>NW_022589727.1:553706-909447 GCF_004348235.1 Phoca vitulina
TATATATATATATATATATATATATATATATATATATATATATATATAAAATGCCACAGAGAAAACTTTAGTAGATTTTTTAATTAGAAATATTAAAAATTGTGTTTTTATACAACATAAAATTAAAATTAATACCAAAAAGTCAATAGGACCTCCAACTAAAAATCAGTACCTTATGTATACAAAAATAATATAAATATTCAACTCTTGGGACAAGTGAAAGTAGAAACTGGCTTTGTGAAATTTCTAGAAAATAACTGTATTAAAAGAATTAAGTACAATAGCCTATAGAATGTAGCTTTGGAAGGACTCAGAAAAAACAGCTTTGTAGCTAAAAAAACAGAAAATAGTATAATGATAAAGAGATAAATTAATAAGACTACTATGCAACCTATTTAAGAAACAAGGTAGGAATATTTTAAGTACAACAATAAAAAGGAAGTAATACAAATAAAAACTGAGATCAATGGTCAGCTCCCTGCAAAGACTACCAGAATAATCTGTTGATTAAGCAAAAGCTAAGTTCATTAAATGATTGTGGAAAGAGAGAATACAACCTTGACTGAGTCTTAGTAATATCTCAAAATGGGGAGGTCAGGGGCAGAGATGCATAGGGTTTTGTAGTCTGGGATTGAGTGGTTTAAGATGGGTCTGTCCAGGTGGGTAACTAGCTTCAGGAACTTCCTGAAGCTAGTAATGAAGTTATTTATTAACTTACAGCCTTATCTTCCTGGGAAAGAATTTTTTTGAACTAACAGTAAAGTCATTCCTGATAATTAAGCTATATGAAAACAAGTGGTTTCAGTTCTCAACCAAAAATATCCCAGAAGATAAAAAAATTCTTACTAGATTCCTTTCTAAATCTGAAGAAGAAAATATGGGGAAAAAAAGCAGTATCTCTTATCGGTATCACATTTGAAGGATAAACTAATGGTTCATAAAATGTTCCAGAACATAGGCAAAAAAGTACATCTATCATTTTATTTTTATGAAAGTATAATGTTACTATTAAAACCCTACAACTGCAAAATTTCCACACACCAACCTTACTTATGTGTTTATGCAAAAACTTAAGTACAATGTTGAAAATAGAATTCAGCAAAACATTTAAAAAATGATGACTAAGAAGGATTTATTCTAAGAACATAAAAACAATTCAATATTGGCCAATCTATTAATACAATATATCTTACTAATAATCTAAGAAGAAAATTTGTATCTCTGCAGATGCTGAAAAAGCATTTGACACCAACAATTCTTATAAATATCTTCAATAACAAAGCAAGAAATTAACACTATCTTAATACATCCATCTCACCCTTAGAACCAGCATCATGCTAACGGAAAATACTGCAGTTTATTAAAATGTTAAACATATAACTGCCATATAACCCAGCCATTCCACTCCTAGTTTCCCTCCCAAAAATAAATGCATTTGGTCAAAGACTTGTACAAGAATGTTCACAGCAACTTCATTTGTAATAGCCCAAAACTGGACACAACCCAATAATCCACCAAGAAGTGATTAAAGAAATTATAGTAGATTCATGTAATGGAATACAGTACAATAAGGAACAATAAGGAATGAACTATTGATGCACACAAAAGTGGGGATAAGCCTTAAAATAATTATGCTTACAGAAAGAAGCCAAGCCCTCTCTCCAAATGGGTGGACACTATATGATTCTATTTACATGAAACTCTAGAAAATGCAAATTAATCTAAAATGCCAGAAAGTAGATCAGTATTGTTGTGGTTGTTTCTGTTTTTATAGTTGTTTTTTAAACCACAGGATACTGTCAGATTTATTACAGAGTGAGTGTGTGCCCATTGGGGGAAGTGAGGTCACCTGGTGAGGTCACCTGGCTGCCCAGGGATGGCTGCAGGTTCTGCAGGGCCTTTCAGAGCCTGAGTCTCTGGTTGTTTGGGAAGCTCTGTCTTCTGTCCCAGCCCAAGGTAGGCAAGGCAGCCACTGATGGAGCAGTTTTCATAATTCACAGGGTTTGGTGATGGGCATGGAGTAGGTGTAATTCCCACACGTGAAAGCTGTGCCCATTGCAGGGTACTCAGGAAGCGTGGCTAGAGGGACAAAAAGCTCAAGGGATCCCCACCGCCAGAATCAGCACCTTGCTAGGGCTGGGAGGGATGGATTACAAAGGGCATGAAGTAGCCTTTGTGGGGAATGGATATATTCATTATCTTGATTGCGGTGATGGTTTCACATGCGTATACATGTGTCAAAAGTTACCAGTTGTACATTTTAACTGTGTGCAAGCTATGTCAATTACACCTCAATAAATCTGTTTAAAAATTTTAGGTTTGAATAACCACAGATGGCTAGTGGCTACCATGTTTGAGTATGGCTCTACACTGATGTGTTAGCAAAGTGTGTGTAACTAAGAAACGCAGGCAGCAGGTCAGAATAAAATCAAGCAAACTCTACTTTGCTTCGGTGAGATCCCTTAAAGGCCTACTTTCTCTCCTGTGTATTTCTAGTTGTATAGCTCTAAAGGTCTTAAAAAAGGAGCAGAATGGCTTATTTTCTGCTCCTTGTTTGCAGGAAGCTTATCATCTAATCATGAAGGTATGAAACTATAAAATAACAACTTGAAAGAAGATATCGTCAAAGGATCAACAGAGGAGGGATTATGCTTCCATTTCGTAGCGAAGTGCTAATCAAGTTCAAAGTGCCCTAAGTAGAGTCTGAAATGATCTGAAAAATTTTATGAATGTGATAGGACATAAGTGGATCTGGAACAAGAACGATAGAGCAATCAAAGGTGGGCAGGATGGCATGAAGAATATTTACAGACAAGAAAAGCTGGTCATTAGTTTTGTCTGATTACTGCCTCTTAACCTTCTCTTCTCCCTCTCCTCTTCTGTCTTCTCTCAAATAACACTGACTCCTTTATGTACTGTTATAAAAAGAACACCATATTAGAAGCTAAAATACTTTTGTTCTAATCTCTTTTCCATCACTTATTTGCTGTGTCTTTGGGAAAGTAGCAATCTCTTTACACCTCAGGTTCTAAGGTGGAAAATAT
Organism: Phoca vitulina; assembly: GCF_004348235.1. Taxonomy (NCBI): domain Eukaryota; kingdom Metazoa; phylum Chordata; class Mammalia; order Carnivora; family Phocidae; genus Phoca; species Phoca vitulina. Next base: position 556,751 of record NW_022589727.1, read on the forward strand.
ATGTACGTAGTAACACCTGCCCTACTTATTTTATAGGTCTGCTGTGAATATGAAGTGAGATCATGAATATAAAAGTGCTTTGAAAATTGTCAAGTGCTTTACAAGAGGAAGGGATTATTCTTTGCCTTTATAGAAGCGAAGGTTTTATTTCTAAAAGCACTTAAAACAATTTGAATATTTACATAATAGCTACGAAAGTGCACTCATGGCAGCAAGAAACGGGGAAAACTGAGATTTCCACTTCTAAATTCCTTTATCATCCACAGCAGCCCCCTCATTGTCCTGTACAAAGTGAGTACTAAGTAATTTTTGATTACATAGTTTTGATTCTACATTTGATTACTGAATGCCTTACTTATGAGACACTTTTCCTAAATTATCTTCTAGTGTTAAGAATCTCTTCATGTGACTATGTTAACTTCTAAATTTAGTGGGAAACTTTTGAAGAATGTAAGAACCAGGGTATATATAAATTAAAAACACCAAGAGTCCCACCAAAATTCTAAAAATGGCAGACCTTTCATAAATGAAACTTGCAGGCTTAATAAATGAGTTTCTAACTAGATGAGATTAATGGAAGATCATATATTTGCTTAGCTTTCTGGAAGCTCTAACATTTGAATTCAAACAAATATTCAAAATAAATAGACTAGTTGCATTTGCAAAGTTATTAAAAAGCCCAATACCAATGACCCTTTAAAGGACGAATTCCTACATTTCTCCCCACAATTCTCTGCAGACAACAACTTCAGTTAACCAAGAGTGACTTCCCATTTCCTTAACAAACAGCCTTTACAAATGTGCAATTTGTCTTTTGAAGAAAGGCACATATTTAGAAAACTCTTACTGTCAGTAGAAAAAAAAATGAAGGATAGAAACAAGGCATTCTACACCTGATAAATTGAATTATTCAGTTTCTCTTTTTCTCTTCAAAACCAACAGGCTAGGCTATGTTTTCCAGTTGCATGCTGAGTTCAACAAGATACAGTGGTAACCTAGAGTTTATGCTGCAGGACCCGAGGCACGGCGTGAGTGAGCAGAAGCTTGAATCTCTTCCTCTCCATCCCAACTCTGAATTGCAGATGGTGTTTGGAATGGAGTCTAGGGTATTTGACTTTCAGTTCTCAGCACTAACCATTTCATGACCCTTATTCATCACACTACTCAAAATGAGACATTTAATTAAGTGTGCTCAGATTTTAATACTCCACTTGATTGGCTATAAACCCAGGAACGCGTGCAGATTGTATTGTGCTCCTCTCTGCTATCTTTTGCACCATACATTACTTTTCATGTGAAGCCATAACTGTATGCTCCATTATGAGTGCTTCTGCTGGAAATTCAGGCATTCTCAATCCAGATCCACAGCAGGATGCTCGCTACAGTCAGACAAGCAGACTAGACTTCTGACATTCTTGTTAACATTTCTCGTGAAACTTTGTAATACTGGAACTCTCTGACAATGCCGAAAATGAATCACAGAGCTGTGTTTCCCTACCCGCGTCTATTATTTTATCTAAAACACTTTCATCTTTTTTTTTTTTTTTAAAGATTTTATTTATTTATTTGAGAGAGAGAGAATGAGAGAGAACACATGAGAGGGGGGAGCGTCAGAGGGAGAAGCAGACTCCCTGCCGAGCAGGGAGCCCGATGTGGGACTCGATCCAGGGACTCCAGGATCATGACCTGAGCCGAAGGCAGTCGCTTAACCAACTGAGCCACCCAGGCGCCCTCCAACACTTTCATCTTCTTAACTTCACTTTGGAAATGCTCTATTTATTTGGAGTTAGAGTAGCTTTCATTCTTTGGGAAGGGCCACTATTAACCCACTCTATCTTACCTCATAGGACAGTCCTGATCATCCATGCTCTAACTCAAAGGGAACATTTGTTAGCATGTACAAAAGATAGTGGACATCACTGCCGTGGGCGGGGGTTTCCTCTCCTTTCAACCCGTGTACTGATTTAATTGGACCTAACACAAAGTGACTGTGTTTATGTTTGTAAACGTCACTTTTACCCACCATGTATACAAACTGTTAAGATTAATTTCCTTCATAATAGGGGCTATGGCAAGCTCAAAGAGCAATGGCTTTGGAGTCAGAGTTGTCTGAATCCCAGCTCTGGCACTTGCTAGCTATCATATGTGATCTCAGCACTATACAAAACTATTAAGTTTTCTGGAATTCAGTTTCATCATCTATAAAGAGGGAATAATAGTACTTACTATGTCAAAGGGCTCTCATAAGGATCATGCATATGTATTATATGTGTAAATATTATGCTTACATTATTATGCCTTTATCATCCCACTTCACAGCAATTACCCCTCTCTCTGACCTTCTATAGGGATTCCATTGAACTCACTCTTGTGGTTATTTACATTCCATTTAACCATTAGCAACAACGCTTCAATATCCAAGTACATTGAAAACTATGAGAGACAGGGGGGGCGGAGCAAGATGGCGGAGGAGTAGGAGACCTGGATTTCGTCTCCTCTCAGGAATTCAGCTGGATAGGGATCAAACCATTCTGAACACCTACAAACTCAACAGGAGATCAAAGAAAAGAAGAGCAACAACTCTCTGAACAGAAAAGCGACCACTTTCTGGAAGATAGGACGTGCGGAGAAGTGAATCCGAGGCGATATTCGGGAGGATAGACGGCGGGGGAGGGGCCTCCGTCGGCCGCTTCTGGCAAGTGATAGAGCCACGGAGCACAAAATCGGAACTTTTAGAAGTCTGCTCCGCTGAGGGACGTCACTCTGGTGGCGAAGTGGGGGGTGGAACCCTCGCGGGACAGTGTGGTCTCAGGACCCTCGGGGTCACAGAAAGACCGGGGGTGCCTGAGTGCGGCAGAGCTCCCAGGTATCGGAGCAGGGAAGCCGGCTGCAGAGACGGAGCCCAGGCGCGGGCTCTCAGCTCGGGGTTGCTATAAACCGTGATCCGTGGGACAGTCGGGCCACTGCTCCTCCAGCAGGGACCCAACAAGCGGCAGATCCGGGGAGACTCACCTTCTTCCCCCGGGAGGAGAGGTGCGGGAGCGCACCGCGGGGATCTGCTGGGTTTGGAGACTCCACCCGGGGTCGGGTGCCAGATAGAAAGGCGCGGTCACAGGCCGGGTGAGCACGGAGTGCGGCCGGAGACCGGGGAGACGGGAGTGACTGACGGCTTTTCTCTGGGGGCTCGCTGAGGAGCGGGACCCTGAGTTCTCGGCTCCTCCGGGGCGGGGACTGGGAGGCCGCCATTTTCACTCTCCGCCTCCAAAGCTGTACGGAGAGCTTGCAGGGAACAAAAGCTCCGGAGAGCAAACCCGAGCAGATTACTTAGCCCGGACCGGCAAGGGCGGGGCAATTTTGCCTCCGGCAAAGACATTTGGGAACCACGGCAACAGGCCCCTCCCCCAGAAGATCAGCGAGAACAGCCAGCCAAGACCAAGTTTACCGATCAGTGAGAACGGCAGAACTCCAGCGCTAGGGGAACACTGCACATAGAATTCATGGCTTTTTTACCATGATTCTTTAGTCTTTCAAAGTTAATTATTTTTTTTAACTGTCTTTTTTTCTTTTTTCCTTTTTTCTTTTTTTTTGAATTTTTCTTTTTCCTTTTTCAACCAACATCTTATCAATCCCTTTTTTAAAAAAAAACATTTTTATTTTTCATTTTTAAAGTCATATTCTATCCCTTCATAGTAGTTACCCGTATTTTTGGCATATATATATAAGTTGTTCTCTCTTTAAAATCTTGAGATAGTTTCTTCTAACAGATCAAAATATACTCTAAATCTCTAGTGTATGGTTTTTTTCTACTCCCCTGCCTGATCACATTCTCCCCCTTTTTTCTTTCTTTCTTTTTTTTTTAATCCTCTTCTTTCTTTTTTCAAACAACTTATCAAATCCTTTTTTAAAATTTTTTATAATTTCCATCTTTACAGTCATATTCCATCCCTTCATCATATCAACCCTTATTTTTGTACATATATAAGTTTTTCTTTCTTTAAAATTTTGGGAGGGACTTTCTTTTAACAGACCAAAATACACCCAAAATCTAGTGTGTGGCACTGATCTATAATCCAGCCTGATCATATTTGATCACATTCTGTTTTTGTTTTGTTTTGTTCTGCTTTTGTTTGTTTTTATCTTTATCTTTTTCTTTTTTCTTTTTTTCTTTCCTTTTCTTTTTTCTCTCTTTCCCTTTCTTTTCCCACTGCTTCAGGTCTTTTCTGATTTGTTTAGAGTATATTTTCTGGGGACGTTGTTACCCTGCTAGCATTTTGTTCTCTCATTAATCTATTCTCCTCTGCACAAAATGACAAGACGGAAAAAATCACCTCAACAAAAAGAACAAGAGGTAGTACCGACTGCCAGGGACCTACTCAATACGGACATTAGTACGATGTCAGATCTAGAGTTCAGAAACATCACTTTAAAGATACTAGCTGGGCTTGAAAAAAACATGGAAGTTATTAGAGAAACCCTTTCTGGAGAAGTAAAAGAACTAAAATCTAACCAAGTAGAAATCAAAAAGGCTATCAATGAGGTGCAATCAAATATGGGGGCGCTAACTGCTAGGATAAATGAGGCAGAAGAAAGAATCAGTGAGATAGAAGACCAAATGATGGAAAATAAAGAAGCTGAGAAAAAGAGAGATAAACAACTACTGGATCACGAGGGCAGAATTCGAGAGATAAACGATACCATAAGACGAAACAACATTAGAATAATTGGGATCCCAGAAGAAGAAGAAAGAGAGAGAGGTGCAGAAGGTATAATGGAGCAAATTATAACAGAGAACTTCCCTAATTTGGGGAAGGAAACAGGCATCAAAATCCAGGAAGCACAGAGAACCCCTCTCAAAATCAATAAAAATAGGTCAACACCCTGACATCTAATAGTAAAACTTACGAGTCTCAGAGACAAAGAGAAAATCCTGAAAGCAGCTCGGGAGAAGAGATATGTAACCTACAATGGTAGAAACATTAGATTGGCAACAGACTTATCCACAGAGACCTGGCAGGCCAGAAAGGACTGGCAGGACATATTCAGAGCACTAAATGAGAAAAATATGCAGCCAAGAATACTATATCCAGCTAGGCTGTCATTGAAAATTGAAGGAGAGATAAAAAGCTTCCAGGACAAACAAAAACTAAAGGAATTTGCAAACACGAAACAAGCCCTACAACAAATATTGAAAGGGGTCCTCTAAGCAAAGAGAGAGCCTAAAAGCAACATAGACCAGAAAGGAACACAAACAATATACAGTAACAGTCACTTTACAGGCAATACAATGGCACTGAACTCCTATCTTTCAATAGTTACCCTGAATGTAAATGGGCTAAATGCCCCAATCAAAAGACACAGGCTATCAGATTGGATTAAAAAACAAGACCCATCGATATGCTGTCTGCAAGAGACTCATTTTAGACCCAAAGACACCCCCAGATTGAAAGTGAGGGGGTGGAAAACCATTTACCATGCTAATGGACACCAAAAGAAAGCTGGGGTGGCAATCCTTATATCAGACAAATTAGATTTTAAACCAAAGACTGTAATAAGAGATGAGGAAGGACACTATATCATACTTAAAGGGTCTATCCAACAAGAAGATCTAACAATTGTAAATATCTATGCCCCTAACATGGGAGCAGCCAATTATATAAGGCAATTAATAACAAAAGCAAAGAAACACATCGACAACAATACAATAATAGTGGGGGACTTTAACACCCCCCTCACTGAAATGGACAGAACGTCTAAGCAAAAGATCAACAAGGAAATAAAGACTTTAAATGACACATGGGACCAAATGGACTTCACAGACATATTCAGAACATTCCATCCCAAAGCAATGGAATACACATTCTTCTCTAGTGCCCATGGAACATTCTCCAGAATAGATCACATCCTAGGTCATAAATCAGGTCTCAACCAGTACCAGAAGATTGGGATCATCCCCTGCCTATTTTCAGACCACAATGCTTTGAAACTAGAACTCAATCACAAGAGGAAAGTCAGAAAGAACTCAAATACATGGAGGCTAAAGAGCATCCTACTGAAGAATGAATGGGTCAACCAGGAAATTAAAGAAGAATTAAAAAAATTCATGGAAACCAATGAAAATGAAAACACAACTGTTCAAAATCTTTGGGATACAGCAAAGGCAGTCCTAAGAGGAAAGTATATAGCAATACAAGCCTTTCTCAAGAAACAAGAAAGGTCTCAAGTACACAACCTAACCCTACACCTAAAGGAGCTGGAGAAAGAACAGCAAATAAAGCCTAAACCCAGCAGGAGAAGAGAAATAATAAAGATCAGAGCAGAAATCAATGAAATAGAAACCAAAAGAACAGTAGAACAGATCAACGAAACTAGGAGCTGGTTCTTTGAAAGAATTAACAAGATTGATAAGCCCCTGGCCAGACTTATCAAAAAGAAAAGAGAAATGACCCAAATCAACAAAATCATGAATGAAAGAGGAGAAATCACAACCAACACCAAAGAAATACAAACAATTATAAGAACATATTATGAGCAACTCTATGCCAGCAAATTAGATAACCTGGAAGTAATGGACGCATTCCTAGAGATGTATCAACTACCAAAACTGAACCAGGAAGAAATAGAACACCTGAACAGACCTATAACCACTAAGGAAATAGAAGCAGTCATCAAAAATCTCCCAAAACACAAAAGCCCAGGGCCAGATGGCTTCCCAGGGGAATTCTACCAAACATTTCAAGAAGAATTAATACCTATCCTTCTGAAACTGTTCCAAAAAATAGAAATGGAAGGAAAACTTCCAAACTCATTTTATGAGGCCAGCATTACCTTGATCCCAAAACCAGACAAAGACCCCATCAAAAAGGAGAATTACAGACCAATATCCCTGATGAACATGGATGCAAAAATTCTCACCAAAATACTAGCCAATAGGATCGAACAGTACATTAAAAGGATTATTCACCACGACCAAGTCGGATTTATCCCAGGGCTGCAAGGTTGGTTCAACATCCGCAAATCAATCAACGTGATACAATACATTAATAAAAGAAAAAACAAGAATCACATGATCCTCTCAAAAGATGCAGAAAAAGCATTTGACAAAGTACAGCATCCTTTCTTGATCAAAACTCTTCAGAGTATAGGGATAGAGGGTACATACCTCAATATCATAAAAGCCATCTATGAAAAACCCACAGTGAATATCATTCTCAATGGGGAAAAAACTGAGCACTTTCCCCCTAAGGTCAGGAACACGGCAGGGATGTCCACTATTACCACTGCTATTCAACATAGTATTAGAAGTCCTAGCCACAGCAATCAGACAACAGAAAGAAATAAAAGGCATCCAAATCGGCAAAGAAGAAGTCAAACTCTCACTCTTTGCAGATGATTTGATACTTTATGTGGAAAATCCCAAAGACTCCACCCCAAAACTGCTAGAACTCATACAGGAATTCAGTCAAGTGGCAGGATATAAAATCAATGCACAGAAGTCAGTGGCATTCCTATACACCAACAACAAGTCAGAAGAAAGAGAAATTAAGGAGTCGATCCCATTTACAATTGCACCCAAAACCATAAGATACCTAGGAATAAATCTAACCAAAGAGGCAAAGGATCTGTACTCAGAAAACTATAAAATACTCATGAAAGAAATTGAGGAAGACACAAAGAAATGGAAAAACGTTCCATGCTCATGGATTGGAAGAACAAATATTGTGAAGATGTCAATCCTACCTAGAGCAATCTACACATTCAATGCAATCCCCATCAAAATACCATCCACTTTCTTCAAAGAAATGGAACAAATAATCCTAAAATTTGTATGGAACCAGAAAAGACCCCGAATAGCCAGAGGAATGTTGAAAAAGAAAAGCAAAGCTGGCGGCATCACAATTCCAGACTTCCAGCTCTACTACAAAGCTGTCATCATCAAGACAGTATGGTACTGGCACAAAAACAGACACATAGATCAATGGAACAGAATAGAGAGCCCAGAAATGGACCCTCAACTCTATGGTCAACTAATCTTTGACAAAGCAGGAAAGAATGTCCAATGGAAAAAAGACAGTCTCTTCAACAAATGGTGTTGGGAAAATTGGACAGCCACATGCAGAAGAATGAAACTGGACCATTTCCTTACACCACACACAAAAATAGACTCCAAATGGTTGAAAGACCTCAATGTGAGACAGGAGTCCATCAAAATCCTAAAGGAGAACACAGGCAGCAACCTCTTCGACCTCAGCCGCAGCAACTTCTTCCTAGAAACATCGCCAAAGGCAAGGGAAGCAAGGGCAAAAATGAACTATTGGGACTTCATCAAGATAAAAAGCTTTTGCAAAGCAAAGGAAACAGTCAACAAAACCAAAAGACAACTGACAGAATGGGAGAAGATATTTGCAAATGACATATCAGATAAAGGGCTAGTATCCAAAATCTATAAAGAACTCATCAAACTCAACACCCAAAGAACAAAGAATCCAATCAAGAAATGGGCAGAAGACATGAACAGACATTTTTCCAAAGAAGACATCCAAATGGCCAACAGACACATGAAAAAGTGTTCAATATCGCTCGGCATCAGGGAAATCCAAATCAAAACCTCAATGAGATACCACCTCACACCAGTCAGAATGGCTAAAATTAACAAGTCAGGAAATGACAGATGTTGGCGGGGATGCGGAGAAAGGGGAACCCTCCTACACTGTTGGTGGGAATGCAAGCTGGTGCAGCCACTCTGGAAAACAGTATGGAGGTTCCTCAAAAAGTTGAAAATAGAGCTACCATATGATCCAGCAATTGCACTCCTGGGTATTTACCCCAAAGATACAAAAGTAGGGACCCGAAAGGCTACGTGCACCCCGATGTTTATAGCAGCAATGTCCACAATAGCCAAACTGTGGAAAGAGCCGAGATGTCCATCAACAGATGAATGGATAAAGAAGAAGTGGTATATATATACAATGGAATATTATGCAGCCATCAAAAGGAATGAGATCTTGCCATTTGCAGCGACGTGGATGGAACTGGAGGGTATTATGCTGAGCGAAATAAGTCAAACAGAGAAAGACATGTATCATATGACCTCACTGATATGAGGAATTCTTAATCTCAGGAAACAAACTGAGGGTTGCTGGAGTGGGGGGTGGGGTGGGAGGGATGGGGTGACTGGGTGATGGACACTGGGGAGGGTATGTGCTCTGGTAAGCGCTGTGAATTGTGCAAGACTGTTGAATCTCAGATCTGTACCTCTGAAACAAATAATGCAATATATGTTAAGAAAGAAAAAAAGAAGAAGAAGAATGTAGCAGGAGGGGAAGAATGAAGGGGGGGAAATCGGAGGGGGAGAAGAACCATGAGAGACAATGGACTCTGAAAAACAAACTGAGGGTTCTAGAGGGGAGGGGGTTGGGAGGATGGGTTAGCCTGGTGATGGGTATTGAGGAGGGCACGTTCTGCATGGAGCACTGGGTGTTATGCACAAACAATGAATCATGGAACACTATATCTAAAACTAATGATGTAATGTATGGGGATTAACATAACAATAAAAAAATTAAAAAAAAAAAAAACTATGAGAGACATATGATATATGGCTCTCAACGTGATAATCACTCATGATTGATCTGTGGGCTGTCAGAAAGCCCAGGGTAAAGTGAAATGATACCTAGGTAATTGAAAAACACAATATTGGAAATTATATAATATCTCCTCCTTCTTCACTAGCCCTCGGGACTTATTAAATTAGTGGGCCAATGGTCTACTTTCCTCTTATAGATACAGCTTACCTTATGAAGACAAAACTATAGGAGCCCCTGAAAAAAGTAGATTGCTGCATCTTGGTTTCAGGATCACAGTAGCTTAAAATGAATGAGGACAACACGTCACAGTGAGATCAGGCTGGGGAAAACTTAGTTTTGTTTTTCTTTCTCCCACAATGCCTGGGAGTTCAATGTCATCTGGAGTCACTATGAGGTATAAGCAGAGGGAGGCAGCACTGAGCTCTCAGTGCCAGCCAGGGATGGCGGGTGTAATGTAGATAGAGAAGTAGCCTCCATGGGGACTACAAGCAGACATGTGCAAGAAGACCTACGGACCTCTGAGCATACCTAGCCCCCCTACCTACATATTCTCAAGCAATGCATAACTGTAAACAAGAAGCAGCAACTCTTGGAAAATCTTAGTCCCTCCACTAGAGGGTAACAGGAATTCTCTGAAAGGCAGTCACCTGTGGGGGAACATATACAAATAAGATTTAGTGGAGCTCAGATTTGAACAACAGAGGTCATTCACCCTGAAGCACATTTCCCTCCATTCCTACTTTCCCTAAACCAACTAATGGATTCAAGATACGCTCTGGAGCTTCATATATTTTTATCATTTATATTAGCCAAGACCCCAGTATTCCAGATGGATATGAGCTAATAGAAAACCAACCAACAAACAAAACAAATAGATAGCTAGCATCATCAGTATCATAAAAAAAGTCACAAACTGGAACACTGTATACCAAATGAAAAATTAATAACCACCTTTTAAACTAGCATAACAAACATCCTGATGAGATCAAGGTAGTATTTGGCAAAAAAATTTTTTGAATGAAAATAAAGAATTCAATAGTTTAATTGAATAGCATTGTGTATAAAGCTGGATAATCAATTAATAAATTTAAATATAAGATCAAGGAACACTTTGAGATATGAAGAAAGCATAAAAACTGCAACTATAGAAGCAAAAATAGAGGAGATAGAAATGGAAATGTCAACATTTAAAAAATATGTTTCACAGAAAGAAAGAGGAAAATGCATTTGATAAAGGGAAAAGTATTTGAAGAAAAAAATACTAATAATTTTTCAGAATTAAACAAAGATTTTTTAAAATGTAGACTAAACGTATTCAACATTACCAAACAGGAGATAGGGGGCAGGGAAGGGGGAGGAACATCAACTTAGAAATATTTGATTGAAACTTAAGAATGTCAAAGATAAAGAAAGTATTTGAAAAGTTTCCAGAATAAATGAGTAGACAATGTACAAGGAACAAGTGTCAGATTGATGACAAACTTCTAACCAGCAACACCAAAACCAAGAATATGACAGAGTAACCTGTTCAAAATGTTAAGAGAAAAACAATAATTTCAATGTAGAAGTTTGCATCTGGCTCAACTCTTATTTAGTATTCCAGCAAGAAGATAACTAAATCCCAGAGAATGTCCTAAACTGTATATAAAAAGTAAGTAAAGAATCAGAACAACTAGCACCTGGTTTAAACATTAGCAAATAACTCCACTGAGAGAATATAATTTTCCAAATAATAATATTATTCCTATCTTTCATGAGATTCTCCTGATAGGGATACATTTGATTAAAAAAAAAAAAGTCCCAGCTGTTGAATTTCATTTTTGTATGAAATTAAACCACAAAATTCAAGCTGATTTTAAACAAGTGAAGAGAATTTCATATTCTAAATAAAGTGTAGCCTTCACAGTAGTCAGCTTTGTAGGTTCACACTTATGTCTGTGGTATTTACCTTTGAAGCAAGGTCAGAGCAAGAAACAGCAACAATAATAATAAAAATAATCAGATTAATTCTCTCCAATGTTACTTTTGGATTCAAAGTTATATCACTTAAAGTCACCCTCCTTCTAACTCTGGATTAATATATTTTTAATTATTTCCCCAAATCAAATTCACCTCCAATGGACAGAACACTTCACCATTGAGGATATCAAAAAGGTTCACACAGTAACCTTGAGAAAATTGTGAAGGTGCTAGTATGCACAAAAGCCATGTCAGTTTTTTCTATCCAAATCAGATTCATTCATGGCTTTCAGGCTCCTCTGATTCCAGACTTCAGATTATTCCTCCTCCTATCCCTGTTTATTCTGGCTTTCCTTTCAATGTCTAGTCTTCTGTTCCTGCCACATGGCAAATCCCTAACAAACTGATTCACATCAAGTTGTAGATGACAGCAGCTGACAATGCTATGTATCTTTTTTAGGACAACAATCATTAATATTAGGGAATTCAAATCTAATTGTGACAGGCATCGTACTTTGCTTATTCCTGTAGCCAGGAGGAGGGGTGGGCGATATTTAAATAGGGAGATAGAGAAGTTCTTGCGGGCTATGATCTCTTCACACACATTTGAATGAAAGGCTGGCTCAGGATTCATTTGTTTCTCCTTTCACAAACAAAATCATTATGGCTTGTGAGAAGCTGGTATTTTTGTCCATCTGTGATCAATCTCAATAGCTTGAGGGGATGAAAATCTAACACATGGTTACACAATCATTAGACTTGACACATAAGCAAGAGAGTCAGACACTCATTTACCAAAATGGATTGAGCAGAAAATCCCAGAGCATTCAATGCAAATGAACCGGGAAGTTTCCAAGAATCTGGGTCACTTTAAGCAATGGAGAGTAATGGGTTTCTGAAATCGTCAATAGCACAGGTCCCCAAAATAGGAACTCACATAACCCATCAAATACTCAACTCCCGAATATTACCAGAACAGCCTGTTAAGACAAAGCTGAATTTATTGTCTACCGAGGTAAGGGTGACTACTGCCTTAAAAAGGGAAACAGGGACACCTGGGTGGCTCAGTGAGTTAAACGTCTGACTCTTGATTTTGGCTCAGGTCATGATCTCAGGGTCATGGGATCCAGCCCTGCATCAGATTTCACGCTGGGTGTGGAGCCTGCTTGGGATTCTCTTTCTCTCCCTCTCCCCCACCCCCTCCCCACCATGCTCCTGCATTTTCTCTCTCCAAAAAAAAAAAGGGGGGGGATATGCTAAGCCACTATATTTATTGAAATTTTAATATCTGGTTAAGTGCAGAGAACTTATTAAGGTTGAGTAAGGATCATGACATAATAGTTTAGGATTGGAGTACATTTGAGGCAAGGGGTTAAAAGAATCTTGGGCTGTAAACTATCAGTTAATGCTTTCTGTTGAAAAGTTGACAGGTCTTTCCAAAGACTCAGGAATAAGTGATAAAGTTATTTGGAACTTTTATCTTTCTGGAAAGAGTCTCCTGGAATAGTAAAGTTATGCTAATGAAAACAAGATGATAGTCAAGTCATGTTTATGTAGACAGTAAATTGTGTGGCACATGGTTTCTCTTCAGGAATCTTCCCAATTTTTAGTAATCCACAAAAGTCTCATATACTAGCACATTAATTTTCATATCTTCTGAATCTTGTAAAGTTCCTTGTGTATGAAAACATCCAATAACTGATGAATAAATACAATAAATCAATTAAATTAATACTGGGGTGTAGATGACTGATAAAAGAACCTTTTTAAAGAGAATTTTTGCCATGAGAAGCAGTAGAAAGATTTATGGATCATGAAAAACGAGGGAAAGAACCACAAAGAATAAAAGGAATAACAATGAAACGAGGGACGAAGAAAACACAATGTTTACATTTCTTAACTTCACCAATTGTCCAAGAAGCCTTTGCCTAAAACCACTATTGCTCCCTGGAGGACCCTAGAAATCAACTGTGGCAGTAGGTCTTTGGATGTGTCTTACGAAGTAGTGCTGTTGTTTCTCTGAGTTGAAGATTTTTTCCTAAGAAGTGAGGATGGAGAGCCTCTCTGTGTTCTCCATGTGTCAGGAGGGAGACTTTTAAGTCTAGTAATTTGGATTTTTCCTCTCTTCTCATTTCCTTTAAGAAAGCATAGATCCTTTTGGAAATATCTAGAGGTACTATATATCTGACTTTGAATTTTTACAAATAATCAATGACTTTGGATTATCCAACCTGAAAAATATGAGTTGAAGCCTAGTGGAAATCAGATATATGATATCCTGTAATCCAGATAGTGGGCCCAGAAGATAAATACTCTGCGTGTATGTTTTAAACAAGAAACATGAAAGGAGTTAGGAAATAAATTCATCTTCTACTTTAAATTCCCTATTTTGAAAGTCTTTATGGGAATAAGAATAATGATTAGAGGGGGAAAGAATTTGTGAATGTGTAAAATAGATACCCTTGTTCACTAGGCTTTGCACATAAGCAAATGCCACAGAGCCCAAATTGGGAAAACCCTTGGAATGTGAGCCAGGTCCAAGCACAGTCTCTTAATTCCAGTTCAGCCTGAGAGATGTGGGCTGTTCAGCTACATATTTGTGCAACTCAAGTAGTTAAAAATTACCAGAAAGCATCCTCTTCTAACACCTAGTCTATATGGTGGATTGTTCTGATGGGAGTTCAATAGAAGTGCACAACGTAGATTTCTTCCATGTTCAAGTTAGGGCAGCCTATGACATTTCTAGAGCTGCAGGAAACACCAGTCCAGATCTAAAATATATAAAGAACCAGCTGGAATTTTCAGGTGAAGTGTCAGTCTGTACATGAAACTCCATCCTTAGACCTGAGAAATCTCAGCCTTTGTCTCAACTCCATTCTTTAGAGAACCTGCCCTCGCCTGTGTCATAAAGTGAGGAGTCCATGGGTTCAGGCAGAATGGGCATCAATAGCCCACACCCTTCACTTTTGGATAACTCTCCAGATTGTGGGACCCTGGAATTTCCTGCCCAACAAATCCTGGGCTTGCTCCAGGATCTGTGCCCCACTCTATCCTGGCTCCCCACTCCTAATGCCACACCTTGGAACTAGTGTACACTCCTAGGCTCAAGGAGTGACCAAGAGACCACCTTTTGCAAAGGGTGTACAGAGCCTGGACATGCAGGCTGGGATGCCCACAAACGTGGATATAAGCTTTCTGACATTTTAGGATCAGGTCAGGAGTGGGGGTGGGGGAAGATGGGAAGAAGGAAAATGGACAACTGTGTGTCAGGAACCAGGAAGCTGTGTCTCCACTTATCATGCTCCTGTGAAACTCCAACGAATTAAAGAATTCTCAGTTGAAACTTGCTCTTTCCGGTCATTATGAAAGCATAGCTGTCAAGGCTGGAGAATAGAACATGGTTATTTAAAACTGAATGGGAAGAAATCAGAGGGAGACAAACCATGAGAGACTCTTGACTCCAGGAAACAAACTTAGGGTTGTGGAAAGGGAGGTGGGTGGGGGGATGGGGTAACCGGGTGATGGAAATTAAGGAGGGCACGTGATGTGATGAGCACTGGGTGTTATATGCAACTAATGAATCACTGAACATTACATCAAAAACTAATGATGTATTATATATTGTCTAATTGAATTTAAATAAAAAAAGAACATGGTTATTTAGTATTTTATTAGTTTGATTTATAACTTTTAAATGTCTGCATGTAAGGAGTGTGGACCTAAATTTCTACTCTATTCTCAGGCCCTGTACATGTTAGAGGTTAGCCTGAATGGTGTGTGTGTGGGGGGGGGAGGGTGTGTGTGCACGTGCAGGTGATTGGGATGGCATTGGTTTGGGCAGTTTAGGTAGGAGGTCTTTATGTGTGAGATACATGTAACTCAAATCAGGGGAAGTATTTCTAGTGAAAATCTTACCTTCTTCCAGAAATTAAAAGACTTTTCCTTGCTGTTAGAAAACAAATAGAGGAAATTGAATTAAGCCACGTGTGACAGAGTATTAGTCTAGAAGACTAATGGGTGGTGGCAAGGATGGTAGTTAAGTGCTGGAATTGGGTCCCAGAGAGATAGTTAAGTCTTTGTCAAAAGAGGTTGATTCTTATCATACATCATTCATGTTTGGTTTTTACTATGGGAAGAGGGTAGATGCCTAAAAGAGCTTTTAGGATTTGTATAGCCTGAGGCATCTCTAACTGAATTAGTTCCACTGAAAACATAATCCATCTATCACTGGATTTATATAAGCATGGTTTATTAATTTTTTATTCTATGTAGAATTTTATATAGTAGTCCCCCTGATCTGCATGGATTACATTCTAAGACCCCCAGTGGATGCCTGAAACTGAGGATAGCTCCCAACCCTAAATACAGTATGTTTTTTTCTATATATATATATATATATATATATATATATATATATATATATACACTTATGAAAAGGTTTAATGTATAAATTAGGCATAGTAAGAGATTAACAATAACTAATAATAAAATTTGATAATTATGACAATACACTACAATAAAAGTTATGTGAATGTGGTCTCTCTCTGTCTCAAAATATCATATTGTACTATATTTGCCCTCCTTGTGCTGATGAGAGATGATAAAATGTCTAAAATTTGATGAGATGAAATGAGGTGAATCACATAGGCATTGTGATGTATTAGGCTACTATAGGCCTTCTGACTGTATGTCATAAGCAGGATCACCTGCTTCTGGATTGTAGTTGACCACAGGTAACTAAAATCTGCAAATATCCAATTTTCTGTATCGGAAATTTTTTCAATTTTACTAAGAAAATGTGTTTCCCTAAACTGTGCTATGTCCTGACATTAACAAAAAGTTCAAGCTTGCCTTTACTATTGAGTGGTGATCCAGTAGCCTAGGTAGAAGCTGAGGACAAAGAATGGACAGGTGCATTGCAGTGTGGGCCAATTCTTCTTAGTCCATAAGAAGCAAAAGACCATAACTTCTAGAGCAAATGGTCTGAAAGGTCAACAGTAAACACAATAACTTCCTTAGCCCTGCTTCTCCCCACCCCAATTCTCTTAGTAACCCCGTGTCATGCTAATTCTAACGTGACATGCTTGACGTCAACGCAAGATTTTATATCTCCTAGGTATTTGATAAAACTAGTAGCTAGCAGTCCCGTGTATTCTTGTATACAAAGCCACCTTATCCCAAATAGAATACACAAGGAGGAAAGCAAAACAAAGCAAAAACAACAGAAATAAAACAGAACTTTCTCCTCCAAAGAATGCGTATATCGAAAGCAAAAAAGCTATAGTAGTCCATGAGAAATGACAGGCACTTAAAAAAATAGTGTTTTATTAAAAATTTAAGAAGCTATAAATGATTCTGAGAAACAGTGAGGCAATTTGAAAACACTTGTTAATATAATTACCTATGCAGAGGCAGTGGTCGGAATATAAATCTGTGGTTGCCTCAGATTACTTAGCTGGCAAAGTAAACCTTGTGGTGGAATTAATTTTCCCCTTCATATCTAAATCTTCGGTTTCTATATATATTGGAAGTTCCTATAATAAGACAAATGTCTCAGCAATTGTTGGAGCATAGGATACAAATTGTCTAAAAACTCCTCTAATAGTAAACTGCCCTCCACTGATTCCTTTACTCAATGGTTTACCCCAGCTTTTTAAATTTTATTCCTTTGCATCCTTAAAGAAATCAAATTCAGGAGAGACCTGTCACTAACCCTTCCCAACTGCTGGCTTTTCCAAATGCTTTCAAATAGTCTCAGAGAAATCCCCTGTTTAGTCGTATGTACCACAATTAACTAGAAGGGCAAAGGATGCCGGCCATTGCTTTTTGTCAGTTACATGGAGTATCACATACGTGATGGGTTCTGCAGGGGGATAAACAAGAAATATGAGAGGGATACCCTACCCCTGTGAACCTTGGAGTCTGGCTGGACCACAGATGGAAACACAAGAAATGGAGAATTCTACTACTAAAAAATAAAATGAATGCTGAAACATAAAACATACACCTCTCTTCTCCCAGTTTCTATACATGCTCAATGCCCTCACCTTCTCTTCTCACTTCTGTCTAAACTGCCCTCAGATATTTCAGGGACATTAGGAAAATGTAAGTAAGACATTTTCTTAAAAAGCCAACTTTGAAAAACACAAGTTTTTAATTGTATAATCGGTATGTTCTTAAAACATGTATCTGGCTCCTGTTCTCTATCTTCACTTGGAGGGAGACATGTTTTTTTCCAGCTTATTTATTTAGCTATTTATTCATATACTGAGTATCTCTATCAATTCAGTATCCAATCCATGCCCATCACTCTGACCCATGCTGTGCACCCAGAGTGCAGGCTATAGATAGGGAAGATTAAAGGGGCTCCCAGGATGCCAAGTAAGGGGCATTTGAAGGTCAATGGACACAGATCTAGTATCACAGCTGAGAAGTAATATTAATTAAGATTTGGGTCGGTGAGAACATTTCGAGCCTGTATATTGACTAAAGCAGAGGGTCAAGGGGTTGAAAGAAAAGGTATCTATACGGACTCTAGAGGGCCAAATTAAAAATGTTAGCTGGCATTTTTCCACTCCTTCTCCAGGGTGCCATGGCTGTTAAAGTGGAATTGAAATGCATCCCTCCCAGTCTGGGAGCCATTCTGATCTGACAAAGCAGAGCTACCCACTGTGCTAAATGTTTTGCCACTATTGCTCTGCCCTCATTCTTGGTTACAACTGCTTTCCAATTAATATCTTGGGTGCATTATAAATTTGCTCTGGATGCCAGTCATTCAATAAAAAAAAAAAAAACAGGCTTAAACTGAACTCAGCAGTTACAATTATTTTTTTTGATAACTTTATAGATTCTTTTTTTTTAAGTTATCCAAGACTTACTCTTGTTTTATAGATTTCCCTGACTTCAAAGACCTCAAATCACAGAGAGCATAATTCACATTTTTTTTTTTTTTACTTTACATGATGGGTTGGTTTGCTGGAAAGTTTCTGTTTGCTCCTCGAGATCTACTCTCCTCCCTTTTCTACCTGTTCTGTACTATGGGGAGGCTAACTTACACATACTCTACAAATAGAACCTCTTGTCCTGTGGCTTTCTCTTGGATTTGGCCAATGGCAGGCATCAGTCGGGGATTAGAGTTTATTTTCCTAGTTTCCTCACTGTTGTTCAATGCTCAACTGCTGGTCACTGCTTCCGACAGTGGAGGAGGAAACAGGGAAGGAGGGGGCCCCCCATACAGTCTCTCTGTCCCCAAGTCCCAGTGACTTTTTCTTCCCTTTGAACCCTCATCTTTATGAGAGAAGTAACCAAACACAGGATATTGCGTTATCTCTTATTTCCCTATTCCTGTTAGTGCCTTTGTAAACTGTTCATTTGTTAGTCTCCTCAAATTAATCCAACTGGAATATATCCCTGTTCTTACTGTGATATAGACACAATGGAGAAACTGGCTTATTTGGATTATTTGCCAGAAATTTTCTAGAGGTGATGTGGTAGAGGCAACTGCATTGTCATTGAAAAAGGTCAGGATAGAATTCCTCACTGTGTGACCTTGGTCAAGTTACTTAATCATTCTGTGCCTGAGTTTCCTTTTCTATAAAATGAAATTACTTTTCAGGTTTCCTGTGAATATATAGTTTATGAAAAGTGCTAAGCACAGTACCTGGGGCAGAGAAAATTTCTTATCCTGGTAGCTAGCAATCAATCCAGTCATTCAGGTGTTAATGAAGCCAATAATCCAGTTTCCACCCTTGTAGAAGCAGGCTTCTCTTTATCGCTTGGCCACTCAATGCCTTCTTGCACTCTTAACCCTGGATAGACATGAATTCATTGATTCAACTAATATTTATTGATTGCCTATTATCTAAATGACATCATGTTAAGAGCTGTGGAGAATTAAAATAAGATGTAAGTCTTATTTCTTAAGAAGCTTATATTTTAAAAGGAAGAGAGAGACAAAGGAAATTATCATCAACTGGATTCCTAAGAGCTCCTAGCCACTATCAGGTCTTCAAATATTCTTACTTAGGAAGCTAACTGCCACAGTAAGGTAGCATACACGAGATGTCAAAGAGGCAGACTGCCAACAAACTAGAATACAAAATATTTAGAGAAAGAAGTGTATTTCTTTGAGTCTGGTAGTGATTGTCTTGTAAATGCAAGCCATAAATGATCCTGAAACTTACTTTTGGAATGCACACTCAAAGAAAATAGGTGTGATTTTTTTTACCCATGAGAGGCAGTCCATTCATTCACTGACCCTCTTTTCTCTATTCCAGAGTGCAGTTATCTTTTTACACAACTTTGACCTGGCCATCCAAATCATGATTTCAAAAAGCAAATCTATTTTAATTTGTTGCTTAAATGATACAAAGAGTGCACTCGATGTTTAATTCTACCACAGATATCAAGGACTCTCTGATCCCCCTTCAAATACAGATTTGAAACACTTACACCATTATCATTGTTTTGGTTTGTCACAGGTCAATGATGTTCTAAAATGAAGAGTCCAGGGTTATAAGGGTCCATGCTCCTGACAAGGGAGCATTTGATTGATTTATTTGGGATCTCAATTTTCCCTACAATAAAATGACAAAATGTTGGTTTGCTCACAGAGAATTCCTATTTCCCCCCAATTTCAATTCTAAGCCATTAAAGATACATTAATATCCTTCAAGCCTATTCATCCAGGTGAGAAAGGTGGGAAATTCAAGTTCTTCAAGGAGAAAATTGCTTTTAGTATCTTGTCAAATAAATGACCACTGTCTCTGCCTACATATGAGCAGTTTGAGCAGAATATACATAATTGTTAGTCTTAGAATTTTTCAGCCCTTAGAATCTTCTGTATTTCTTAGGAATTCATTTATATAAAAAAATAAAAGTAAAGGGCATTGGACTAGCCAGTTGATTTTGAAGGAATCTGGTCATTTGATTTGGGATGGAAATAATCTTTCTTACATGGCTTCCCATTTGTCTTAGTGGTTGGAGTGAGTTTCATGGGCCCAGTTTACTGCCATCTGAAACTCTTGCGAGTGTACTTGGGTGTGTGAGTTTGAACATTATTGGTATATCAAACGACTCATAAGCAATTTAGCTAGTCAGTGAACTGTAGGCTCTAGTGCTTTCCTAGGAATACAGACAATTTCCTATATATTACACATCCACTAGTATTAAAGACTAGCTATGTGATGCCTACATCTACCAAAGGTAGTCCATCTGGGAATACGAAGAGACACAGTAGACACACACACACACACACACACACACAGACATATGCCGACATAGACACACAGACATGTGACAAATACATACATGGATGCATACACACAAACAAAAACACATCTATCTTTCCATGTCTCAGAACATCCATAAAATGACACACTTTGAGTGATGTAAAATCATCTGGTAGGGTGATATGAGACATCAGAGAGGAAAGGTCAGTTCGTGGTGAGATTTCACTGTATATCCAAATCCATCTGGGGTTTGGGCTGTCAAACAGTACAACAAAGGCGAGACTTATAAATTAGTTATCTGGCCAGCTGAAGTTGAGAGTTTACTGTTACTTTAGCCCTTTCCTCATTCCATTTCACCATAAAAACAAAACAAACAAGCAAACAAATGCTGACACATTGCTCACACTATTTCTTTCAACTGCAGTGCCCTGAGCCCTACCACAGTCTATTTTCAAGAGTTAGTTATATTTGAATAAATGCTTTGAAAGACTGTCTCCATTCATGACTGAAGGGCTGGGTCCCTGCACTTGTGCAACCTCACATGTTTGTGTGCTATTAAGGAGAACACTAATAGTTTGCAGAAATTAAATCTTGGAACTTTATAAGGGGAAAGAGTCTTAGATATCATATAAATAAGCAATTCTTTTAAAGGTGATGCAGCTGAAGCCCTAAACAGGTGAAGTGACTGTCCCAGGGTCACACAGCATCATCACCGTAGCTTCATTCCTTTGGGACTTAAGGTCCCCCCCCCCCCCCCCCCCCGCCCCCCGGAATGAGACACATTCAAAGGTATTGAGCACCATGCTAGTGAATTTTACAATAATTATGTGATTTGCTTAATTATCACAACAATCTCATGAGGTGGATATAATCCTATTTTACAGCTTGGGAATTGCCTGGTTGGTCAATGGAGGGGTCTGGACTGGAACATAGGTCTCTACGCTATATTTCCAGGGATATATCCATGCCAAATCTGCTTCCCTGCAGTCATTGATTAAAATGCAAACACACCTGGGAATTATAGTCTTAGAAGCTAATATCCCAGTTACTAATCCTGCTTTGGCGGAGATTAGTTGGCGACTTGGTGAGAGCAGGAATTGGACTCTGAAGTTGTGCTTAAAGGCAGATTTTGATAGTGAAATGGCAGAGTATAAATGACCTATTTCATAACTTTGCCTTGAGCTGTTCCTATTCTATTTACCCATCAGCTGCGTGGCAGCCTGGTAGAGGGGCAGATGGGAAAACCATTGCCAGAAAAGAGATAGGTCTGTCATTACTGGAGAAAATGAGTCCCCCCGCTCTGATCCACCCCCTTCCATGAGAGCCCCATCGAGAAATGGGCTTGCCCTGGAACCCTCAGAGGAAGCCCATTTTCTGGGGAACAGGACAAGGCTCCTCCAGGCAGTCTCATCACTTTGTGGCCTCTACAATGATAATATATTTGTGCCTAATCCATAATTAACTGGGAAGAGCATAATATTAATTATTTTGCTCAGTTGTTAATCAGTGGGGTGTTTCCCTCCCACACCCCTCCCGTTGCACACTAACCTGTCAAACTCCAGTAATTGTTGCATGAACAGGTTTGGGTAAAAGTCTCCAAGGAGGACAATTCTCTTGTTCCATTAGTGAGAACACATATAGATCATTTTCAGTGCTAATCTAGGGCTAAAATCAATTATGTCTCTTGTATTTAAAAATTAAATTGACTCGCCATGGGAGTAGGATGAAGGAAAAATACATTCCTCCTATTATGTGTAATTACAATTGTAAAACATTTTCCTTCGGAATGTAATTGCTGCCTGCAGAGGCTGAAGCAAGAGCTTGAAGCGTTTAGTTGAGAAAGGCTGGGCTTTCTTTCAGGTTTTTTCTTTGGGCTTTTGTTTCCCACCCCTCCCCAGACCTCTTTCTTCCTCTTCATTTTAATGCTATTATAACACTGTGAGGTCCTCTAAGGCTTCTCGACTTTCAAAGAATCTCAAATGTAGTTTAGGGCATAGGGAGCAAAAACCAGCACAGAAAAAGAGAGAGCTAATTATGCCTGTAATCTATATGATGAAAACTTCAATCTTACTAGTATTTATTTAGTGTTCATTGTGTGGCCAGGCCTGAGTAAGGTGCTGTGGGAAACACACACAAATGACATGGTCTCTATTATCAAGGTTTTTGAAGTTGATGAATGACTCAAGTATAAGTTATATAAAAAATAAGCAGTTTTTCTTTCCTTTTATTTTAAATTGACAATATGATTACTTGACCAATGATAGACATTCCAATGCTCAGGAAGGTCAGTAAATTAGGAGATCACAGAATTGATTATGGTTCTCTCCCTAAGACTCAGTTCTCAGACTTGTCTTATTCCCTCCCTCAGCAACACCATCATTTCTCATTAACTGCAACAATTCCATTTTTAGAGTATTTTGGCTGGAAAGAACAATAACCAACTCTAAATGGCTCACATATAGAATTGCTAGATGAAATACAGGCTACCCAATTAAAAGTGAAATTCAGATTGTTAAGAAACAATACAACACCCCCAAAATGAAGTTCTTTAGTCTAAGCCTCGAGTCATCAGTCCAAGGCTTAATTACAATTTCAGCTCTCCCAGAAATGCAATCTTAAACCAGTCAATCAGGAATCACCTGATCAGCACTAGTCAGGTAACCTACCTGCCTGATAGTCCCCTGCCATCTCCTAAAGGACAGTAACTTTGCAATAACCAACCTGCCTGCTTTTTTGGCCTGGTATAACTTCCTTGTTTCTGTTTCCTCCTGCCTATTAAAGTCTTTCATTTTGTACAACTCCTCAGACCTCCTTTCTAACTACTAGATTGGATGTTGTCTAATTTGAATTGATTTTTGCTCAAATAAACTTAAAATTTTTAATATGCCTCAGTTTATATTTTAACAAGATAAACAACTATTACAGGTCTTTCCTTTAAAAGTATAATTATACTCCAAATATTGCATGGGACATACTTATACTAAAACAAATGTATTCATTGTTTACCCAAACTTCACAAGTAACTAGGAGTTCTGAATTTTTTTGGCCAAATCCGACAAACCTATTTACATAAAGAGAATCTATTATTATGTATAGGGATGTCTAACCATTTATTAATAGAATATATGGTGTCTCCAAGAATTCAAAGAGTTATATCTTGACCCCAAAAATAGACTGAAATAGTGTTTCAGGGCACAGAATCCTCTTTTTCTGTCCCCCATCTCTGTTTCTCTTTATACATCTGTTTTATTCTTTGCTTTCACTCCAGGTAAGCTTTCTTTGTTTACCAATGTCCATCATGGAATATGGACATCACTGGCTATTTTGATCTCTTTTTTTAAGGGCATCAGCCATGCTGTCCTGGAACTGCTTAGTCCCAAATCCAAATTTCTGGGGAAAATATTGATCGGCCAAGCTTTTGTTAGTTGCCTATAGTTCAAACAATTAAGTATAATGTGAGATTAATGTAATATTTTATAAATCCTATGAAATCATGTGTGTGAATGGTCTATTCTCATAAAAGTGATGATGACAAAAGAGAAGACTGGTTACAAAAATATTGCTGTCCCTTACAACTTGTTAAATCAGTGAACTCCTAATATATATCATTTTAAAATCTCTTTTAGAGTTCCTACTTGCTAAAATGATTTACCTTGAAGTCCGTTGTCATCTTAAAATTGCCCCAGTTAAAATCTGTATCTTTACTTTTCTGTTAAAAGTAGCATTTCCATTCAATTTATTTTTGTGTGTATGTGACATTATCGCACTCCCCTATTGCCTTGCAGTCATTATTGACTCTTTTCCTTTCCCTCTGCTTTTTTACCTCTAGTCAGTCTTCGTACTCTATTAACACTTCCATCATAATATCTTTTAAATTTGAATCTTTTTTTCTTTTACACATTATCTAATTCTATAATGCTACTTGTATCTTCATCACTTGTTTATTAATCACCGACATTGCGTAACAAGTCTTCCAGGCTCTTCTGGTTTCAAAATACTCAACGTACGTAGTAGTTTTAGATTCTTTAGTTTTGTTTTTTTTTTTTAAAGAACAGGTTGCATATATCATCTTCTCCAGTTCAAGAATAGGTTGCCACCATCTGTAGACTCTGGGATGGTGAATGGAATTAGTTCTGTTTTGAAGACTTAGTGGCCTCGATGTATAGTAGCCTCTGAATCCATTCTTTCCTACTTCATAGGGTTGTTGCCAAGATTAGAGGCTTCCAAATATATTGTTTATGGGTTTCAGCATCTTATTTGTGATCTTTAAGATGGTATCTGTTAATATCAACATTCAAAGTTTCAACCAAATGCTCCAAATTTCTCGCCAGCCATGTTCTCTATTCATAAATTTATAGAATCAGAATTGTCATAGTAGAAAGGGGTCATGACAAAGTTTTGAACATCCTAAACCCAGAAGTCTGTCTGAAGTACCCTCCAGAAATTATACTTTATTGATTCTTTCATTTTGTTAAGGTACTCAATAAAAACAGACATAATACCTCAGGTTCCAAATTATGTGTTTCTCTACTATGTTCATTTTGATTCTGTTTATCAAACCAATTTCAATGAATTTCTAAGACAAACTGTCCATCAGTGAATGAAGAGAAGAGGCAAGCTTAGTTTGAAAATAAGCACTTCAACTCTCATGAAAAGATACCATCACAAAGTGTCCCAAGGATTAATTAAGAAACAGGGGGAAAAAACTTTGAGTTAAAAAACAAATATATTCTAACATATACTGATAGTGAAACCTCATTTTGCAATGCAATTAGATCAACTGTGTGTTCATTGTCCTTAAAAAAGTAGTGACAATACTATACATGTATGTATAACTGCTTT
This sequence comes from Phoca vitulina, assembly GCF_004348235.1. Taxonomy (NCBI): domain Eukaryota; kingdom Metazoa; phylum Chordata; class Mammalia; order Carnivora; family Phocidae; genus Phoca; species Phoca vitulina. The sequence goes on from NW_022589727.1 coordinate 582,366, forward strand.
TCATTTCCTAGAAAGATACTGTAATTGTGGTAGAAATAGTAATAGTAGTATAGTATAAGTAGCAGTAATAGTGATAATAATAGTTGTATAGTTAGTATTGTTGAAAAAATAACAATCTGTAGATGCCAACTGATATAAAATTATAAATGATATAACCATTTTACCCACCTTCATTGAAATTTGATAGGATTGACCTCATTCCCCAAGACTGGGTTCTGGTTGACCTAAGCCAGTCTAGGTAATCTCATCACTTCTATGGTATGGACAGTGAAAGTCTATGCCAATAAGTTTATGACATTCTTCATACAGAGATGGTCAGCAAGCTTCAATGGGAGACAATCAGCATGACACCCAGAAACACATTTGATGGTTATGGAATTTGACTGTCTCTCCCCACACTCCCTGGAAATTTTTGAGAAAGGAGGTAGGTCAATTTGCTACTGGCAGCCACTTTGTGGCCTGAGGACACCAGGTTGAAAATGAAACTGGCATTCAGAGGATGGAAGAGAAAGTGAGAGAATAATAGAATAATATAGGCAAAACTTTGATAGAATTGAGCCTAAAATTTTTAAATCTTACACTTTCTATCAATATGAGCAAACAGTTACTCCTTTTGTTTAAACTAGTTTAATATAGATTTATTATTACCTGCAATGACAAACATCTACATTAACATATGTAAGTAGATCACTATATTTTACAAGATACTTATATAGGCTTTATTCATCTTGACCCTATATAGAAATCTGTGAGCTAAATGTTTAGATATTATTATATTCATTTATTAGAATTATTATTATGCTTATTTTATTGATGAGAATTTAGAGGCTCAAAGATACTGTAAAATTTTACTAAAATATGAAGAACATGTAGGGTTCTTCTGAGACCCAGGATTTTGGAATTCCATCACAATGTTATATTGAAGGAAATTACTACATTGACTAGTGGGGACATCATTTTTTAAAGTTTTTATTTTAATTCCAGTTTAATTCCAACATACAGTGTTACATTAGTGTCAGGTGTACAATATAGTGATTCAGCACTTCCATACATCACCTAGTGCTGATCACAAGTGCACTTCTTAATCCCTATTACCTATTTCACCCATCCCCTCACCCACATCCCCTCTGGTAGCCATCAGTTTTTTCTCTATAGGTAAGAGTCTGCTTCTTGGTTTCTCTCTGTCTCTGTCTTTCTCTCTTTTCCCTTTGCTCATTTGTTTTGTTTCTTAAATTCTTAAATTCTACATATGAGTGAAATCATATGGTATTTGTTTTTCTCTGATTGACTTATTTCACTTAGCATTCTACTCTCTAGCTCCATCCATGTCATTGCAAATGGCAAGATTTCATTTTTTTATGGCTGAATAATATTCCATTTTAAATATAGATATATATCTATTTACAGACATAGATATATATCTTTATCCATTCATTTATTGGTGGACACTTGGGCTGCTTTCATAATTTGGCTATTGTAAATAATGCTGCAATAAACATAGGAGTGCATATATCCCTTCAAATTAGTGTATCCATATTCTTTGGGTAAGTAACCAGTAGTGTGATTCCTAGAATGTAGGGTAGTTCTATTTTTAACTTTTTGAGGAAGCTCCATACTGTTTTCCACAGTGGCAGCACCAGTCTGCATTCCCAACAGTGCACAAGTGTTCCTTTTTCTCCACATTTTCACCAACACCTGTTGTTTCTTGTGTTGTTGACTTTTAGCCATTCTGACAGGTGTGATGTGATATCTCGTTGTAGTTTTGATTTGCATTTCACAGATGGTAAGTGATGTTGAGCATATTTTCATGTCTGTTGGTCATCTGGATGTCTTCTTGAAGAAATGTCTGTTCATGTCTTCTGCCCATTTTTAATTGAATTATTTATTTTTTGGATGTTGAGATGTATAAATTCTTTATATATTTTGGATACACTCACCAAATGTCATTTGCAAATATCTTTTCCCATTCCAAAGGTTGCCTTTCAGTTTTGTTGATTGTTTCCTTTGCTGTGCATAAGCTTTCTATTTTGATGTAGTCCCATGAGTTCATTTTTGCTTTTGTTTCCCTTGCCTCAGGAGACATATCTAGAAAAAAGTTACTATGGCCCAAGTCAAGGAGGTCACTGCCTGTATTCTCTTCTAGGATTTTGATGGTTTCCTGTCTCACATTTAGGTCTTTAGTCCATTTTGAATTTATTTTGTATTTGGTGTAGGAAAGTGGTCCAATTCCATTCTTTTTCATGTTAATGTCCAGTTTTCTCAGCACCATTTGTTGAATAGACTGCTTATTCCCATGGGATATTCTTTCCTGTTTTGTCAAAAATTGACCATACAGTTGTGGGTTTATTTTGGGGTATTCTGTTCTGGTCTATGGATCTATGTGCTTATTTTTGTGCCAGTACCATACTGTTTGATTACTACAGCTTTGTGATATAACTTGGTCTGGAGTTATGATGCTTCAGCTTTGCCTTTCTTTTTCAAAATTGCTTTGGCTATTCAGGGTCTTTTGTAGTTCCATACAAATTTTAGGATTGTTTGTTCTAGTTCTGTGAAAAATGTTATTGGTATTTTGATTGAGATTATATTAAATGTGTAGATTGCTTTGGGTAGTATAGACATTTTAATAATGTTTGTTCTTCTAATCCATGAGCATGGAATGTCTTTTGTGTCCTCTTCAATTTTTTTCATTAGTTTTCTGTAGTTTTCAGAGAACAGGTCTTTCACCTCTTTGGTTAGGTTTATTCTTAGGTATCATATTATTTTTGGTGTAATTGTAAGTGGAATTGCTTTCTTAATTCCTCTTTTAGCTGCCTCATTATTGGTGTATAGAAATGCAACAGATTTCTATACATTGATTTTATATCCTGTAATTTTACTGAATTTGTTTATCAGTTCTAGCAGGTTTTTTGGTGGATTCCTTTGGGTTTTCTATATATAGTATCATGTCATCTGCAAATAGTGAAAGTTTTACTTCTTCTTTGCTGATTTGGATCCCTTTTATTTCTTTTTGTTGTCTAATTGCTGTGGCTAGGACTTCTAGTAGTATGTTGAATAAAAGTGGTGAGAATGGACATGTTTGTCTTGTTCCTGATCTTAGGGGAAAAGCTCTCAGGTTTTCCCCACTGAGGGTACTGTTAGCTGTGGGTTTTTCATATAAGGCCTTTATTTTTTTTTTAAAGATTTATTTATTCATTTGAGAGAGAGAGAGAGCAGGGGGGAGGGGCAGAGGGAGAGGGAGAGAGAGTCTCAAACAGACTCCATGCTGAGTGTGGAGCCAAACACAGGGCTTGATCTCACGACCTGAAATCACAACCCCGAGATCACAATGAGAGCGAAAACCAAGAGTCCGACTCTTAACAGACTGTGCCACCTAAGTGCTCTCACATAAGGCCTTTATTGTGTTGAGGTATATTCCCTCTCAACCTACTTCTTGAGGGTTTTTTATTATGAACAGATGCTGTACTTTGTCAAATGCTTTTTTCTGCATCTAATTAAATGATCATATGGTAATTATCCTTTCTCTTATTGATGTGATATATCACATTGATAGGTCTGTGAATATCAAACCACCCTTGCAACCTAGGAATAAATCTAGTGGGGACATCATAAAGGTTATAGAAAGCAGAGGGCAAATTCCTATTGGTAAGTTTATTAAGCCAGTGAGTTGGTTAGGTCCTTCTGGGCAAGAATGAGAAGTATGAGACTAAAATGTAGGAAAGAGAAGGGAAGTGATAGATCCCATCAGCATTCTGTGGGATTGTGAAGTCTCTAGAGTAAATCTGTTACATAGCTTTGTCCCTAATCTGTGTGTTTTGTCACTATTTTTAGTAACACATGTATGTCTCACATTTTCCCAAAATGATCAAAAGGCCTTTCAGTTAGCCTTGTACCTTTCTGTCAAGAAGAAAGTCTTAGATAAACTCATTAATGCTGAAGCATTAGGGGCTTAATTAAAATGCAAATCCTAACCAGAAAGATTTGCATTTCAATGAAGAAGAATGAAGGAGATGATACTTACCTTAAAGGAATAAAGCAGTACTTGTGGTATTTCAAGTATCAGGGAGATTATTTTGGGGCAAGGATGTATTATCATCACTTTACAAACCACACTATTAGATAACTAACTACTTAACTCTTTGTAAAGTCCACCAAAAAAGGAGGGCATTATCACCTAGGGACCACGGTTTTAGTACCATCACAAATATAGAGATATGGTTAGAGCCATGGAAGTATATGTGGACAGAAAGAGAGTTTAAAGTTATCAGCCACATATATGATTCCAGGTTATCAGCTACTGGCAAGAAATTAAATGGATTTAGAAGATTGAAAGTGACCTATTATGTCAGTTGTATTTTGACAATATCTCAGGTTTGTATAAGTAAGCAACATTTATAATACACATATAATTTTAATGAAATATTACAAACCTACTGAAAGATATAGCTAGTACATCAATGTACCCATAATTCCTATTTTCTTCAATTTTTTTTCTAAAGAACTAGACAATATGTTTTCTATGATCCCATTTAACCTTCCTTCCCAAGATAACTGTAAGATTTTTTAATTATTCTTTGTTTTTATAATATTGCTACATATTTATGTATAAATAAAAATATTTACTTGTATTCTTCAGATTTTTTTTAAAGATTTATTCATTTGAGAGGGAGAGAAAGCACGAGCTGGGGGGTGGGGGGAGAGGCAGAGGGAGAGGGAGAAGCAGACTCCCCACTGAGCAGAGCCCCACATGGAGCTCCATCCCAGGACCCAGAGACTTTGACCTGAGCTGACGGCAGACACTTAACAATCTGAGCCACCCAGGCGCCCCTAGTATTCTTCAGATGTTTAAATAAAGAAATCTAAAGAACTTCTTAAACTCAACACCCAAAGAACAAATGATCCAACCAAGAAATGGGCAGAAGACAATGAACAGACATTTTTCCAAAGAAGACATCCAAACGGCCAACAGACACATGAAAAAGTGTTCAATATTGCTTGACATCAGGGAAATCCAAATCAAAACCTCAATGAGATATCACCTCACACCAGTCAGAATGGCTAAAATTAACAAGTCAGGAAATGACAGATGTTGGCGGGGATGTGGAGAAAGGGGAACCCTCCTACATTGTTGGTGGGAATGCAAGCTGGTGCAGCCACTCTGGAAAACAGTATGGAGGTTCTTCAAAAAGTTGAAAATAGAGCTACCATATGATCCAGCAATTGCACTACTGGGTATTTACCCCAAAGATACAAATGTAGGGATCCGAAGAGGCACGTGCACCCTGATGTTTATAGCAGCAATGTCCACAAGAGCCAAACCGTGGAAAGAGCCAAGATGTCTATCGACAGATGAATAGATAAAGAAGAGGTGGTATATATATATATATATGATTATGCAGCCATCAAAAAGAATGAAATCTTCCCATTTGCAATGACGTGGATGAAACTGGAGGGTATTATGCTGAGCGAAATAAGTCAATCAGAGAAAGACATGTATCATATGACCTCACTGATATGAGGAATTCTTAATCTCAGGAAACAAACTGAGGGTTGCTGGAGTGGTGGGGGGTGGGAGGGATGGGGTGGCTGGGTGATAGACATTGGGGAGGATATGTGCTATGGTGAGCGCTGTGAAGTGTGCAAGACTGTTGAATCACAGATCTGTACCTCTGAAGCAAATAATACATTATATGTTAAAAAAAAGAAGAAGAAGAAGATAGCAGGAAGAGAAGAATGAAGGGGGAGAATCAGAGGGGGAGATGAACCATGAGAGACTATGGACTCTGAGAAACAAACTGAGGGTTCTGGGGGGGGGGTGGGAGGATGGGTTAGCCTGGTGATGGGTATTAAAGAGGGCACGTTCTGCATGGAGCACTGGGTGTTATATGCAAACAATGAATCATGGAACACTACATCAAAAACTAATGATGTAATGTATGGTGATTAACAACATAATAAAAAATAAATAAATACAGAAATCCTGTCCTATTAAACATTTCATTCAGCTACTAGTTTTTTTGGTTTGTTTGATATTTCTTTTTATTCTATAACATGAACATGAATATGTTATAATTTTTACATCCATTCTCCTGTTTTTGGACATTTAAATTGTTCTAACATTTTATAATAATGACAGATGCTGTAGTATATATTCTTTTTTTTAAAATTTTTTTATTGTTATGTTAATCCCCATACATTACATCATTAGTTTTAGATATAGTGTTCCATGATTCATTGTTTGTGAATAACACCCAGTGCTCCATGCAGAACGTGCCCTCCTCAATACCCATCACCAGGCTAACCCATCCTCCCACCCCCCTCCCCTCTAGAACCCTCAGTTTGTTTTTCAGAGTCCATCGTCTCTCATGGTTCTTCTCCCCCTCCGATTTCCCCCCCTTCATTCTTCCCCCCCTGCTACATTCTTCTTCTTCTTTTTTTCTTTCTTAACACATATTGCATTGTAGTATATATATTCTTATGCTCATCCTCTTGTGTCTTTATGCAGGAGTCTCCCAAGAATACCCAGGTAGTTGCACCAATTATACTTCATTCTGTGAATGTAAGAGTTTCTCTCTCCATATCCTTACCAACACTTCCTTCTTGTATAGTGTACATACGTATTTATATTTTTCCAATCTAATAAGGGTAAAACAATTTTAATTTGCATTCCTTGATTACTAGTGTGGTTGAACATCTACTGTGTTTATGGATGTTCTTCTTTCTTGTGAATAGTCTATTAATAAATTGCTTCAATTTTTCCCTTATTATCTTTTTTTTCATTTTTATTTTGTGAGACCTCTTTATATAACTCTTCAGTTATACCATTAAAAAAATCTTCTCAAGATCGTGGCTTATCTTTTTATTTTATTTAAGATCCTTTTATAGCACAAAATTTTAAATTTTAATATAATCAAATATATCAATCTTTTACTTCTAGTGTGCTTTTTCTAGCCTAAGAAATTCTTTCCTACCTCAAAATCATAAAGATATAGTATATGTCTGGCATTGATCTTAGAGATGTACAGTGATAAAGCAAATGGACACAGTGCCTATCTTCAAGAAGCTTACATTCTAGTGAGGAGAGGGACAAGGACAAATAAACGATGAAAATTTGGTAATTCAGGTTTTAATTAAAAAAAACAAAGCAGAACAGATTATAAATAATAATAGGGAGCCTTATTTTAGGAAGGATGTCAAAAAAGGAATCTCTGAGGAGGTAATGATGCATAAGAATCCTCTGAGTGAGGAAAATAAGTGAACCAAGGGAGTATAAAGTATTCCAGGCAGAGAGAATAGTGAAGGGAAATGTCTTGAGACAGGAGCAAGCCTGGCAGGAGCAACCTATTTTTTTTTTTTTAGCCTTGACCCATACTGCAATAGTCTGAATGTTTATGTGACCCTCCCTCACCACATTCAAATGTTAAAACCTTAAACCTTAAGGTATTAGGAGTTGGGGCCTTTGGAAGGTAATTAGGTCATGAGGGTAAAGCCCTCATGAATGAAATTAGTGCCCTTCTAGAGACCAACCAGGGAACTTACTGGTCCCTTCCATCATGTGTGGACACAATGAGAAGTCTGCAACCTGGAAGAAGGCCCTCACCCAACCACACTGGCACCCTGATCTTAAGACTTCTAGCTTCCAGAACTGTGAGATATAGATTTCTGTTGTTTACAAGTGTTGAAAGACAAAATTCAAACTGAATAAAATTAAAAGATCTTATTGGCTTTATTGAATGTTTCATGAATTAGGCAACATCCCACCAAGCACACAGAAAGGAGCCCTGGAGAGATGGACAAAATGGGAGACTTTTAGAGGCAAAAGGGGGAGAGACAAGGAAAGTGAGTCACTTGATTTTCTTTGGGGGATGGAAGGAGCCTATGAGGCAGATGAACTCACTAATGCTGACCAGGATATTCCAGATTTACTGTTTTAAGATTACATCCCTAGGAAAGGTTGAGAACTGCAGTTAGGTTAGCTATGAAGTCTTGGTTTGCTGGCCTAGGGCTTGGTTTTGGGCCTGTTGTCTATCTGTTTGTCTGTCTGTCTCCCTCTATTAATACAACCTACCCAGTTTTTTTAGTATTTTTGTTATAACAGTTCAAGTGGACTGAGGCACATATAACTCTTGACCATACACTCAGCATTTCAACCTCAGCAGACAACTTAGTTTTTCTTTAACACAGATCATGATTTTTCTAGGTCATAAACATAAATTCCTCTTTTATATGGTCTTCTTTCCACCCCCACTCCATTTGCAAAATGAGGTTCATTCATTCATTCATTCAAAAGTTTACTATTTGCTAAGTAACTCATCAATAAAAGTTTATTTTTTTCAATCTTCCAAACTCTTCCAAGAAGAGATACAATCTCTTATTTGCATCTGTACAGGTGTTAGCAAATATCTAATGACATTTATATACTTTTTGCCATACTTCTTTTCCTTTTTCACTATCTGTGCTTGGTGCACTGCCCAGAAGTTTGTTGCTTAATATATAATTCAATCCCAATGCAATAGGGGCTGGAATCAGTACTAGAGCAGTGTTCTTGACTCTTCCATTCATTGGAATTTGGAGGCCATAGTTGCTCCACACAAGGCATTTTGTGTCTCACTAGTCTGCATTTCCACCTCATTTTAAGCAGTGTTTCTTAGTGTTATGTAAACATTGCATATATGTATGGTGTGTGTACTGTTTCCTTAGGTAATATATCATATCTTTCTAACTGTATTTATCTGATCTTTCATTGCTATTCTTGGAAAAAAGACCCAAATGTTAAGATATCAAATTAATATCACATTTGGGAGAAAAGATGAGAATTCCATCCCTCGACCAATGTCTTTAAAGTACATCCTTGCTTTTTCACACTTGAAGACATTTTCCTATATTGTTTAATTTCTGTAATTAAATTTTGACAATAGCATTTAAAACTCATTTGATTTTTAGAAAAAAAAATGCTTAATCTCTCACCGCTTCAGTATTTTCACGTGTAAATAGGGAAATAATAACTTTGTACAGAGGTTATCTCCTTGCATTAAATAATATATCAATGAAAAACCTAGAAGTGCCTGACACACTGTGTCATTGGCTAAATGCTAATACCCTTCCCCTTCTATGCTTCTCCAAAGAAACCTGCTCATATGCACACAAGGACAACTACAATGTGTATAAAAGCAGAGAGAAAAAGACAAGCCAAAACTTTATGATGAACAGCTCTAACTTCAATCTCGAAATAGGTATCATCAAGGCATTGGTACTGCATGTGGTACCCAGGCAGACAGAGATCATGTTGAGCCACTGAAGACATTAGGAAATTCAGTTACTTGACTTGATCTGGAATTAATTATACTGGACCTGTTGCCCCCTTTACTCCTTAGAGGAGCTGGGGAGCCATATTATGAACTATATTCTCCTTGGCTGAGGACCTGCCACTTTGCATTCCATTTCACCTGGGGAAAGGTTTTGACACCAGTGACCCATATTCCCAGGCACATCTTGGGGCACTACTCAGTATAGATTCACCATGGAGGACTCTGTATTTCTGCCGACTAAGTCCTAAATACTACTTTCTGCAACTTGATTAGGCATCATTTGGCTTGACAACAGCTTCACAAATATCTCAGGTGGCTACCTTACCTTGGAATTTCTATACTGAATTATAGGCCACTGCAATATTAGATACCCTTTCTTCTCTCCTTTGTACATGCTACCTCCTTCATTTTATACAGCTCTGTGGTATTTAAACTCTAATATGTCTTCTGGTTAAGAACCTTGGATTTTGGACTTATGGTGGAATGAGCATATTGTTGCAGGAGTTTCTTAGTTTGGCTGCCTTTCTTGGCCTTTCTAAGCTATAGAATAAGAACCTTCAAAGCCTAAATTTATCTTAAGTTGTGCTGATGACTTAGCTGCTTTTGTCATTTAAATAATAAGTCAAAGGAGATTTTAAATTTGCTTTACTGAGAGTCATGTATTAAAGCAGTTTGCTTCTTCTGTTAGTTTTGCTGATCCTCTAAAGGGTTCCTTGATTTTGGACTGGTTTGAATTTATATAGTTTCCCCCGAGGGAGTCAAGTGAATGCCAATTATGTGGCTAGGATCAGGATTTAGGTTTCTCTGCTGGCAAACACGAGGGAAGGAAAGTATCTTCAGAGATGATGGGGGCCACTGAATGGAACCACATCAAAGTCCAAAGGCGGAAATGAAGTCGAATTTGCTAGTAAAAGCAGAACCAACAAGTCTTGCAAGGGCAGAGGCTAGAATCCTGGTCTACATGGAGGATATAAGGCTTCTTGAGTTCTGGTGGAGAAAGAATTATAGAAAAAGCAGGCTGAAAATAGCTGGAGAGGGAGAGAGTGAGGTAGAACTGGGGACAGACTTGGGTTTTGCTGCCACTGCTTTGCCTGGTCTGACCCATTATACTAGGGACAAACTAGACACATCTAAGCTATTGTCCACAGATGAACCAACTTAAAACTGAATGAATTTTCACAAATAGCCATGGCATGGAAGTGTGCATGCTCAGATGGGAGATGCTCATTTAGAGGAGAGTATGAAATATTCTAAATTTTCTGCTGTCAAAGAGACCTTAGGGCAATGGTTATCTTGTTTGACTATTAGAAGCATCCATGGAGTTTTTTAAAAATATATTGATTCCTGGATCTCTCCTCAAAATATTCTGCTTTAATTGGTCTGCTGTGCAGACTGGGCCTCCCTGTGTGCTAAAGCTTCTCAGGTGATTCTAACCTGCAGCCAAGGTTGCAAGCTCTGATCTGGAAGCAAGCCTCATTCAGAATAATCTAGTCCTATACCTGCATGAGAACAAACCTCTGTAGGGAAGAATCACACTGTCTTTGGTGGAGATATAAATTTTAAAGATATAAATTTTATCATGTTTTTTGCATAGCCAAATAGCCCCTGGGCTCTCAATCAGTTTTAATCTAACAGATATATTTCAGGCAATATTAAGTAGATCAATAGTCTATCCTGATTCAACTAACTGGATAATTATTCAGTTGTTCAATTCACTAGACAGAATCTTCAGCCATATAGAAGAGAAGCTATACTTTTTAAAGATTGGTAATGTGCAATAATGAAAAAGAAATTACTAAGAGCCTATTTTTTAATTGATTAATATGACAAAATGATGAAGCCTAGACTTTTTTTAATACTCATCACAGCTTGTTCCCATGTCCTAGAAATATTCTAACCCAGAAAAGTTCATGGGTTTGAATTGCTCAATAATGAAAGACAATGAAGTGAAGACAACATCATATAGCTCATTTCCCTCTTCATCATGTCTTGGAAGACTGGAATCATCAGAAATGAAGACTCCACAGCCTTTCCTGGTTTTGATACATGAATTTCACTTTCACTGAATTTCCTCACAAAGATCCAGCAATGATGTTCAGGTCCTCATCATCAAACAAATGAGTTGGTGATGCATTTTCAGTTCAGTAAAATGTCATTAATTTAGGAGACAGCATGACAGAATTGGTCTAGAATCTGGAGAACTGAATTCTGGTAACAGCTAATATCACTGAAGTAACTGTGATTGGGTTCCTGAGTCAATCAAAGTCTAATTTTCCATTTACGTAATGGGGACAAATAAGACTTGTCCTGCCTATCTAGCAAGCTTCTGCTAACATCAAAACTATAGAACTGCAACCACTGAAGGCTTTGGTCTACACCTTGGTTTTATTCCATTCAATGCTCATTTCTTCTGTGCTAGGCATTATTTTATCTGGGGATTTGTAGAATAAGGTACTGCTGAAATCTTGGAAAATTTTACACTTGTGATTGTCATAGAAGAATGAGACGGCCCATGTTTTGGAAAAGTTTATAATCATGACTTGCAGTGTGAACCACATCTAATCTTTGTCTCAGCTTAACTAGGAGAGGAAATTTATCAGAAGCCCAATTCCCACCAGCAGATAAAGCCTAGAATTCATCTTTGTAGCCTTCAGTCCTCTACCTAGTGAGTCCTGAGTGGAACCCTTCATGTCCTCAACCCACTAAATATATTCTAGTCTTTAACCTCAATCACATGAACCAGGTTTGTAAAATCAGTTACTTCGTGTGTTCTGTGTTGCATTCTAGTTCTCTACTGGGACAAAATTATTTCCCAAAGCTCCAGCCCCATGACATGGGACCCTGCTCGTCAGACTAGCATCTACTACTAAACTATCTCCAAGAATTGGGTGCTACACAATTTGTGAGGCTTAATGAAAAAAATGAAAACATGGGACTCATTTGAAAATTACTAAGAAATTAAAGATGACCACAGAAGAGCATTAAACTGAGTACTGAGCCCTTCCCAGCACAGGACCCCATGTAACTATCATGAAGCCAGTGCTGCCTGAATCCTACAACCCAGCCACCATCTTGGGTCCTTTCTAAAAAAACAAAATAACAAAAGTTTTTTTATAACCCTACAAAGAGGTAAGGCTACCCATCTCATTGTACATATTCTCATACTTGAAACTTACCTTGAGGCTAACTATAGTACTACATTTTTTGTTTGCTGAAGCCTCCTGGACCTTGTCCAAGTCCCTCAGACAGAGTAGTAAAATGTTGATATTCTCCTTAACGACACTGACTTCATACAGTTAGCTCACCTCTCCTCAGCCCTGCACTGCCCACTCCCAGTTCTACAGAGGTAAATACTATCATCTACTGTCAGCTTAGGGTTTCCTAGTGGTGTATTACTGTCCAAGAAATAAATATGCATGATGCTCCTCTCCAACACTCACCCCCTTGAGTAGTTCCTGAAGATTTACAAGTATCTGGATGTGCAGTAAGCAGCAGGGCAGCTTCCTCATTGAACAGCCAAATGGTTAGGCCCAGGGACTACAATGTTTCAACTCAAACACTACACCTCTAGAAAGTGAGACCTTAAAGCATAAATACAATGAAATTCTCATGCACTGAACTGCAGATCACTGAGCCCAGAAGGATTTGGGTCGGGAATGTGGGATTTTTCTCTGATCCAGCACAGCCTCTGGTCATTGTGATAACACTCTTCATAGGGATCCTTCCTTGCATCCTCTGCCCTTCTCAGACCAAGGATGAGACCCAGATATCCAAAACCCGGGACCTAACTGGTATCTTGTATTCTTGTTTCTTCTCAGAATTCTATTCCTGTTAAGTCTCATGTCTCCTATTTCTCCCCCATTCTGAGCTTTAAATCCACTAAAAGGAACCTAAGGCTGCCATCCTTAAAAAAAATAAATAAATAAAGTAAAAATATTTTGCTCTTCCTCAATGATAATTACAGTTATTAGAAACATGAATGTCCGAGTTTCCTTTTTAAAGAGGGGGCAAGTGTTTTTATTACCTCCAGGTTAAATCTTCAAATACAATAGGAAAAAAGTGTTTTGTTTTTGTTTTGCTAAGTGAGCAATAAGACCTATATTTTCAAGCCTTACTTTACCAGTTTACTCCCCGGTCTACTTAAGTCCAGTGTGCCTTGTAGTCCATGATGGCTCTGACCTGCCTGTAAACAGTGATTTGAAGATTAAATGGAATAATATGTATGAAATGATTCTGATAGTGCAAAATGTGATAAAAATGGGTTTCATGGAAATTTTGTATTATTCACCTGATTCTCAAATAAAACTAACAAGACAGTAAAATTCTAGAATGTTTTAAAAATGGAACACACACACATGTACATACATACAAACACAGATAGATAACATTTAGTGCAAATGCTTCATTTCACAGGTGCCAAAACTAACAGAGTAGGACTAGAAAACTGTTTTATAGCTTCTTACTTCTTTCACTTTGGTGTACTATGTGGTAAAAAAAAAAAAAAAAAAAAAAAAGATTTGTTAGGTATAATTGTGAGCAAAAACAAGAGACCAGAGACTGAATTGCATTTAGGAGTTATTTCTCTGACAAAATTGTAGGTAGTGTATTACAAGACTGTAGAAAGAACATGATGTCCATCTTTTTTGGTGATGTTAGAAAATGTTGACAATTAATGCCCACAACCAGTAATTAACTGGAGTTGCAGAATGGTGACATTTTAATTATTTCATTTAATTTTCCTTTATGAGTTACAATAACTTCACAAGGAAATGTTTCCCCCACCTCCTCCCTCTACTATTTGGTTACCTGGTGGAACAATGCAGAAAAGTATGTAGGAAAGCATGTAGAAAAGACAGAATAAATGTTTTTTTTTTTTTTTAATATACTTACTTCCCTATCCTTCTAATAAGGTAATTTTTTTAAAATGTTATTAGGAATTCATGGATTTAAACATATTTGAAGATTCAACAGTCTTACACAATTCACAGCGCTCACCATAGCACATATCCTCCCCAATGTCTATCACCCAACCACCCCATCCCTCCCACCCCCCACCACTCCAGCAACCCTCAGTTTGTTTCCTGAGATTAAGAATTCCTCATATCAGTGAGGTCATATGATACATGTCTTTCTCTGATTGACTTATTTCGCTCAGCATGATACCCTCCAGTTCCATCCACGTCATTGCAAATTGGGGACGGTATGTGCTATGGTGAGCGCTGTGAATTGTGTAGGACTGTTGAATCACAGACCTGTACCTCTGAAACAAATAATACATTATATGTTAAAAAAAAAGAAGATAGTAGGAAGGGAAAAATGAAGGGGGGGAATCGGAGGGGGAGATGAACCATGAGAGACCATGGACTCTGAGAAACAAACTGAGGGTTCTAGAGGGGAGGGGGGTGAGGGGATGGGTTAGCCTGGTGATGGGTATTGAGGAGGGCATGTATTGAATGGAGCACTGGGTGTTATACGCAAACAATGAATCATGGAACACTACGTCAAAAACTAATGATGTAATGTATGGTGATTAACATAACATAATAAAAACAAACAAACAAAAAATAAAACAAAACACAAGAGAAAAAAAATAAACACATTTGAAGGGTGCCAGTACATTGCAATGATTGTTATTATTATATCAAAAATATTTTGGGTGGTGCCTGGGTGGCTCAGTTGGTTAAGCATCTGACTCTTGATCTCAGGGTCATGAGTTCAGGCCCCATGTTGGGCTCCACACTGGGCATGGAGCCCACTTAAAAAAAAAAATGGAAACAAATTAAAATTTCTCCAAAAAACTTTCCTCTTTCCCTCCGTCCCTCGTCCCCTCCTCTTTATTTTTTTTCCTTCTTTCTTTTCTTCCTTCCTCCCTGCCTTCCTGTCTTCTATTTATTTTCAAGAACTTAAGGCATGTTCATTACTACTGGGTTGGTTATTGTCACTTGGTCTTTTGAGTGGAAAGAATCAAGCTACATATGCATATGGGGTTTGAGATTGGTATTTTCAATTCAGGTTCAGGATCACAAGATTTTTAACTTAACTTCTTTACACGTTCTTTCTTCCGCATAAAGAATCTGCATTCTTGAGAGCAATGGGGATGACAGAATTAGAATATTCAATAATTATACATTACTTCATTTCACTTTTCACACACAATAGGCTCTGAACAGCAATTCTAATACTACTACCATTAATAATGACTCTTAAAATATTTAAAAATTTGATCTTTGTTTTTTTTTTTTTTGCATATAGTTTTTCCATTCTCTTAACCATTTTTTATGGTCATTCTGGGTTAATATTTTCAAGTACACTGTATATTGTTTCTATATGTAGTTCAAATACTACTGGTTCTAGTACTACTATACTAGTGCTATGACTATTTTCCCAGAACTGTTTTCAATTGCAAATATTCTTGCTTATTCATCAAAGTAAGCTTAGTCTGATGATTACGAAGTCACAATCTATTATTTATTTCATTAAAAATATATTTGTTGAAGGTGTACTATCCTAATGGATCTTAATAGTCTTTTCAAATTATTCTGCATATATGACAGTTATTTATATGAATATAAATATTTATACATATAACTTCATAGTTATTCTAGACAATAAATCTAGAGCATATTTCACTTAAAATTTATGTAGTACAAATTTTACTTGTCATCTGAACAAATTTCTGATGACACAAAGCCCCTCTACTTTTTTTTAGTTAGTTTGCATAAATGGAATTTGACTACATTTGTAACATTGTTTTTAGGAAGGTTGATACACATTAACATCCATATTCTCTGTCCTGCCTTCAAACTGTCCAGTCCCAGTGGGAGCCATAAGGTTTCAAAAACTTAAATTTGAGGAAATCTAAATAGAAATATGGGTTATGGTAATGGTTCTCATTTCTCTCATGTCACTAATTTACCTAGGCAACTTCTAAAACATATAAAATCTCAGACCATATTATAAACCCAGTATGTCAGATTCTTTGAGAATATGTATTTTGGAAAATGCTCACATGTCATTCTAATGCACAAAATAGTTGAATGCTATGTTCCCGAGGCAGGACATTTAGTCTGCAATAGATTAAGAAGCTAAATATACCAAAATTCAGAGGAAAAGGCATCAGCAGTTGGCCTGAAAATTAAGACAGGAGAGTGGAGTGAGGTAAGGAGTGAGAAGGACAAAGCCTAGAAGAATAACTGTGTGGTGCCAAGAGTCATTGTGAAAGTTCAGAGAGCCTGTTACTTAATCAGGAAAGGTGGTTATATGGTATTAATGCTCTGCCTTCTAGGGGTTCTCATAAAATGCAGAAAAACTGGGACATATAGATGGCATGAGTGCCAAAACATAACTGTCTAGAGGTCACAGCATACTTTGCTAATCAGTCATGAAACTTTTTTTCTTGTGAATTTGGATACTGATTCATAATTGTTACTAAAAAAAGAAAGAAAGAAAGAAAAACAGAAAAAACAAAAAATAGCCCTGTGTAGTCATTTCTAATAGGTTGTGGTTGGCCTGTCAATCAAGACATATTTGCCATTCTTATTTAGTATCTGAGCATTTAATGTAAACAAGACATAACTCTTTGAATCTCAGAGAGGCAATGGCAGGATAAACTTTGGGTAGCTTAGATACAACTAAGGGATACCATCTGAAGAAAGACTCAGAGTGCAGGAGAAAATGTCAGACTGCCCTAAAGCCTGAGTTGCTTGGGAGGTTGGGCAGTCTGCTGCCTCTTTTTTACAAAGGTCGGTATATTGTATTTTAATGGCATGAGTTACTCAGAATCAATGAGAGCTGAATCTGGAGCCTACATGGGAAGTACATCCATTCCATTGAATGTTAAGAGGAGACAACTTGTTAGAAAAATTACGGCTAGCCATGTGAATATTTATAAGACACTTAACTTTTCTGAGTTTATAAAATGAAAATTGTATTAGATCTGTGCTTTCAAACTGTGCTCCACAAGTTGCTAAAACTGTCGTGGGGCCTCTCAGGGGAGTTTCAAGCAGATAGCCCAGAAGTCACTTAACCACCCTTCCCCTGCAAAACAAATAAATAAACAAAAACAAAACCAGAAGCATCTCAGTGGTCTTGTTTTTGAAATAGGGATACTAGGAACTGATCGGATCCAGGGCCCATGTCTGAGCCCCATCCTTGAAACTGATTCATCCCTAGTTTCCCACTGAGTTCTTATAACTTGTGTTTCATTGACTTAATAAGGTGAGCAGGAGGAGTTTGGAAGTGGTTACTAAGGAGAATAAAAAATCATTAGAGATAGAAACAGTAATATGTTCAGCTATGGCTCATAGACCTATATGAAGGATAACTACCCTGACTCATCTGAAATTGGGTAAGTTAAAGAATGTTACCTGAAAAAGTACAGGCCACTTGATGCTTTATCCTTTAAGGTTGTCAGTGACAAACAGTTATGCATATCAAGCCATGAATCCTGCTTATATAAAAGGCATTTATCATGATAAAATAGCATGTACTTAAATTTATATGTATAATTTAACAGAAATAATAGACTAGAACCTTTTCTCAGTCCTGCCCTGGAAATGAGAACTACATTTTAATTTATCTGCAAAAGTCTGCAGAACATAGCACCAAACACTTCCTTTCCCCTTGTTCAAGACCGAGACAGCACAGAGAGAATCATTAGCTAAAGGTCATCTGGAAGCTTGTAGTAGGTTTCGTGAAGATATCTGAATGTCAGTCACTAAACTCTAGGCCAAAGGTTTTATGTATGAAAAATAAGTTCATAGGTGGTCAAGGAGGCCCTTTCTGATGTGTGGATATTCAAGCAAATATCTTCATGAAACTTCTAGTTGATCCACATCCTAACTAACACTGGGGATGATACTAAATTAATGGCATTCTAATAAGTGTTTAGTGTTATCTCATTGTGGTTTAAATATGGATTTGCCTAAGGACAAATGATGTTGGGAATGATTTCATTTGATTATTTGTCATTTGTATATTCATTTTGGTGAAGTGGCCAAATCTTTGCTCTATTTATATATTATACTCTATTTATTATTTATTTTCTTATCTTTGAGATTTAAAAGTGTTTTTTAAATATACTCTGCACCCAATTTCTCCCAGCTTGTGGTTTTCCTTTTAATTCTAAGTGCCTTTCAAAGTGGAAAAAATTTTAATTTTGATAAGGTTGACTTTATAAAATTTATCTTTAACAGATTGCACTTTTTGTGGTGTATCTAAGCAATATTTTTTTTTAAGCTGACTTATTTGAGAGAGATAAAGAGAGAGCACAAGTTGTGGAGGCAGAGGGAGAGGCAGACTCCCCCCTGAGCAGGCAACCTGACATAGGGTTCGATCCCAGAACCTGGAGATCATGACCTGAGCCAAATGCTCAACCAACTGAGCCACCCAGGTGTCCCTAAGTAATCTTTGACTAGCACAAATTCAGAGGGATTTTCTCCTATCTTTCCTTCTACAGGTATTTTAGTTACAGGTCTTTTAGTTTAATGTTCCATTTTGAGTTAATTTTTGTGTGTGGTGGAGGGTTGACTTCAATTTTTGCTTTTGCATATGGATATCTAATTGTTTCAGCAATCCTTTGTCTGTTGAATTTCTTTCAAACCTACTTAAAAATAGGTTGTTCATATGTTAATCTATTTCTAGATGCTGTATTCTGCTCTGTTGATCCATTTGTCTGTCTTTATGATAATACCACACTGCTCTGATATTTGTAGCTTTCTAGTAATATTTATAATCAAGGTTGCTTTGGGCTATTCTAAGTCCTTTACATTTCTACATAAATTTTAGAATCAGCTTATCAGTTTCTACATCAGACCCTGGCAGGATGTTGAGATTCTATTAAATCTATAAATTAATCTGAGAAGAATGTCATCAGATAATATTGTATCCTCTAAGCCATAAACACTGCATATCTCCTCAATTATTTAGATCTTTTAACACTTCTCTCTGCCATATTTTGTAGTTTCTTAGTTCACAAGTCTTGCATATTTTTTCAGCTTTATATCTAAATAATTCATATTTTGATGCTTGCTATTTTAAAAGGGTATTTACAAAATTTCAATTTCTGAGTATTCCTTGTTATTATATAGAAAAACAATTGATTTTTGCATATTGACCTTGTATCTTTCAACATTGCTAAACTCATATATTAGTTCTAGTAACTTCTTTTATAGACTTCATCAGATTTTTAACACAGATAATCATGTTGTCTGCAAATAGACAGTTTTAGTTTTTATTTTCCAATCTGGATGTCATTTATTTCTTTTCCTTGCCTTATTACACTGGCTGGGACTTCCTGCACAACACTGAACAGAAGTAGTGATGGGGGTACCTGGCTGGCTCAGTCAGTGGAGCAGCCGACTCTTGATCTCAGGGTTGAGTTCAAGCTCCATGTTGGATATAGAGGTTACTTAAAAATAAAATCTTAAAAAAAAAAAGAAAGAAGTAGTGATAGCGGGGCATTTTTGCCTTGTTGCTAATCTTTGAGGAAAACATTCAGTATTTTACTATTAAATATGATGTCTGTGAGTTTTTCACAGGTACTTTTACCAAGCCAAGAAAACTCTCTTCTATTTTTAGTTTTCTGAGAGCTTTTAATCAGAAATGGATGTTGAATTCTGTCAAATGCTTTTTCTTTATCTCTAAAGATGATCATGTTTTCTTTATTATTTTGTTAATATGGTGTTACATTGATTAATTAAAATCTTAAACTAAATATGCATTCCTAGGAGAAATTCCACTTGTGCCATGATATATTACCCTTTTTATATGTTTTATATTGTATGTTTTTTATATATTAATTAACTATATATATAACAATACAATATGTAACAATTTTGTATGTTGTTGAATTCAGTTTCAAAATTTTCTTAATGATTTTTATATCTATATTCATAAGGGATATGAGCCTTTAGTTTTCTTTACCTTAGGTCTTTATCCATTTTATCAAGGAAAACTTGGCCTTATAAAATGAGTTATGAAGGATTCCTTTTTTACATTTTCTTAAAAATTTGGGGTAAAATTGCTATTTTTCCCATAACTACTTGGTAAAATTGAACTGTGAAGCCACCAGTGCCTTGAGTTCCTTCTGTGTAGAGATTTAAATTGCAAATATAATTTATTTGATAAATATAAGACTATTCAAGTTTTCTATTTCTTCTTAAGTAAATCAGGCTTGGGTTTGCATCTTTAAAGGAATGTATCCATTTCATTTAAGTTATCAACTTTATTGGCATACAGTTGTTCATAATGTTCCCTCATTATCATTTAACATCTGTAGTAGCTGTAATGATATCATCTTTCACATTCCTGATTTTAGTAATTTGTGAATCTTTTTTTTCCCTCATCAGTCTATCTAGAGGTTTATCAATTTTACTTATCTTCTAAAACATACAGCTTGTCATCTCATTAAGTTTTCTCTCTTTTTTTCTTCTTTCCTTTTAATTGGCTTCCTTTTTTTTTTTTTTTTCTATTTCCTTAGAGTAGAAGCTGAGGTCATTAATTTGAAACCTTACTTTTTTCTATTATACAACTATACTAGGGCTATAAACTTCTAAGCACTTTGTTAGCAGCATTCCACAAATTTTCATGTTACGTCTTTATTTCATTCAGTCCAAAATACATTCTAATTTCTTTTTTTCCCCTGTGTTAAAGTGTGCTGTTTAATTTCCAAATATTTGGTAACATTCTAGATATCTTTCTGAGTTCAAATTATTTCCTTGTGGTCAAACAGCATATTTTTTTTGTGACATGAAACCTTTTAAATTTATTGAGACTTGTTTTATGGCCCAGAATATGGCCCATCTTGGGAAATGTTTGCTATATATTTAAAAAGAATGTGTATAGAATGAAATGTTGAAGTTGTTGTTTTAAAGTTCATAGTATTTATAGTTGCTATGTCTTCTTGATTAACTGGCCACTTCATTATGGTATGGCCATTTTTATTTTTGGTAATAGTCTTTACTATGAAACCTACTTTCTTTGATATCAGTATAACCTTGTCAGCTTTCTTTGGGTTGGTGTTAGCATGATGTATATATTTCCATTCTTTTAATCTCTAACCTATTTGTGTTTTTATACTTAAGATGTATTTCTTTTTAATAGATAGATTTGTTTCTTTTTTTGTTTTTTTTTTAAATCTGAAAAGCTCTAGCTTTTAATGTTTAAATCATTTATGTTTAGTGTAACTATTGATATGGTTGGGTTTATCCTAAAATAAATCTTGTTTTTTCTACTTATCTCACCTGATAATTTTTCTTTTTCCCCTTTTCCTTAAATTTCCTTCCTTACCTGAAATTTTTTGGGTTAATTAATAATTTAAAAAATAATTATCTTTCATCTCCTTTATTGGTTTATATGCTATAACTCATTGTTTTGTTATTTTATTAGTTATTTATCACAAACTATCTTCTTTTAATATTATACTATTTTATGTATAGCATAGGAACCTTACAATAGTTTATTTTTATTTCTCTCCTATCAGGTTTTTTGTATTTGTTATTATACATTTTAATTATGTGTATGATAAAGTCTCACACTATACTGCTATTATCTTTATTTAAACAGATAAATTTTATTTGAAAAGATTTAAAGAACAAGAAACATATTATATATTTACACTTGTAAATTACATATGGAGCTTTCCTTGTATCGATCTATATTTCTATCTGGCATCAATTTTCTTTCTTGCAGTGTAGGTCTACTGTCAAATTCTTTAAGATTTTCAGTTTCTGAAAAAGCCTTTATTTTGCTTTTACTTTGGAAAAGTGTCTTCTATGGGTATAGAATTTTAGGTTGAGAGTTTTTTCTTTTACTACCTGAAAGATGCTACCCAATTGTCATCTCTCTTGAATTCTTCCTGATGAGGACTCTGATGTCATACTTATCTTTGCTTTTGTATTTGCTTTGCTTTGTTTTTTTTTTTTTTTTTTTCTGGAAACTTTTAAGATTTTCTTTTTTATCATTGTTATAATGATTATGTCTTGGTTGATATGATTATGATGTGTCTTGGTGTAGTTTTCTTAATGTTTTTTATACTTGAGCTTCTTGGATCTGAGCTTTATAGTTTTCATGAAATTTTGGGGAAAATGGCCATTATTTGTTCAATTTTTTTTTTGTCCCATAACATCCTCCCCAAGAACTCTAATCACATGTATACTAGCCACTTAGAGTTGTGCCACCATTCACTAATGCTATGTTCTTTTTTGAGGAGGACCACTTTTCTTTCTGTATTTCATTTTCATACTTTCCTTTGTTATTCTGTAATTTACTAATCTCTTCTCTGGCAATGTCTAATCTGAATTAATCCCATTCAGTGTATTTTTCATGACATGAAATTATACTCAAACAATGTAGTTTTCATGTCTCAAGTTTTTATTTTGGTCTTTTTCATATCTTACTTGTCTTTATTTAACATGATTAATCTTCTAGTTTATTGAACATATGGAATATAGTAATAATAATTTTTAATGTCTCTGTCTGCTAATTCTTACATATGGGTCAGTTTTGATTGTTTAATCCCCCTCACTATGAGTAGTATTTTTCTGTTCTCTCCATGCCTAATAATTTTTTGAGTAGATGTCAGACACTGTAATTTTTTTTTCCTGGATGCTTGATATTTTTTGTAATCCTATAAATTTTATTGAACTTTGTTTTGAGATGCAATTAAATTTCTTGGAAACTGCTTGAAACTTTCAAGTTTTATTTTTAAGCTTTATTTGGCAAGACTATAACATCATTTAGCACAGGCCCCATTTATTCTGTGCTACTGAGGCAAGATCTTATGAGTTTCCTGCCTAGTGCCACTTGAATTATTAGGTGTTGCTGGCTGGCTTGGGAACAAAAACTATTTCTGGACCTGGGTGAGCTGTGGGTACTATTCTTTCTAATATTTTCTGCTGTCCCTCCCACCCACTTACCCACCCAAGTATCAGTTTTCTCACAAGCCTGTGCTGATCACTACTCTCCTCAGTACTTAGAAGGACCTTGTGCCATTTTTGAAGTTCTCCCTATATCCTACACTCATCCTGGATATTTATTTTGATTAAATATCTTGAATGTTCTCAAATAAATTATTTGAAAAATCCCCTAAAAGGTTTTTTGCACAATATGAACACATTTTAGAAGGATATCTTCTAATTTTGTTTTACAAATAAAAAAACTAAGAGCCAGAGATAATATAAGTCACAATGCTGTGTCTTGAGATTTTTTTTTCTTCTTTAACACGAGTGTAAATTTTTAAAGGAGAAAAATGTCTTGTTGACTCAAAGGTGAAGAAGAAAAACTATGGCCAATATTTTTATTATATTCAACAGCCTATGAATGGTGAACAAATCATTTGGGGTTGTTGTGAAAAGTGACTTCTAGTAATTGAGTGTTTACTAGCACAAGGTTTGAAAAATATTAGAAGATTAAGAAACTTATTTAGTACCCAAGAGATACTAATTGAGTGTACAAGAGAATTAATTTTTAGATGAAAAGAGTAGATTGATAAGAGCAGTTTTTAAGGCCAGAATTTGTACTTTTAAATTTTGTGAGAAGTTTAGCATCATGGTAAAGAGAATGGATTCTGGATCTAGATTACCTGGATTCCAATCCTGAATCTATAAATTACTTCTCCGTGCTTTAGTCGTCATATTCATAAAATGAGAATTATAATAATGCTTATCTTACATGGTTGTTATGAGGATTAAATGCATTATTACACATAAAGCACTCAGAATAGTGACTGGTAGATTGAGAAGCCAGATAAATGTTAGCTATTAGCCATTAGCCCTGAGTTTCCCATTAACTATCTGTCTTGATAAGTAACTTGAGAATGTTCTTTAAGGCTTTTCAATCTCTGATTTCTCATTTGTATAATAATGTGGTTTTATGCTCGCAAGTAGATTTTATCTTAAATGTCAACTCTGATTGATTAGGATTAGGTATGTAGGTATTGTATCATAGTAATCATAAGGATTATATCTGGGCAGGGCAAAAAATAAATTCAGTATCAATTAACTCTATCTGCAAGGGGCTCTTCAGAATGGTGGCATGCATGTACACACATATGTACATATATGCACACACACATTCAATAACAGTTCATATATATATATATATATATATGCTAAATATATATAAAATTTGCCATCCTTGGTATCACAGTGGTCCTTTTTAGCTTTAACATGATGTAATTATGATTTAACTCCTTTTAAAAATAATTATACTCTTAATAAAATTAGAATTGCAATGGCATTTGCAACACTATTGGGCTTGAAACACCTCACCTCCATTCCTATGTTTGGGAAGGGAAGTTCTCCACTTCAAGCAGCTGAGCATGCATCCCATTGCAGAGACTGAATCTGCCTGATACTCACGGTTCCATCTTCTTTTGCAGCTAGAGCATGGATACATGCCATGCTGTGAGTCTGCTTATGTGATGTACTTTCCCAAGATCTGGATGCTAGATTTGAAAAGGATAAAATAGACTGACTCCATTTTGACAAAGGTAAAGATAAGATGCAGGCTTTGTGCATTCAGGGGCTTCTACCTAATTCTGTGGCATGACTTCATATTTATCATGACAGAGTAGAAGCCAAGCCTAATTGTCAACCTCCTAAAGATCCTGTGAGCTTTTACCACATAACTTAGTACCTTAAATTCCTAAGTTAGCCTTTATTAATTTCAGTTGTTTGCAGCCAAAAAGTATGAATGTTACCTGGATTTACATAGTCTGTCTCTGTTAAGAGTTATCTGTGCCTACTTTCTGTTAGGCATTTTATGACCCCAGTGGACTACCCCACTATTAAAAATTCACATTTAAATTACATGATTACAAATGGGATAGAAACAGCACTCAGTACCAAGAAAAATACCACAAGGAAAAAAAAATCTCTTGGGCAAAAGAGCAGGGGTAAAAATTTTTCTTCATTTTATGTATGACTGGCCTTTACGTTGTAGCAAATATCTGCCCTCTTTATGAAATTATATTTGGCTTCTTCATCTTTTAAAGTTGTTCCTTCCTTTGATATGTACTTTAGAATAGAATAATCTGGTTAACCATATAATCCCCATTACATTATCTGAAGTTATAGGAAATAATTATAGACCTTACTCTACAAGGTCTTTGTGAAGTTTATGAATAGTGGACATTTTGTTTTGTTTGACCTACCCCCAAAATCTATTTATCCATACAGTTTTATCAAATCCATTGACCTTTTCATAAGACCAGTTTTTGGTTTTGTTGATTTTTCTCTATTGTCTTCTGGGTTTCAGGGTTATTGATTTATGCTCTAAATTTATTAGTTGTTCTTTCTACTTGCTTCAGGCTTAAATTACTCATTTTTCTCTAGTTCCTTAAAATGGAAGCTTACATTATTGATTTTAGAGCTTTCTTCTTTCCTGATATATGCATTCAATGCTATAAATTTCCCTTAAAGCACTGTTTTGGCTGGAACCCACAACTTTTGATGAATAATATCTTCAGTTTTACTTAGTTCAATACATATTTCTAAATTTATCTTGAGACTTCTTTGATCCATGTGTTATTTAGAAATATGTTTTTAATTTCCAAATATCTAGCCATTTTCTAGGTACTTTTCTGTTATTAATGTTCCGTTTCATTCTATTATAGTCTAAGAACATGCTTTGTATGATTTCTACTCTTTTAAATTTAAGGTGTGTTTAATGGCCCAAATGTTTATAATTTGTAAATACCGAAGCTGAAACATGAAGTTATGAGTGTTTTAATGTTGATATTTCCCATTAGGATGAGGAAAAATGTAATGCCCTCACAGAAAGGGGCCCCTTGCATTTAGGAGGTCTACTGGGCCTCAGTAGTGACCTATAGTTTACTGGAGAGTTAACCAGAGGCTTCTGACCACTATAAGTCGAAAGCTTTAATGGCCACTAAATATCAAATCTGAATTTTTCTATTAAATCCAATAGGTATTCAGAATCAAGGTTTGTGTGTTTGTTTGTTTCCATTGACATTATAACCCTCCCATAAGGTGTAGCCTGAGAAGGCATTACCTAACCAATAACGTAATATTCTAGTTTGTGTTACACCTGTGATGACCTGGGCATGTACTACCATGTTTGAATCATAGGATAATGAGACCATCTTGGGCAAGTTTATTTACAGATGGGAAGACTACAGTTCAGTCAGGGAAGGATGAAAATTTGTCCAAAGTCCTACTAACTAGACAGCAGCAGACATAGAACTAGAGGACTGTGATGTCTCTTAACCAGCTTCTCCAAAGTATAGTCTCCCAATGTTAATAGACTTGCTGTCAATGAAAACGATTTCCATTCTCAAATGTAGCAGATTTCAAATCTCCCTCTTGGCAAGTCAGGAAACACATTTACATAGTATAGGCCCTGAGAAGCTTGACATTTAATTGACCTCAGTCTTTTTTTATTTGATTCTGAGTTTTTTTTTTTTTTTTGTCATAATACCTATTAGCATCTAAGAAACTGTTGTTTAGTGGAACATATTTTGAAAAATATGGAACTACACCCCCCCTTTCCCTCTCTGTCTCTTTTTTTCCTATTTGTTTTGTCTTCTGGGTTACAAACTACTCATTGTTGAAATCATGGCTCTTATTCTTTTCCTGAATTCTCCACCTTGGTTCTGCCTTCTCTCATTGCCTGGAACATGCAGAGCACAAAATACGCAGAAGACATTTCAGTGTCATTGAGTTACATTTGAATCAAGTTTAATATTGTCCTTCAAAACTTTGGTGTCTCTGCCCAGGGACCTGCATCACTGGGGCTTTCTTTCTTTCTTTCTCTTTCCTTTTTGTTACTTTTTTTTTTTTTCCATCTGGCTCATTCCTTTAGTTTAGATGTCATGTACTTCACTTCTTTCTTGTCTGAAAGCTGGAGAGCACATGGGTTTTTGGTCTCACTTCTGAAAACTGAGCCACTGATGAGGAAGCAATTCCTGACAGCGGCGTGCAGCTCTCTGTCATTTTCTCTGACGACTTTGCCCACACTTGAGTGTCCTTTAGCAAAATGACTGGAATAAGTGGTGCATTTTCCCAGACACTTTCTTCTATCTTGTGCATCAGCAGAAAATCACAGCAGTGGTCTCAGTGGACAATGGTAAAAACAAGACAGAAGCTGCTATTATAAATGCGAAAAGTCAATTTGAATGTCAGCAGCCGAGGTAGGGGAGGCAAGCTGAAAGGAGCTAGTTTGAGAAAATGAAGAAACTGTACTGTATCTTGCTCATGCTTAAAACCTTACACTCATGCCACCTTTAAGCATAAGTGATTTTCATTGTGCTGGACTCCTGTAGAGACCATATACTTGTGGCTGAGTGTAGGCACTGCCCTAAAACACAAAGTTCATCAAGCACAGAGTTAATTCCGAAGCCATCCTGGGAAGTGCCATTTGCCCTTGCAGGTTGTTTGCTCTTGAATCTAAAGGCATGGGCCTGATACTCGTGGAAGCCTTGAGAGTGATTAATTTTGAACAATTTGGTATTTGGGAAGAACTCTTCTTCACAGATATTCTTCAACAATCAGCATGGTTTTGGGTTTTACAGAAATACTCAATTATGGGCAGATTAATAGGAGTTATTTGAATAAATTACACAAAATGTGAGTAACTTGGGACTTCTCAGAGTTGAAATGTGCTAATAAGCTTTGTAAATTTTCAAGAGGAAAAGAAAGTATATGATATGTATAGACAAAGAGTATTTGATTATAGAATTTTCTTATTTTTATCTTATTTGCAAAGGGATACAAAATTGTAAAAATTTAAACAATGTGGCATTACATAGAATAAAATGTTAAATTCTTTCTAAATTACTCCATCTCCTGTAATTTAACTCCTCTTCCCAGAAATAACCTCAGTTAAGAGTTTGGTATGTTTCCTTCCAAGTTTTTTTTTTTTTTTTCTTTTTCTAGATGCTGCCAAATTGCCCTCAGAAGAGGTTATTGCCAATTATTCTCCCACTAGTAGTGAATGTCAGAAGGTATTTGTTTGCCTATGTCCATGTAATGCCAGATATCATCAGTTACTTACTTTTATTGACAAATTTAAGGGTGAGGATTTTATCTCAAATGGTAATGTGTGAAAATCATTTTATCATTGTGTCATAATGAAACACTATGGAGACCCTAAATATCTATCAATAAAAGAATAGTTAATTAAATTATATGTGCATCTGTGCTTTGTAATTTTAGAAAACACAAAAGATTTACATGTGCTCACCTAAAAAGGCCCTTAAGAAAAACTCTCTACAGTGTGTAGAAGAAAAAAAGGCTTTCCCCTTAGAAAAAAATAAGAATAGCCACTATCACCACAAATCCACAGGTTTCAGTGATATGCCGATGTGCTTATATATATATATATTTTGTTCATAGAGTAAAGTCCAGAGGAATAAATTCCATACTTGAAAAGGTGGTTACCTTTAGGGAAGAACTATAGAGTATACTATTTTGGATGGGCATTTACTTGTTCTGTAATTGAAATCATACAAAATCATTGTCATATTTAACTGCTGTTCTAATTTTCATTTATCAATTATCACTGAGATTGTTTCTTTCCAATACTGGCCTCAGTATTTCTTGTTCTATAAATTGCCTTCATATTTATTGTAATTCTTCCCATTAGGCTTTTTCTTTTTAAGTGTTTTTTCTTTGTCTTTGTAAATTTCAGAGATTCTTTTTCTTTCATAGATTTTTAAACATAAGCTATATACCTGTTCCTCCACCAGCTACCTGTCCGTGCTTACACCAGGGCACTTCACTGCCTATATATCTGTAAAAATGTAGTTCCTGTTTGTGTTGGTTGGTTCTGTGATGCTTTATCTTCATCCAAAGAGAATGCAAATCCTTTCATTCAATTTTTCTGGTTCATATTTACTAGTTTAGAGTTATGATTACTATGTTTAGAGTTACACAAAACAATCAGAAATGAGAAATATATATATACTGCCATACTGCCATCCACAGGTCATCCACAGGTGTACCTGGTGAAGTCATCTTCCCGGGAGTGGGTTGTGCAACACAATCCCCATTTCCTAAACAGTTACAGACACCACTGGCAGTTAAAAGAGCAGACAGAGTTGTGGTCTACATTGCAAGCCTCCTCTCCCTTTACTTCTCTATAAACCTGCTATGCCCTGGCCATGTTGTTCTTTCCAGAATGACATACTTTTTATGCCTCTGCACTTCTGCATTGTTTTTACATATATTTTTGTGTATATATATATATATATATGTGTGTGTGTGTGTGTGTGATTTATTTGAGTACAGTCAGAGAAAAAGGAGACTGCTGGTTGCTAATAGAAAAGGAAGATAAAGCAAATGTCAAAAAATTAAGTTTCTACAAAAAGCCTTTGAAAAGGAAAAAGGAAAATGAGACGCATTAATTTAGGTCTTACAAGAGCTCTCTGTGACTAGTTTCTGTAAGGAGAGAGAGAGCTGCACCAACGTGCAGGATGTAACAGAGGAAACCCAGAAAGGCTGAAATTAGGGCCCATGGTGGAACTTGAGGGACAGAAGCAGAATCTCTCCAGTAATCAAACCAGAAGACTTGAGTATCAGGCAGACAAACATTTCTTCTGTCTTAGCATCTTATTATTTGCAATAAATAGAAAACAATTATATGGACCTCTTTGAAATTGTATCAGGAAAAGCTTCTAATGAGCCAAGAGATAGTAGTTAGAAATGTATAGTATTCTATCCAGCATTATTTTAAAATATATAAAATACCATTCACATTTTCCTATCTAAAAAAAATATTTATTTATTTATTTATTTATTTATTTATTTATTTATTATTTTTTTTACTGTGCTGTTTTATCGTTTTGGTTTTGGGAAGATAGATGTATTTATAACAGCCTTCCATAGATTAACCATATATACTGCCCCTCTTAATCCTATTTTCTCCAGAAGATTTTGAATTCCTCAATGTCAAATTGTCTTGCCATGGTGGCTGTCAGAAATCTGACCCCTAAAGTCAGGGAGAGTCTCTTTCAAATCTAGTTCCAAGTAGTATCTTATGAGGGAAAAGAAGAAATAAAGCTGGAAAAATAGGCTGAGCAAGTCTATGTGCCAATTGCATGTTCTTAGCCTTTAACATATAATTAGACCTGGCAGGCATATGGCAAATGCTTTTTCAATGTACTCTCTGCACACAATGCTCAAAACCATTTCCAAATGGGGATTTCTAGTCCCTCCTTTTTGGCCCACCAGTGGTCCTTGTTCTCTGAGTGTGCTGTGTAATTCTGACCCCTAGTGGCTGAGGAGGCTACATCCAGACACACTTCAATTAACATGTTCCATAAGGTGCCATGTACCAATCAGCTATTTTTTTTTTCCATTTCTGTGTCTATATCAGACTTGAAGTCACCTTTTCCCCACTGTTTCATGATGCATTGTCTCTTACTTCACTTATCATACAATAGACAACCATGAAATCAAAAGCTGCTTCTTTTTCCCATTGATAGAGAATGAGATGTAAAGTTTAATGCCAAGGGAGAATGGTTTAGGTTTTATACCCAATCAGAGGGTCACCCCATCTATAGGTACCTTACAATAAAACTGCTATAACACCAGAAGTCCAGCCTGTGTCAAATATATTTCCTAGAATTTTCCAATTTCAGTTCGGAGGCAACTATTTTTTTCATTAGATCTACTCCCAATTGTTACATTTTGTACCTTGAAGCCTTCTATCAAAATCCAAATATTTTACCTGGGCTGTGTTAATACCTTGTATCAAGTAGGGGCACCTGGGTGGCTCAGTTCGTTAGGCATCCAACTCTTGGTTTCGGCTCAGGTCATGATCTCAAGGTCGTGGGATCGAGCCCCAGGTGGGGCTCCGCCAGGAGTCTGCTTAAATTTCTCTCCGTCTGCCCCTCTCCCTGATGGTGCACTCTCTCTCTCTAAAATAAATAAATTGTAAAAAGTATCTTTTATCAAGTAAGTACCAATTAACATTACTAGTACCTTTAGCTAGTTCATGTGATAGATAAAAATAATTAAGCCGAGACTGAGGAAATGCACATAGAATCGAGTCATTTAAAACCAAGGGTATTCATTCACAAAGGCATAATCTGGAGCATGTAGTATAATAGAATGCCTAATATTTTGACATCATTATAGACATCAAATGTATTTCACACACAAAAAAATATTTACTGCATTTAACCTTTACAAATTTTTTTCAAGGAAAGCAGGGATGTTTACCCCATTTTGCAGTTATGTAAACTGGCACAGAAAAGCTACTGGTCTTACCTAAAGTTACAGAGCCAGTTGATGGCAGAGCTGAAAATCAAGTGCATGTTTTGTTTTGTTTTATTATAAGCCCAACATCTTTTTTGCACTTGACATAAAGGACACCTTTCAGGGTCTTTTGGCAGCCACTTTTTTTAATTTCAGGAGGGCACAGAGCAGTTGGGAGGGTAGAAGTGGCAGAAGACTGGAATGTGAAATGAAGAAACATGAAATAACCTGAATTATGTTATCATTGTTTAATAGAGAGCCAACTGGATCCCCCAGAACTCAAAAGCAAATGTGGAATTTTCTGGGGAATTGGAACTGTGAGTACTACTAGTTAATACAGTAAAGATCAAGGAATGGAATTTTAGTATCTTTTGAGATTTTATCATCATCATCAATAACTTTTTGAGTCCTTTATTATTTAAGCATTGTGTTAGATAATAAAAATTATGATATAATTAATAATACTCTTTTACTGGGAATTCAGTACCTGCTTTAAATAAGTTATGCCACACAATCTTATAATCAACTTGTGAGGTAAGTATTCCCTTTCCAAAAATGAAAAGTCTGACACTCGGAAATGTCAAGCAGAATGTCCAAGGCCTTAAGCTTATAAATAGCATGGGTCACTCTCACCCTCATAGCCCATGCTCTTAACTGTAAAGACAAATACATGAATAAGATATGTGGGGACCCCTGCTTCCTTCTAAGGGCTTTTAGGTCATTCCTGTAAAGTACAAACTCATTCATATACCATTGCATGATCTTCAGAAATAAAGTAAATGCTGAATGAAAATAAAAAAAAGATCAAAACACAATAAAGTTAACACGAATTTCAATGTGCAATAAAATTGGACCATTAAAAACCAGATTTTCTAGAAAGAGCCATTTCATCATGTCATGTTAAGCACTGAGATGAACTATTTGGGATAACTTTAAAGCAATGGGTGAGAAGAAAATATCTAAGGGTTATTTACCACCCACATGAGATATGTGGAGGATTTCCTCACTCTCTGATCTCACCATGAGGGGGGTTCTGGGACAGAAAGGCCATTTGGGACAGAGAGTGTTTGTCTATGACCACTCTGATGGATAGGGCATAGAGAGATTGTCATTATGATCCATTTGAAGAGAAAGGAGAAGGAGGAGTTGAGGAACAAAAAGGAAAAAGAGGGAAAGAATCTACCGTGATCACTGGGTGTGGGGACAATTAAACAAACAAAAAACATAATGTATAGTAATTAGCCATTTCTAAAACATGCTGATTGAGTATTAAATTTTTACTTGGGAT
The DNA here is from genome assembly GCF_004348235.1 of Phoca vitulina. Taxonomy (NCBI): domain Eukaryota; kingdom Metazoa; phylum Chordata; class Mammalia; order Carnivora; family Phocidae; genus Phoca; species Phoca vitulina. The sequence continues at coordinate 615,179 of NW_022589727.1, forward strand.
TTTGCTGAGTCTTAAGGATCTAGGGTGAAATCAGTAGGTTTTTCTGTCCTTGAGACGATCAGCAGCACATTTAACATGCTGTTCTTGAAGAAAGTTCTTGGTTTCTTTAATATTTTAATTTGGCCATGTTAACTGTTCTCTGAATTAGGACTATCTACCTCTAATAAGATTAGAGCATTAGGAAACTCTTAAATGTCATTTACAGATTTATAATCACGAATCCCCTCAACAGAGTGGTTCCCAAGCAGCCCTGAAACTCAAAGATGCAATCAAAATTAGATATTTAAATTAATTTAACATCTTGAACTTCATATTCATGATTCGTGTTAAAATGTTTCTTGATTAGTTAGAGCCTTCATCTCCTCATTTGTTAACTAGAATGAGTTACTTTAGCAGGGTCTTTGTAAGGAATAAATGAAATAAACATGTGAAAAAAAGCCCTCAAATACTAGTTGACTCTTGTCTATTATGGATACCTCTTTAGTCTATTCTTCTGTAGTACTGTGCAGTACTGTTTGCCCCCCATTGAAAAGCTTCTGAATGATACAGTTTTTTGTGTGTCTGCTGTTATGGCACGTGGGCTTCCAATAACATTTTGACACCCCCCATTGTTATCAGTTCTTCATTTGCCCACTTTCCTTATTTGTCTGTGTGCATGTTCAGCCTCCCCATTCTGTTTAGTCTCTTCTGACTTCCAAAAGTCTAAAAAACGAGTTACACACTTGTCAGGACTACCTTGAAATAATTAGCACTTAGACTTTGAAAGGAGGCTTGAGTGCATCTGTGGACTTCAGTGAGTGGGGCACCTATTTTGGTCACTAATAATTTTAGCTATTTTTTATTAAGCTTCTCCCTTGTGCCATAATAGTGCTAGACATATATTACCTCAAGAAAGGTTTTACTTTTTTCTTATTTTTTTTTCTTTGCATGTTTCTGGAGGGCAGGAACTGTCTTGTAAATCTTTGTTTCTTCAGTGCCAAGCAAAGTTGTTACATAAAAGGCATGCCATAAATATTCCTCAAATACACAAATGAATAAAAGTTTGAACTCCAGAATAGGAGGCCTCTCCTGCTACTCATTGGGCATCTTTTCCAAAATGCTATCATTGATCATCTCAGTTGTGAGTAGCATTTTGTGCTTCCCTGTGACCCACAGTTGTGCTTGTACCAACTCAGCAATAAAAGAAAAAAAAGAAAAGAAAATGCTGTGTGAAAGCTATTTACATAGTGTATCGATCTCTTTATTTGCCTCTTGCAGATACTCTGACATTACCTATCTAGCCTTTTGTGCTATCAGCATAAAGGTAGAAAACCACTAACTCATTCGGATGAATTTCTTGGCGAAACTAATGATCAGCAACATTAACAGAAATTAAATCAGAAGCTATAAGGAAAAATGACACATTAATTCTGCAACCTGAAAAAAAATAACTCTTATTATGCTGGAATAATCCTAGCAACTCCATGCCTGCAACTTTCTTTATATCAGGAATAAAGGCAAGGTCAAACTAGAGGCATGGGAGAAATCCAGATAAAAATGATTGTAGGGAAGTCTTTTTCTTCAAAAAGGAGCCCCTTTCTAACTTTATGATGAGGATCTTGAGGGTAGGAAATGTTTGTAATTTTCATCCACTGTACTCTGAATGTGATGAATAATATAACCTGAAATCTCTAATATACAGATAATAAGAATCAGAGGCTTTTGGATGGCATATAGTCCAACTGAATGCATACACACTGGACCCCTGATATATGTGTATATACCCAGGACTCTGACTACATTCCTAGAACTACTTCAAACTCTATGGTTTTTAATTGACAATTTCTGTAGACAAGACTAATACAAATAAACAAGTGCCATGCATTATGCATAAACTATACTGTAAATGCTAAATGGTCAGAATAAACTGTCAAACAATAATATAGAAAATAAGTACTCAGACCTGTCAAAAATAAATACCACTTTGAGTGATATTAGGGAAAGTTTCAGGAAAGAATTCAGAAATTGGGATTTTAAAGCTGGAAGGGAAGTTAGAAATTAGCCAGAAAAATGATTTCAAACATTTTCTAATAAGTGAAATATATCTTTAAATAAACTCTTATGCATAAATGTAACATGGAACTGTTACAAAGTAGAATAATCATGGGTGAAGTTACGAGAAAGGGTAAGATCCCATGTGCCCCCAAATCATCCTCCCCAGGACATTTTTAGGACATTTCTTGGGAGCCTCAGAACTTTCCTCAGTTCAGTTTGAAAATCCCTGAAAATAAAAGTTAGAAATACCTCCATTACTACTAACATTAAGTATGGCCCAAATAACTTTAAAAGGGAAGTAATATTTCTCCTTTACAAATAAGCCTGAAATATTGCTGGAATTGATTTAGATGTTCAACAGTTCCATCAGCAACGCAAGGTCTTTGTTTTATTTTTGCAATTGTTAACATATTGGTTTTTGTTTTTTTTTTTGCCTCACTGTCAAACATGGCTGCTGCAACTCCAAATATAACATCTGCCTTGAAAATGAGAAAAGGAAAGAATGGCAATGCCATACAGAAATGTCTTTTTCTCTCAATAACAATGACAAAAAAGCAAAAAAACATGTCCAGAACACCTAGCAGACGCCTGTTTATGTATCATTGGCTGTAACCGTGTCACACGGCCATCCGTATGTACCAAGGCATCTGGGGAAAGAAGTTATCTTACCTGGCACTGAGCATATTAGCCCTGAACGAAAGTGGGGTGTTGTTCAGTCTGCCACTCTACATCTAGCCTCATGCCTTCATTCTATAACTGGGAACACTGCTGTTCTTTGGCTTGGTTAACATTACCAGCACACTGATGATGGGGCTTGTGTCCACATTGTCAACTGGACCTTGATAAATAAATCAAATTCGGAGAAGCAGAGAGATGGGGAGAGAACATTTCAAGTGAAGAACAGTGGGTCAGATGCATGGAACAGGATGCTGTGCTCTTAATGCCTTCATATCCAATGGTTCACTTTCATTTTCAGGCCTCATTTAAAAATCATCCATCTTTTCTGCATTCCATTCATATTTGAATATAATTCCTCAATATTTTTAGTTGTGAATATTTTACTACAGGAAAACCCTTTTCTCTCCACTCCTAATTACTTAGCTATTTTTTTTTTTTCCATTTTGAGGATGATTGTGTGAATTTATTTGCTTGAATGCTAAGTAAGGTTAACCAAACTGGAGAATCCCTTCTCAGCCTCTGACTTTTCTAAACTCAAATTCCAGCTCTGCGTTCTACTGGGTATGTAGGCCTGAATAAGTTACCTAACACCTTTGTGACTCAGTTTCATCATCTGCCAGAGGAGGGTAATCATAGTGCCTCACTGACCGCAGGTCCAGCCCTTGGACCAGTATCAGGTGCACCCTGTGCATTCACGAAGTGTTGCCTGTGGTTACAGGTAAGTGAACTTCTGATGTGCTGGAATGCTTTTTCCTTAAGACTTTTGACAAAAAATATTGCTGTTGGCATAATATTTTTCATGGGCAAATGCTAAACTTAAGGACATTTACCTTTAATATAATGAAATCTGGTTCTTATTCCTTTTCTCCTCTCAGATAGCTAGTGTATTTGTATTTTTTTTTTCCTGCTTCATTTTCCCTTATATGAAAAAGTATGACGAACTAATTACTAACTGGATCACCCCATTCATATTTCAACAGGATGTTGCAGGAAGTGGAATATGCTCAGAAAAAAAGAAATTATGAGCAGTGGAATTACAGACAGCAGAAAAATACTACATGAGAGTAGCATTCTTAGTGTCTCCCAAATCCCATTATTTAGATAATTATGTACAAACGACATATGTAAGGGTTTTCCTGAGCAGCTCTTGACGTGTCTAAAAAACACCTATCATGAAAGAATGAAATAGAATTAAGGAAAACTAAGTAACTACATAAAACAGTATTTGGTAAATACTTATTAGCTTGATATTTGTAAACTTAACGAAAATGGCTGATGGTTTTCAATCATTTGGATTCCTTCCTAATAAACTAAAAATAGCCATTGTAAATTTCCCTTAAAGTTCAGACCCTTCAAAACTCCTTGTTTCCTTGACTTAGCTACAATTCATCTGGGCTTCACTCATTTGGAGGAGGTCAAGGCAACGGTATCTAGAGCCTGCGGGTATCTCTTGAACAATAATGTTTTCTGCAAGAAAGATTTGATTTTGTTTTTCAATGAAAATCAAGCCACGGACCTGAACATTTTTGCTAGAAGATACCCACATCATTGTAATGTTCTGCCTTGGTTAAACTAAACAGTGTTTCTCAGAGTTTAATTCCTTATATGTCTCTGATTAGGGCTGGCCAGAAGAGAAAGATGAGAAGTGAAGGGAAGCCCAAGTCTATTCTTTGGAGGTGGATAGAGCTGGGGCCCTTTGGAGCTCTTACAGGTTTGAGATTGGCTCAGCTTACTGGTGAGGGCAGCAGGGGGGCACGCCCCTCCTCCACCTTCCACCGGACTTCTTACTGCAGCTTCTCCACTTTCAGGGCCAGGTGGGGGTGTAGCTCTAGGTCCCCATGGCAACAAAGTTGGAGACTTGACAATAGGGAGAGAACAACATGAGATCTGGTAAGACACAGGCATAGATTCCAGTTGTCTCTGCTTCATGTTCATTTTCTTTCCCTGACTCCCTGATCTGTGACGTCAGGCTTAGGGTCAGATGTAAAAGTAGAAGAAACAACTGAGCCAATGCTGCCCTACCAACTCTGGTAGGGCAGGTCAAATCTCTGTAAGTCCCTTATTTTTTTAATCATAGTTCACTTCTCACGTGGAACTGGCACTCTACCTTTTGGCATCCTTCCTTCCTAATATTGTAAGTGGTGAGAATTTCTGCTTACAGGTTCTTGAAAACTTTCCCTGGTCACTCCCACTTTTATTTAGAACATTCCTTTATTCTGCATCCACTGCTCATCTATCATTTTAGTGCCAGTGTATTTTTTTCCTAAGTGTTGATCTTTTGTGATTTATGGAACCTTTTTCTTTTTACCCTAAATGCTTCCTCCAGCCTCCCTCATATCTCTCACTTCACCTGATGCAACTTAGAAATGATAACAGGGATTCCTTCTTCCCTGCAGAGGTTTCAGACGAGAAAGCTTCCAACCAACTGTACTCTCTGAAGGAAGGGGTAGGGATCCACGTGAGTACACACAGAGTTGGCACCAGGCTAAGGTGGCCCTGTCATCTGAATGTATGGAATGTCCTGCTTTGTAGTTTCTGAACACTGTGAGGACCTAAAGTGACTTCTGAAAATCATGGACAAACTTCTTCTGAGGCCTTTATTACTCATTATTTAGTGTCTTATGGAAGTTCTGGAATTTCTTTGAGTACATGCTTAGGTTTCCAAATCCAAGTGAAAAGAGAGAGGAGGAGAGAGTCAAGCTGTAAAGGCAAGAACTACCAAAAGCCAAAGCCTAGGGAGTGCAGCACTGGAGGAAAAATGGTGAATTTCAGAGGAATGCAAGTACAGTGACTTGTGCAGAGTTTCTGTGGCTTAATGCTCAAGTTGGGGTGAGTGTTGGGAAGAAATCAGGATTTCAAAGTAGGATTGGGAGATTGGAAAAGCCTTAAGGCACAGAAAGGGAACCTTACCTATTAGTAGCGTAGTACTTCAAATGTCTTTACTATGATTTAAATAAAGACCACATTATGCCCTGTCTGTATTTGTGAACGTATTTTCTTCTTCCAAAGATGCCAAAAGAGAGAGTCTACACTATACAGTTTACTTATAAAATCCTCCTCTTCTCTTCTGCATCGTTATCCTATGAGCACCTTTATGCATATTTCCTGTTGCATTCTATAGTTTCTCGTGCTGTGGTTGATGACTTTTTTCAATTAATGTTATACAGACTTGTCAAGCCAAAAATACTACTGCATTGTGATGTAGATTCTGGAGGGAAAACAAAAGCAATGTTGCATGTGTATGAATGCTTGTGTGTCTGTATGTAAGGGTTGGGTGTCTATGTGTAAATGTCCTCTGACTCACATTGCTACACCTCTATCTGTCTCAGTCTCTAGATTTGGTCTATAGGAGGTTTTCACACAAAGTAACCGAGGGCTCGATGCTATACATTTTACCCACAAATCTTTCACTGTATTTTCTTTTACCCTCCTTACCTAAATCTCAACTATTTCCTACCTAGGCATGTCTTCTCCTACTGGTGCAATTTCTAAGGACATTAAGACCAATCTTTTTCCATAAATCCTTAGGTAGTATGGTCCTGGAGACTAACTTCCATATCTAAAATGCCCAATCATTTGTCCCTGCCAAAAGGATCCTCACACAAAAATGTATTAACAGGCTTTCCTTGCCTGGGCATATGTGTAATTCTAGGTTCAGAGCTCTGCAACTATTCTTGCAACTGGTAATTTCAAAATACACATAAATCTTCTTATCAATATTAATAATTGCATAGAATGTGTGATCATTTCATTTGATCAAACATCCTTTTATTTTATAAACCATTTAAGAGTGGACTAAGAGAAATAAGCACAAATTGCTGTGGTTTTTGGTTTTCTATACAGACTGGAATTGAATGCCCAATATAAATTACAGAATGTTTGCTCTGTGTCCCACCCTGTTATGTGCTCTACTGGGCATTCTAATGTAGATTCTGAACTGGAAAAAGAAAATTCATTGAGAATATGAGGGTGACAAAAGCAAAATGAATAAAACAGAATATTTAAATGTCAAACTTTATGGTTGACATAAAAACTTATTTAAGGTTAAGAAAAGAAAAATTGTCCATTATTTTTCTCCTCTTTATGTTTTTCTTATATCTTTCTTCCAGCTTCTTGTACTGTACTCCTTCTCATTAGTATTCTTAATGTAAACTTTTAAATGAAGAACAAAATATGCACAGACCCATTAGCAATTAAGTATGACCATCTGTTCTGCCTTAAACATACACACAAGCACCCACACATACTACCAAAAAAAAAAAAAAATTCACAAGAAAAACTCCTGATCTCAGTTCAGCTTCAGTTAAGCCCAATTGTCCAAGTTTTGGTGCAAAGTCACCTCTTGTAGAGTTACTGGCTCTCAATTTCTCCACTTCCTAACTAGACTTCTCTACCACCACCACTCCACCAATATGACACACTCCTTATTGCCAACAATGCCATTCATCTCACTAAATTCAGTGGGTATGTTTCAGGCTTTACTTTCACAGCATGCACTTGTTTATAACACCTTCCTTTTCAAAAAGGGTTATTCCTTTGGTTTCTGGCCTCCACTATATTTTTCTGGCTCCTCCTCCTCAGTTTCTTTGGCCTGATAGTTCAAATGTTACACCAATGTACATCTCAACCGTGTTCTTTTCTTTTTATACTCTCTCCTTTTGTTATCTCTTAAATGTTATGACTTCAATTGCAATCCATATATGACTCATTCCAAATTATTATCTATAGCTTGGATCTCAACTTTGAGCTACAGATCTGATCATCAAACTGTCTTGTCAACACTTCCAATTAGATGTTTACAGGTATCTAAAAGTTAATATTTATAGAACTCACCTTCTCTCAACCCTCAAGGTGATCTTTGGGTATTTACCAATTCTTCACGCTGGCGAATACAAACTGTGATGACTTTAAGGTTCACTGTGAATCACCCAATAGCCTTGTCTGCTCATTCCCTTCTTAGGTAACCATTTTGCACATCTGGCCACAGGAAGGCAGCACAGAAAATAAAGATAATAGGAATTCTGAAGGGGTGAAGGGGGGAGGAAGGCATAGGCTTCCAGCTATGGAGTGAATGTCATAGGCATGAAAGGTACAGCAAAGGGGATATAATCAATGGTATTGTGATGGCATTGTATGGTGACAGATGGTAGCTACACTGTGGTGAGTGAGCACAGCATAACACATAGAGTTGTCAAATCACTGTTACATGCCTGAAACGATAGCATGTAACATTGTATGTCAACTATATCTCAATTAAAAAAATATATAATAGGGTTTTTTTTTTCCCCCTGGGATTTACCAAATTAAAAGTGGCGAAGAGAAGGGGCGCCTGGGTGGCTCAGTCGTTAAGCGTCTGCCTTCGGCTCAGGTCATGATCCCAGGGTCCTGGGATCGAGCCCCGCATCAGGCTCTCTGCTCGGCAGGAAGCCTGCTTCTCCCTCTCCCACTCCCCCTGCTTGTGTTCCCTCTTTCACTGTGTTTCTCTCTGTCAAATAAATAAAATCTTTAAAAAAAAAAAAAAAAGTGGTGAAGAGAAGCTCCCAGTGTCTACTGGCTTTCTGGTTTATAAAGATATCTATCTAGAGTTGAGTCTCTCATGATGTGAAGAAAGCCCATCTACCCAATATCAAATCAACAGTTTGAGAGAATCAATAATAAGAGGTGGAAGGGAAGTTGATTCTGTTGTAATATTGACTTCCAATCAACCATGAAACAAATTCTACATTTGTTCTTCTGAACTTTTGGTTATCTTTTAAGCCGGTAAATTTCCTAATTCTACATTTTTTTTTTCTTATGCTGGCTTGGGGTTCTATCACAAGCAATCAAGAGCCTTTGACTATAAGATTAACAAAGCCTTACAACCTCCATCCTTGCAATTGCTCTAGACAGAAACTCAGGATTCACTTTTGACTTTTATTTCCCCCTCATCCCCCGTTGGCCTGGAACACAAATATTTCTGTATGTCTCTCAAATTCACCCACTTTTATTGATTTCTCTGCCATTATCATAGTATAAATTACCAAACTCTCTCTCAAGTCTTAGCTTTTCTTACTCAATCCTAACATGTCACTCTCAAATATGATATTCATACAGTGATCAGGATGTTTCCTTGTTTCCACAACATTGGCATTCTTCCAATTCTTTGAATATGCCAATTTTTTTCTCCACCTTGGTGTCCATGCAATGCTATTACCTTTGTCTGCGATACTCCTTATTAAGGTATACATCTTTTAAGAGTCACTTCTAAACCTATTTCTTCAAGTAAACTTTCCCTGAATGGTACTAAACTTTCTAACATACAATTGCATTGTACTTATTTTACTTTTAATTGAGGGCAAGTTATAAAATAATGAATAGGTAATGAGTCTGGTTGATAACTTTTGTAACTTCTCAGAATGCAAATTCCTTCAGGAAGATTGTTTTGGTCTTTTAAGCTATATATTCTCAAGGTCTAGTATGTTGTGTTGTATTTTTGAGACATTATATATCTATTTTTAAGACAAACAAATGAACGAATAGAATGGTATTCAAAAAGTGTTTTAAAAGACACAGGAACAGAGGTCCATCTGTATCTCTTTTGTATCTTCCTTTGTCTAGGACCTCTTACTCCCCTTTTACTCTTGGGTGCTACAGTACATCTCCAACAATTAGTGATTAAATAATCAAAGAGTTCAGAAAGCTGAAAAAAACCCCACTATGATTTCGAAGCAATAAACAAGTTCTTTGCTTTACTTCAACTGTCCAGAAATGGGAGTCTTCCTGAACTCCTACTTTAAAAATGGAACTAACCTCTACTGCAAATATGTCCCTCATTAGCCTACTTCCAGTATTAGAGAAAGAAACACTTTATTAGTAGTTGGGAGATGGCGAAAGTCCAGGCTCTTTTTCTACTACTGTAAAATGATGCTTTCTTGAATAGCCTCATTGAGATATATCCCACTGGGGCAGAGGGAGTAGGGAAACCAGTAACTGTGGTTTCACAGTCCTAATATAGCAAGCATATTTGTATTCATTACAGTGGGCCTTGGAGTCTATTGAGGATGGAGATATAAAATTGGAAGAGATAAGGCAAAAGCACAGCAAGAAAATCCTTCCACTGCCTCAGGCAGTGGGCATAGGAGAGGAATGATAAACACATGCATCCCCTTTAGTGAGTTGGATGCTGGGGATATTTTTCTTTTTAATGTTCTTTAACAGGATATATTTCCTTGAAAACCAAACAAAAATTAAGCTCATTTTGTTGCCAAAATATGCAATTTACTTGATGATTTATTTGTTTTTCCTTTTCAGAGGGCACTTGGCTTTCGTTTACAGGTGAGATTACTCTGCCTTTTTCAACATCTGCATATCTGGATATATTTTCCAAGTGAAGAATCCGAACAATTGTGTGGAAAAAATTTATCCACGATCCCTCTGTGAGTTAATTTGTAACGCTGAAATAAAGACAAGTTTTCTCAAAACCAAATCTAATTATGTATAAAAGCAAGAGAAATAGTACCTTACGTTATGTGATTATTGGAGAAGCTAAAAGCTTTCCTATACTAATATGGCATGGTGCAATGGTAATTATTAGGGTGTTTTAATTGAGATAAAGTATTACTAACCAGGGAGGCAATTCCCCCTCACCTAGGCCCAGGGGCCACTCCCATTAACGGTGCCATGTGAATGGATGGTTAAGCTACCACTGCTGATTACTAAACCAGATCCAAGTTCTTACAGGCAACAAAGCAAGAAAGGTTGATGAGTGCTGGGCAGAAGTTACAAGTACAAGGGAAAAGAAGAAGAAGCACTACAAGGAGAGTTAAAAAAAAAAAATTGTAACTTTAGACAAGTCATTTAAATTCTATAGGCCTCAATTCCTCCCAAATTTAGGCTTAAAATTTACTTGTATCTTTGACACCTTTAACAGTTAATCTAGCTGTTGACTCAAGATTACAGAGCATACCTGTTTTACTCTGCTTCACTTTCCTGTACTTTGCAAATATTGCATTTTTTTACAAACTGAAGGTTCAAGACTTAAGTGGAAGAAGTAACCAGATGTGGTGGAAATAGCAAGAGAACAAGAATTACAAGTGAAGCCTGAGGATGTGACTGAATTGCTGCAAGCTCATGATATAACCTGAACAGATGAGAGGTTGCTTCTCATGGATGAGCAAAGAAAGTGGTTTCTTGAGCTGGAACTACTCCCGATGAAGATGCTGTGACAATAGTTGAAATGACAGTAAAAGACTTAGAATATTGCATAAACTTAGTTTATAAAGTAGTGGCAGGGTTTGAGAGGATCAACTCCAAATTTGAAAGTTTTACTGTTGGTGAAATGCTATCAAATAGCATCACATGCTACAGGGAAATCGTTCATGAAAGAAAAAGTCAATCAATGTGGCAAACTTCATTATTGTCTTATTTTAAGAAATTGCCACAATCATCCCATCCTTGAGCAACCACCACTCTGATCAGTCAGCAGCCATCAACATTAAGGCAAGACCCTCCACCAGATGATGGTTAATATTTTATAGCAATAATGTATTTTTAAATTAAGTTATGTACATTTTTAGACATAATGCTATTGCACACTTATGAGACTACAAGATAGTGTAAACGTAATTTTACATGCACTGAGAAACCAAAACATTAATTTGATTCTCTTTATTGTAATACTTGCGTTATTGTGGAGGCCCGAAACCAAACCCACGATATCTCCAAGGCATGCCTGTACTTTCAGAAATCTGTCTTAAGTAAATAATTAGGAATGAAGAAATTATAAGTGAAATGGAATATTCAGCTTATTATTATTTATAAATGAATAAATACTGAAACTGTGGAAATGTTAACAATAGCAGGATGATTAAGTAAATTATGATAAATTCCTATTATTTCATCACAACAAAATAGTGTTTAATTATTTTAGCAAAAATGATGCTTACAAATATTGAATGAAAATACTAGTACATGTATCTCATCTTATCACTTTTCACATTGTATCAAAATTATGTGTGTGTATCTATCTGTTCTCACTGGGCTCTAGAATTGATTAAGGATCAAGTTATATTTTTATCTTTACATTTTTAATGTTTAGCATGGGGGGGTACATAGTAAAGATATATTTCTGAAATTTGGCTAAGCTGCATGAATGCAGTTTATGACTTATAAAGAAAAGTAACAATTTTAAAGGTATGAAACTATTTTTGAAATTCAATGTGGTAGGTACTGGAAAAACTAAGATGAAAGAAGCAAGGACCTATTCTTAATGGACTCATCATCTACAGTGACAAAACCAAATAACAATTTGGTGAGATAATATTGGAAGGTCATAGGTATATAATCAGAGAAGTAATCAAAGGTAGTCATTGTGTTTGCAAATGAAAGAAACTTAAATCTCAGGAGTTTATGTGCAGAGTTCATTTATTAGCTCATGGAACCAACCAGTAAGAGGAGGGACCAGCTAGTCCTATAGTGTGCTCTCAGAGACCTGAATCTTCCAGAATTTTCCTTCTTTATTTTTATCCATATCTTAAGTATTTTCTCTGTTTTTCCATGGGTGTCAAAATTGGCTTTCTCTACTGTCCAAAAAAATGATTATAAGTTTCTTCGGTATGCATAGTCTAGGTTTATAAATGGAAAAGACTGAAATTTTATTTCTTTAAGTTAGAAATTGTATTGATGGTACTTAACTGGTCCCCTTTTGTCAGGTGTTATTCAGCAATAGCTGTGAATCAACAGTACTCAAGAAAACAACATGATGGTTTTTGTTTTTTTTTTTGAGTAAGCTCTATGCTCAACATGGGACTCGAACCCATGACCCCACGATCAAGAGTCACATGCTCTACTAGCTGAGCCAGCCAAGAGCCCCCAACATGATGTTTATAGTAGGGAAAGAAGCCTTTATCAATGATAGTGGTCCAGTTCTGGGCAAATAAGTAGGATGTTTGGAAATTTTTTAGGAAAACTTAATATGTAAACTGTAAAAATATGTAAACTTGCTTTTGAAAGGTGACTTGGACTCCTCATGTAATAAGAAATAATGACCATTCTTTAAACATAACATATCTAACAAAAGGTTGAAGCAATACAACATTCTTGCAGAACCTGTGGATTCTTGAGATACTGCTGGGACAAAACAGAGAAGGAAGCAGTAAGAGAGGGTAAGAAGATAAGGAGCTAGGTCATAAAGAGATTGGAATATGAACCTTATGGGCTTTTTTTTTAATAGGTAATTGGGAATTATTTTTCATATTTTTTGTAGTAAAATATACATCACATAAAATTTTCCATTTTAACTATTTTAAGTGTATAATTCAGTACCATTAATTACATTCATCACTACTATCTAGTTAGAGAACTTTTTCATCATTCCAAAATGAAACTCTGTACACCTTAAACAATTAACTCCCTATCCCACCCTCTCCTCAGCCCCAGCAACTTCTATTATACTTTCTGTCCTTGTGAATTTGCCAATTCTAGTTACTTCTTATAAGTGGAATCACACAATATTTGCATTTTGTGCCTGGCCTATTTCATGTAGCAAATGTTTTTGAGATTTGTCTATGTTGTAGCATGTATTTGAATTTCATTTCTTTTTAAGGCTGAATAATATTCTGTTGTATGTATATACTACATCTTGTTTATCCATCATCTGTTGACGGACATTTTGAGTTGTTTCCGCCTTTTGGCTATTGTTAATAATGCTGCTATGAATATTGTTCTACAAGTCTCTGTTTCAGTCCCTGCTCTCAATTATTTTGAGTATACCCACGAAGTGGATTTGCTAGATCATATGATAATTCTGTCTTTAACTTTTGGAGGAACCACTGTACTGTTTTCCACAGTGGCTGCACTATTTTACATTCTTACCAGCAGTGCACTAGGTTTTCAGTTTCCAATTTCTCCACATCCTTGTCGACAATTGTTATTTTCCTTTTTTTTTTTTTTAAATAGTAGCCATTCTAACACATGTGAAGTGTTATCTCATTGTGGCTTTGATTTGCATTGTCCTAATGACTAGTGATGTTGAGTGTTTTTTCATGTGCTTATTGGTCATTTGTATAATTTTTTAGGAGAAATGTCTATTCAACTCCTTTGCCCATTTTTCATTTGGTTTATTTTCTTTGTTGTTGTTGATGAGTTATAGGTGTTCCTCATATACTCTGGATATTAATCCCTTATCAGATCATGATTTGCAAATACTTTCTCCCACTCTGGATTTTTTCACTCTCTCTATAGTGCCCTTTGACTCACAAATGTTTTCAATTTTAATGGAGTCAAATTTATTTTTTGTTATTGTTGGCCTGTGATTTTGGTGCTATATTCAGGTGATTGGGAATTTTAAGTGGAGTAGTAATATAATTAAATTTGGATATTAGAATCTCTTAGATGAGACAGTGGAGGGTGACTTAAGAGGAGAAAAGAATGTAAGACAGAAAGACAAGTTAATAAGCCACAGAAAAGGCTTATGGATAAGAAAGCAGATAGATGAGCCAAAATTCTTCCTCTCCCTACATTCCAGATCTTGTTAAATGAACAACAAGAACAAAAAGTAAAATCAGGGAAAAAATGATCAGAAGCAACAATATATTATACCACATACTATATACCTTTAAACGTGTCGGTCCAGGCAATTCAGTGAAAATCCAGGTGCAGCTTAGAAAGCTACACACATTATACCCACTCCCTTGTCCTCACGAAGAAATACGAAGGAAAAGAAATGAATCTCAAGTAAATCCGAGAATTCTTACTAATAACTCCTACACTGAACTTAAGTAGAATGAGTGCGATAACGCAGTCAATGGCACAATGATAGAAAAATCCTCTTGAATAGAAACTTAGAATTGTTGTGGTCTCATCAGAATCCATAAAATTCTCTAGGAGTCTCCATTTTCCGTGTTTTCACAGTGAAGTTAAGGAATAATCTGAAGGTCGGATTGTTGCATCCTGTTAGATGATGACACTCTGCTTACCTTACTCCCCTACTGGATGAAGCTCAGTAGAAAACATTGACAAATCTTAGAAGAGACATACAGCCAGGCCAGGTTCTACAATAAAGGCTGCACATTACCCCACTGGCATATATCTCTCCTTTTTCTTTTGTTCTCAGGTTAAAAAGTGTGGAATGAACAAAATGATCCCAGTCCCCAATGTAAAGCTTGGAATATAATATAGAGATTTCCTGAAGCAAAGTAAATCATCCTCCATTAGAATAAATTATAACATCAGATTAGGCTACCCAAGTGAAATATGAGAATAATAAAATAATGGCATGAACATTATCCAAACATTTCAGGAAAAAAGAAAACTTTAAAAATGAGAATGGAATAAAAGAACTGTGTATGGAAAAAAACAAAGGTCAGTATCGAACAGAGCTTAATTCAAGGAATCTAAATCCAAAATGACTACTAGTTGGGATAAATAAACTTAACAGAATACATATTCAAATCAAACTGAAAGAAATAGAGCTATAGGAAAAAAATAGAAGAAAAACAACAGCATTGAAGAGCATCATAAAATATAGCAAGGAAGAACTGAAATAGTGACAGAAGGAAATATATTTTTTCCAAAATGGATGAGTGGCTCTTATCAGTCCAACTGTCCTGCAGACAAAAACTATAAGTTTTGGAAAAAACACACACAAACACACACACACAGACATGGACACAGACACACACACACACACACACACACAAACCTACCTGAAAACATGGGAGAATTATCAAAATCAGACAAATACTGGACTGGAGTCAACACGATGGGCAAGTTTTCTAGCTTCATAATTTTTAGAATGAGAGCTGGTTCAGTTTGCACCGCATGAAGTAAGTAGAAAAAACTCAGAAAACTCACAGTTTTTCTGGCTTGTAACAACAGAAAATAGAATAAAAGGCAACAATAGTCAATGGAAATTGAGGGTAGAAATCCAGAAAAGATGAAAGCCAGAGAGGGGAATCTCTAAATTCTGTGTATAATTCTTCCCAACCCTCTTGCTGTAACAGTAACTTGCATGAATGACATGGACAGAAACAACACAACTGAAGATAAAATATCTGAACCCAGAGGTATTATGCTGCCCATTGCAGGAAGACAGAGAGTTTGCCCTTTGAATCCAATCAATTTAAGTGTTTGCTAAAAGGTATAAAATTATTCAACACTCAACACTCAATCCTCCTGGCAGGATTATAACCTAATCTACAGGGCATACTATTCACAAATACACAATCCAAAAGTACTCTATCTTCAACGAAACTGGAAAATACAACTCATTCTGAAGAGAAAATGCAACCCATATAGACTACCTCCGAGATGACACAGATGTTGGCATTGGCAGAAAAGAATTCTAAAGTAGCTATTTTAACTGAGCTTAATGATATAAAGGAAAATATCCCTTTGCCATGTGAAAAAAAGAAATCTTAGAATTAAAATAACTCTGAAAAGACACAAATGGAATTATAAAACTGAAAAATGCAATATGGGAAAATTTTAAAAATGTATTACGTAGACAACAGAAAAGTGGAAGTTATGGAAAAGGCTGTGAACTTGAAGATGGATCAATACAAATGATTCAATATGAAAAACAGAAAAAATTTCAAAAAAAATATTTCTAGGAACCCATGAGAATATAAAAAGACTAAAATACACACATTTAGAGGTACAAAGGGATAATAAATAAAGGAAAGGGGACAGAAAAATATCTGAGGAAATAATGGCCAAAAATTTCCAAAGTTTGTTCATAGACATAAATTTATAGATTGAGAAGCTCAGCAACCTTAAGCAAGATAAACATATAGAACACTATGCCTTGTTATATCATAACCAAGTTACTGGAATCCAAAAATAAGAAAAAAATCTTGAGGGGTACACCTGGGTGGCTCAGTTGGTTAAGCATCTGCCTTCGGCTCAGGTCATGATCCCAGGGTCCTGGGATTGAGCCCCGCATTGGGCTCCCTGCTCAGCGGGAAGCCTTCTTCTCCCTCTCCCACTCCCCCTGCTTGTGTTCCCTCTCTCGCTGTATCTCTCTCTGTCAAATAAATAAATAAAATCTTTAAAAAAAAAATCTTGAAAACAGCCAGAAAAAAATCGACACATTACACACAGGGGTGTGTCAATTTAAATTCTGTGAATTTTCATAAATTTTATATATCAGAAGACAATGAAATACTATCTGAGAGAAAGTTAAACACCCCAAACCTATCAATTCATAATTCTATATTCAGAGGAAATATCTTTAATAAATAAAAAAAGTGTTAAGTGATTACCATTGGGTATTTGTGCCTAATGGGTCAAGCATACCAGCTCTAAAGAACAAATGAATAGCTGCACTCCATCACCTCATCAGGAACCAGACCACTCCACAAAGATTAGAGAAGATTTAGGGGAAAATGCTGAATCTGTGGTCTCATCTCACCCAGACAGAGGTCTTTGACCCTCTCTCTCCTATACCAACATGCCATCTTGAAAAAGAATAGGGAAAGCAAAAGGATCTGAAATATTGGGCATTGGTCAAATCTAAATAGAAGCAATATTAAACCAGCTCTGAAACAGAAAGGAAATCTGACTTCATTGGATTCATTGAATATTAAATACAAATAGATTATTTAATCAAGGAGTGATCTGGATATAATTAATGGACAAATTCAAGCTTTCCTGCTGCCCACTTGAGTGGAATGGGGAGGGTAGCCCAGTTAAGGAAAAAAAAAGTCACCTTTTCTTTGTATATAGTTTCATTGTGTATGTAGGCTTGCATCCATGACATACGTGTTTATAACAAAATATGTTTAGCTTCTGCTATTTGTTTAGATAATATACACTCTTCCCGTCTTAGTTCTATTCTTATATGTCCATTTGTTTCTACTCACATGCATGGGGTATTTTTGTGGTTGAAAGAAATCAGTAGAGTATGGTGGGAGGGGAAAGAAAGTAGAACCAAGAGGAAATGTAATATCTGTTCCCTATCAGGTTTTTAAGTTTCAGTTGCCATGGCAAGAGCATATAGAGACAGAGATAGTGGGATCTGTTCAAGAGAAAATTCATGAGACTCCAGGTATGAGGAGAGTTGTTCTGGGTCTAAGGGATGAGATTCAGCACAGGACTGGGGGAGTTGAGGGGAGGCAGTCCTTTTCTGGTGCTGTTTCTTCAGAACTTGCACACTTTCTGAGACCCAGAATATTGGAGCATTTGAGGCATCCAGGGCCAGCAAGCGATCCTGCTATGTAAGTGTCTTTTTAATAGGCCAGGACAGTACTTAGATGTCTCCAAGTGGCCTCCAGGCAGCAGACTGGGACTGGGAGACTATAAAAGAGGGGAATGAGGCAGTTATCAGAGTAGACTAAAAATTAGTGGTTCTGTGCAAGGCTTCTCCTTAGAGATGTCCTCTACATCAGAGGACAGCACAAGTGAATAGAGAGCTGAATTCCTACCACATGGTGATGGCTATGGAGCCAGAAGGCATTTAGATTATGAACATACAGAAAAACACTCTAAGAGTTAGAGAGCAAATAAGGATTATAATAATAATAATATTTTATTCTTTCACAGAAAAGGCCTATCCAATTAAAAAAAATTCCTCTGTCTGTTTTCTAGATAGGGAGAAATAGGTTCTTACGGGAAAAATAATATTTCCTTAAATTTGCTTTTATTTTCCTGTACAGTTTTCAAATCATGTCTATACCTATTACCTCTGATTTAATCCTCTCAGGAATGTAGCCTGTCTTATCTCTGATTCAAAGAATTAACATGACTTGCTCAAGACCACTTGGCTAATGCCTCGCATCATTCAGACTGGAACCTGAGCCTCCTAGTTTGCAGTCCTGGCTCTTTATGCTAAGTCCTGTTTTTAGAGTCCTCTTTCTCCCGACCATGTCTGACCATAGCCACCTGACATCTGAATTACTGCCCTGGGGTTTGAACACAGCCAGCACGTGATCTTTTATAAAAGGACTCCGTTTGTCTATGACTTCACAGACTCCTCTCTTCACCTATTTTTTTGCTTCTATGTCACAGCTGGGAGCAACCACATCTATCCACTTTTTTTTTTTTTTTTTAAAGATTTTATTTATTTATTTGACAGAGAGAGACACAGCGAGAGAGGGAACACAAGCAGGGGGAGTGGGAGAGGGAGAAGCAGGCTTCCCGCCGAGCAGGGAGCCCGATGCGGGGCTCGATCCCAGGACCCCGGGATCATGACCTGAGCCGAAGGCAGACGCTTAACGACTGAGCCACCCAGGCGCCCCACATCTATCCACTTGATG
Source organism: Phoca vitulina (assembly GCF_004348235.1). NCBI lineage: Eukaryota > Metazoa > Chordata > Mammalia > Carnivora > Phocidae > Phoca > Phoca vitulina. The sequence goes on from NW_022589727.1 coordinate 634,123, forward strand.
GAATCTGAACATATAAAGTGATTTCTTTTCTGTAAGAGCAGACAATTATGAACAATTTCGACTTTGGGTTGGGCAAAAGAGAATGCTGGGCTGTGAGGAATTGAATCTCTTTTCAAATCTTCAGGTGAGGGCAGAGTCTCAGAGTTAGAACAGAAGACAGAAAAATTTTTCCCTGTAATATGATTTCAAGGCTGCAGAGAAAGCCCTTCACCCCACAAATGCTCCTCATCACATGCATATAATTTTTTTATCAGGGGACAAGACCCTTCCTTTTACAAGAGAGAAAAGTGACATTCTGAATGTTCCCAATGAGGGTAACATTGTGGCCAAGAGCAGGGTTAGAGTAATGGAAGCTAAGACCTCCGTACGGCTTGTTATGTGCCATTCACTCCTTAGCCCCTTTACATATATTATTAGTCCTACTTTTCTCAACAACTCTCTGCAGTAGATTTTATTATTATCCCCATCTTACAGATGAGGAGACAATCAGAGAGAAGTGAAATGACTTGGCAAGCATCATGCAGTTAACGAGTGCTCAAACTGGGATTCAGATCTAAGCAGTTTGGCTCCCAAATCCTCTTGCTTAAACACTACCCCATACTGTCTCTCTACAACAGGATGAAAGAAAGAGAAGCATGGTCCTTGTTCTGAGGGAAAATGGGCCCTAGAAAAAGAAAACAGGCTTTCATAACAGCATGTAATAATTATAGAGGGATGAATCACAGGCTTTCTGGCAAGAAAGCTTAGAAAGATGAGGAGGCCCAGCTCGGGGTTAGATACCTCAAGAAAAGATGGTAGGTTGCATGAGAATGGGTAGTAGCATAGGTGGAGTGAATGCTTATGGTGATCAGGCAAGGCTAGAATAACGGTTGTCTCCAAAATTTGCCAAATGCCTGTTCCTCCTTTCTAAATTCATTTTTTAAATAGGCTTTATTTTTTCTAGAGTAGTTTTACATTCACAGAAAAATAGAGCAGAAAATACATGGAGATTCCATTTGCCCCTGGTCCCCACACACTCACAACCATCCCCACTAACAACATCCCACACGAGTGGCTTATTTGTTACAACTGATGAACCTATGCTGACACATAATTATCACCCAAAGTCCATAATTTACATTAGGGTTCACTCCATGTTGTACAATCTGTGGTTTGGACAAATGTATAATGACATGCATCCAACATTATTGTACCAGACAGGAGTTTCACTGCTGTAAAAAAATCTTCTGTTCTCTGCCTATTCATTCTTCTCTACCCTGTGGCAACCATGGATCTTTTCACTGTCTTCATAGTTTTTGACTCTTCTGGAATATCATATAGTTGGGATAATATTTAGGCTTTTCAAATTGGTTTTTTTCACTTAGTAATGTGCATCTAAGTTTCTTCCATGTTTCTTTGTGTGTTGATAGCTCATTTCTTTTTAGCACTGAGTAATTCTCTGTTGTCTGGATGGACCACAGTTTATTCATCCATTCACCTACCGAGGGACTTCTTGGTTGCTTCCAACTTTTGGCAATTATGAATAAAGCTGCTATAAACATTTACACGCAGGTTGTTTTTGTGTGTGTGTGTGAAAATAAATTTTTACCCTGGCTTTTAATACCAAGGGGCACAATTGCGGGATTGTATGGTAAGACTATGTTTAGTTTTGTAAGAAACTGCCACACTATCTTCCAAAGAGACTCCCATTTTGCATGCCCACCAGTAATGAATGAGAATCGTGTTGCTCCACATCTTTGCCAATATTTGGTGCTGTCAGTACTTTGGATTTGGGCCATTCTAATAGGTGTGTAGTGCTATCTCATTGTCTGAATTTGCAACTTTCTAATGTTGTATGACATCGAGTTTCTCTATTCCCAATCTGTATGTCATATTCGGTGAGGTGTCTGTTCAGATATGTTACCCATTTTTTTCCCACTGGCTTGTTTGTTTCTTTATTTTGGAGGGGTTCTAAGAGTTCTATGTAGGATAGAGTCTTTTGTCAGATATGTCTTTTGTAAGTATCTTCTCCCAGTCTGTGGCTTCTCATCTTATTTTCTTAACAGTGTCTTTTGCAGAACAGAAGGTTTTAACTTTAATGAAGTCCAGTCTATCAATTATTTATTTCATGGATTCTGCTTTTGGTATTTTGTGTGGAGTCACTGCCAAACCCAAGGTCTTCTAGATTTTCTCCAATGTTCTCCTCTAGGAATTTTATAGTTTTGCATTTTACATTTAGGCGTATGGCCCAATATAGGTTAATTTTTATGAAAAGTGTTAAGTTTGGGTCTAAATTAATAATTTTGCATGTGTATATCCAATTGTTTCATCACCATTTGTTGAAGAGATTGTGTTTTCTTCATTGTTTTGCCTTTGCTTCTTTGTCAAAGATCAGTTAACTAACTATATTTGTGTGGATCTATATCTCAGTTCTCTACTCTGTTCTCTTCGTCTATTTGTCCTTTATTTCACCAATATGACATTGCCTTGATTATTGCAGTTTTATAGTAAATCTTGACTGCATAGCACCAGTCCTCTGACTTTGTTCTTCTCCCTAAATATCATGTTGACTATTCTGAGTATTTTATCTCTTGGCCTCAAAGAATGAGTTGGGAAGTATTTCCTCTGATTCTATTTTCTGGAAGAGATTGTAGAGAATTGGTGTAATTTCTTCCCCGAAAGTTTGGTAGAATTCACCAGCAAACTGATCTGAGTCTGGTGCTTTGTGGTTTTTAAGATTAGTAATTATTCAACTTCTTTAATAGAAACAGGCCGATTCATATTGTCTTTTTCTCCTCATCAGTTTGGCAGATTGTATCATTCAAGGAATTGGTCTATTTCATCCAGGTTATCACATTTGTGGGTACAGAGTTGTTCATAGTATTCCTTTATTATTCCTTTTATGTCTATAGAATCTGCAGTGGTGTCCCCTCTTTCACTTCTAATATTAGTAATTTATATCTTCTTTCACTTTTCTTTGTTAGTTTGGCTAGAACTTTGTTAATTTCATTGATATTTTCAAAGATCCAGCTTTTGGTTTTATTGCTTTTCTCTATTGATTTTGTTTTCAACTTCATTGATTTATGCTCTGATTTTTATTATTTTCTTTTCTTCTGCTTATCTTGGATTTGATTTGCTTTTCTTTATCCAGTTCCCTAAAGTGGAAGAAGCTTGGATTATTGATTTTAAGTATTTCTTCACTTGTAATGTATGTCTTCAGTGCTTTAAATTTCCCACTATACCAATTTTGCTATCTCCCACAAGTTTTGGTGTTGCATTTTCATCTTCATTTATTTCAAATTATTTTAAATTTCTCTTGAGATTTCTTTTTCTAAAACATGGACTATTTAGAAGTGTGTTGTTTAATCTCTCAGTATTTTAGGGATTTTTCCAGGTACTTTGTTGTTGTTGTTGAGTTCCAGTTTGATTCTATTGTGGTCTGAGAGCATATATTGTATAGTTATCTAATCTTCAAAAAATTTTTAAGGTGTTTTATGGGCCGGAATGTAATATATTTTGGTAAATGTTTCATGTGAGCTTGAGAAGAACGTATATCTGCTGTTGTTGCATGAAGTAATCTAAGGATATAAAATATATACCCTTGATTGATGGTGATATTGATTTCTCTATCCTTACCAATTTTCTTCCTGTTCGATCTGTCAATTATGATAGAGGGGTCTGTAGTCCCCACTACAATATGGATTCATCTATTTCCCCTGTATACCTATCAGTTTTTGCCTCATGTATTTTGATGTTCTGTTGTTAGAATTGTTATGTTGTTGTTTTTTAAACTGGCCCTTCTATTATTATGTAATGCCCCTCTGTATTCATGATGACTTTTCCTCTTCTGAAGTCTTCTTTTTGTCTGAGAAAGTCCTGTTATTTTTACACTTTTAAAGAACAAACTCATAGGATACAAAATCCTAGGTTGGTGGTTTTTTTCTCTCAGCACTTTGAATATTTCACTCCAATATGTTGCTTGCATGATTTCTCAGAACTTCAATGTATTTCTTATAGTAGCTCTTCTACAGGACAGCTGTTCCCCACCCCCCAGTTGCCCCACTTTGGTTTCTTTCAAGACTTTTTCTTCGTCTTTGATGTTCTGGAATTTAAATATGATATGACTAGCTATAGTTTTTTTGTTTGTTTTGTTTTGTTTCTTGACATTTATCCTGTTCAGTGTTCTCATTCTGTATTTGTGGTTTGATATTTAACATTAATTTGGAGAGATTCATAGTCATTATTGTTTCAAATATTTCTTCTGTTCATTTCTCTCTTTCTTCTACCTCTGATATTCCCATTATGCATGTGTTACATCTTTTATAGCTGTCCTACATTTCTTAGATATTCTTGGCCTATTTTTCTCAGGCATTTTTGTTTGCTTTTCAACTTTGGAAATTTCTGTTGACATATCCTCAAGCTCAGAGAATCTTTGCTCAGCCATGTTCAGTCTACTGATAAACCCTCAAAGGCAGTCTTCATTTTTGTTACAGTGTTTTTTATCTCTAGCATTTCTTTTTGATTCTTTCTTAGAAATTTACTCTGTCTGCTTACAATATCCATCTGTTCTTGTGCAGTGTCTGTTTTTTTGGGGGGTGGGGGGTTGTTGGTGTTGTTAGAGCCCTTCATTTATTAATTACACTCATTTTAAAATCCTCATCTGATAATCAACAGCCCTGCCATGTCTCAGTCTGGTTCTGTTTTCTCTGTCCCTTCAGTCTGTGGTGTTGTTGTTTTCCTTTTAGCATGCCTTGTGATTTGTTGTCAGAAGCCAGACATGATTATTGTGTGCAAGGAACTGTAGTAAATAGGTCATTAGTAATATAGTGGTAAGGTGTGAGGGGAGAAGACATTCCTATGATTGGTCTCAGTCTTTTAGTGAGCTTATGCCCTGGATGGCTAATCTCAGCTGGACAGGATGGCTAGAGTTGGGTATCACTCTTCTCCAACATGGAATGCTAGAGGAGGCCTAGTTATTTCCCTTTCCTGTGTGGAAGGCTAGGGCAGGCTGGAGTTAGGTAACTCTTCCCAAGGTCAGTTAGGATCTTACAAACCCCCAATAGATTAGGCTCTGATAAGAGTTTCTCCTAAGGAGAGGCCTTATTAAGAACAGAATTATATGGCAGATTTCAAAATGGTTACATTTCTCTCCTCCTGCTGGAAGCACAGGGGGATTTTTCTCTGATAGGCACTGCAAGAATCTGGTAGAACTGAAAGTAAAACTCATGCAAGTGTGTGTGTGGTCCCCTTAGACTGGGTCCCTGTGGAGGTCATAATGCTCAGATTCACCCACACCGAGCCCCTAGAAATTTGCCAATTATAATTCAAGTTTTCTTACTCAAGTACTGGTTCCTGTGGAGGCTTCTGCTTATTAGTCTCCACTCTGGCAAGTTGTGAATTTCTTTATCTGCCTGTCTATCTCTCCAATTTTGGGTTTAACAGTTTTCCCAGTGACCTAAGTTCTCTTGACATATTTAAAAGGAGTTTTTTTTTTTTTTTCTTTTTTTCAGTTTGTTCAGCGATTTACTTATTGTTTTCAGTTTGTTCAGCTATTTACTTGTTAGCTCTTTACATGCTGGACCTTCTAAATTAATTTCTAATATAAATGTGCTAACAGTAGATCAGACATCTCTCTACTGGTTCTTTTCTCTCCCCTTGGAAAGGCTACAGGATTTCACTAATTTGTATTAAAGTATCTGGAAATATCTTGGCCCCCCAATCATGTCCACTAAATATAGCTCAATGAAAACAGTAGGACACTGTTGGCATTGGGGGCAGTCTTATTCTGAAACTTGAAGGGAAATGAGTGGGGTTCTTCCCTGATGGATCACTAAGTCTCTCCACATGGAATCATATAAATCATGATGAAAAATGGACTCTGAAGCCCACTTCATAAATCCTCGCCCAGTTTCCAAAGGTAGCATCTTGCAATCTCAAAGTCAGTGCTCAGCATTTCAGATGCAAACCTGCAGCCTGACTCCTGCAGGAGTTAATGTGTTAGCATTTTAACAAACTGAACCACTTCAGTGGCCTACTTATCAGTTCAAGCTATTTGGAAATGTTGCGACCATATGTCGTCCATTGAAATGAACACTAAACACTGCATTTATAAATGGTAATTTATGACTCATAAATGTCTTTGCTATTAGAGCCATTCTGCCACTGTGAATGGAATTGATAGCAGGTTCTAAGCTCTGTGGTATGTGTATGTTTTTTTCCCTTTTTAGGAATGTTGTAGATATTAAAGCTTTAGTGCCTCATGGAAATGTTATTTTTAAAAAGCTGTGCATATCAAAAAGATTGTGTTTTATGCTAGATTTTCATATTCATAAATTTGACAGGCAGGTTAAATATATGTGTGCATGTGCATATGGTGAGGATTTTTTACATGCTTGTATAGACAAAGATTATAGAATTATAACTCTAAGATGTGGAAGTTACACCTCACTATCTGCCCAGGCCTGGGATTTAACTCATGTAGTTGCAACTGCTCATCATACACTAATATGTCCTCTCCCTTTCTTCCTTAGAAAATAGAATGCCTGACTTTGAGTTGGACATGTGACCTCCTAATACTGTATTGCTCACTTCTCTTACAAAGAGCATGGCAACACAAGCAGAATGATTATGCAGAAGCTTCTGAGAAACCACATTAAGAGATAGCTGGATTACTCTGCACATTTTGTTGTTCCTTTCTTTGCTCTGCTACCTGGAATGCAGACATCAAGGCTGGAACTTAATGACACTGAGAACTAGGGACTGACCATATTAGACCCAGAAGAAGCCTAGGTCCCTGAAAAATACATAAAGCCATATGTTGGCCCTGGAAAGCCTAGCTCCAGACTTAATTTATGTAAAAAAGAGAGAGATAGCAGGAAAAAAAAAAAAAAAAAAAACACCCTGCCTTCTTTATACAGTCATACTTATTTTTTGAAGCATGCATCCAATACTGACTTGATATAGTGAGGTAATGTACATTATCCTGATTTAAGGATTGAATCATACGAGGTCTAGATAACTTATTTCATATGTTGAAGGTCACAGAGTTTTTTGTACCTGAGGAAATTCCTAGAATACACATTTTTGAGCTTTGTTCATTATTCTTGCTATTTATATCATACCTGTAGCATTTAATGAGGTCTGTATGGGAGATACCATGCTTCAGTTATAGCTTGTAGTATTTGCAGTTGGCAAACCCAGGCACCTGGCAAGTCAGAATACCTTCTAGGAGTATCTCTTGGGGAATTTGCTGGTAGCTAGGAGAGAAATTTATATTTGAGAGTAGGAGTTCCAACAGCTCATCACATGTTACAATTTACCCTACATACATGGAAGCCCAGTTCTATCTATAACTATTACATGACTATGTCTGGATCATCAAAAATGAACATGATTAAATATCTATAGATATAAATATATACTCAGTACAGTTTCCACAGCGAGAGTTTTGGTGTGCTGTTTTGAAGTTCTAATTAATCGTGAAATTTGTAAGCGTTGTTATTAATATGCATGGTTAATACCATGACATTTATTTCTAAGGAGAATTGAGTATTTGAGATTCCGGCAAAGTGGTGAGATGTGAGAACCAAAAGGTTACAGCTAATGAACCTCTAGAATAGGGCAGAGAAAAGAAGTTCTCATTGTTAAAAGGTAATGGAATGTAGCAGGAGGGGAAGAATGAAGGGGGGGAAATCGGAGGGGGAGAAGAACCATGAGAGACAATGGACTCTGAAAAACAAACTGAGGGTTCTAGAGGGGAGGGGGTTGGGAGGATGGGTTAGCCTGGTGATGGGTATTGAGGAGGGCACGTTCTGCATGGAGCACTGGGTGTTATGCACAAACAATGAATCATGGAACACTATATCTAAAACTAATGATGTAATGTATGGGGATTAACATAACAATAAAAAAATTAAAAAAAAAAAAGGTAATGGAATGTTCCAATCTTTGGGAGGGGGGATGATACCAAGCATCAGAATTAGAATAGAATTTTATTATCAACTCTCAATGTCAAAATGTGATCCTCTATCAAACCCCTGCCCACTTCCACATCCCCCATACAGACACACACACACACACACACACACACACATATACACACACTTGTCCCATTTATAAAGGAGTTTTAGTCTTCTACTACATTCTCTCACCGATGCTGGGAACCCTCCTACAACATGTAATCAATTAAAAGAGTACCTATTATATGAGCATTACTGTTTCAGGAGCTATGAGTTATGGAAAATAAATAAAGCAAGAAACTTTGCTTTCAAGAATTTAGAGTTTAGTACCAAGGAAGACATGGGCACTGATTATTAATAACAAAGTTAGATGAAGTGAAAAATAAAAAGTGTTTCAATGCAACCAAACTTCTCCACTTGTGAGAATATCAGAAACTCAACTAGTGGGTCACATTTTGTTTTTCAACTTTGGCCTATAGATATTCACACCTTTCTTACAGGTTTCATATATTGATTAGTGGCAATATATGTATGTGGCATAAAATTGTTCATGACATGCATCTGATGTTCAGAAATGATTGCGTTAACTCTGATGATAAGAGAGTTACAAAAATGCTAAGGGGCTGTGGTTAAATAAAAATGAAAAAGAGGTTGAAAATGCTCAGCTGAGAGGAGGGATTTGAAATGAAACTTGTAGACAAATTTATGTTTATCTAATTTGGAAAATTCAAATATACAGAAGATGAAGAATACTACAATGCACATCTATGTGTTAAATATGTAACACAATTTCATTTTAATAACTTGCCATATTTGTTTTACAGTTATTTGAGGAAAGAAATACTACAAAAGTATATTTCCAGACATCTGAGTACCTCTTAGAATAAATATGTCTGTATTTAACCATTCCTGGAGTAAATAATATTATTAAATGGTTTTTATCATTCTACTGCATTGTATGGGCGGAATTTTAAGATGGTTCCCAAGGTCCCCAGCATCTGGTATACATTAACCTTCTCCTATTATTCACACACTATGCTGTTGTGATTGGATTTTGCAGATGTAATAAAGGTCTCAAGTTAGCTGACCTTAACAAAATAAGTTTATTCTCAAATAGCCTGAGCTAATCAGGGGGGCTCTAAAAGAATTGTTCCTGGCGAAAGACATTCAAAATGTAAAGAGGATTCAGTGTGGTGATGGTGGCAGGGGATTCTCCATCGTTGGCTGTAAAAATAGGAGGGGCCATGTGGCAAGGAATGCAGGCAGTAGGAAGGACTCCAGCTAATAGAGCAAAAAACACAGGAGCCTCTTTATATACTCTAAGGAACTAAAATCTTCCAATAATCTGAATGAGCTTGTAAAAGAACCTCCAGCCTCAGATAAGACCCCAGCCCCACTTTGATATCAATCTTGTGAGACCCTGAACAAAGAATTCACTCAGTGCTCATACTTCTGACATACAGAATTGTGAGCTAATAAGTGGATTTTATTTTATTTTATTTTTTTAAGATTTTACTTATTTATTTGAGAGAGAGAGAGAGAGCGAGCACAAGTTGGGGGAAGGACAGAGGGAGAAGGAGAAGCAGACTCCCTGCTGAGCAGGGAGTCCGATGTGGGATTCGATCCCAGGACCCTGGGATCATGACCTGAGCCGAAGGCAGACACTTAACCGACTGAGCCACCCAGGTGCCCCATGCATTTTGTTTTAAGCCACTATGTGTGTTCATTTGTTATGCAGAAAAATTAAACCATGCATGTTTTTCATAAAAACCGTGTGTGTATATGTGTGTGTGTGTATATATATATACATATATATAATTAATAATATATTTCATGCCTTTTATTGTACAAATAATAAATGTTTATTATGTATTATAAATTATTATATTTACATTACAAACATATTTGTTATATAAATATAATAAAACTATATATAAATATCAAATACTTTAAAAGTCCTAAAAATGGCATAGTATTTTGCAACTGTTTTCCAAGTGGCATTTTATTTTTTTCAATTTAACCATGTGGATATATGTAGCTCCATTTTCACATTCTTTTTAATATATCAGGGGTCAGCAAACTTTTCCTGTAAAGGGCAAGATAGTAACTATTTTAGTCTACATCACACAGTCAGTGTTGCAGCTACTTGATTGTGCTTTTATAGGTAAAAGCAGTTACAGACAATACATAAATAAATTGCGGGCCATGTTACATAATACTTAATTTACAAAAGCAGACGATGGGACAGATTTGTCAATCCCTGGAATATAATATTCCACTGTATACATACATAGCACAGTTTGATCGTTTTTCTTTAGCTCCACATTTGTTTCCAATTTTTCACTCTGGCAAACAAACCTTCAAATTATTCTAACCTATTTTCTTAAAAGTGCTAGAACTTCTCTAGACAAATGGTGTTGACACCCATCCTCAATAAGAAATATATTTGAAAACAAAATCCGGTACATACACCAGTGTGCTGTATGAGCATGCTAGGTTTTTCACTGCTCAGATACAGAGATATGACTCACGTCAAAGCCTAGGGTGCCTCCCGCCTCCTCTAAGTGTGCCCAGTTGTACCTACTGACACAGTACACACATACATAAATTGTATATTCACAAAACAATCCTGTTACTGTAAAATGCTTTGACATTCTCTTTGCTCTTCTATTCTCTCCTATTGCTCTGTTCTGAATTCTCAAAGATTCTAATGTAACCACTAAATTGATTTAATTACCCATTAATGGATTACAACTCAAAATTTGAAAATAACTACCTAAAGTATAAGCCTAGAAGAGATTGTGTTGGGTTAAAGAGTGTGCTTATATTAAACGTTACCATATGTTATAAAGTTGTTCTTGAAACTCTCTCCAACAATTAATGAAAGTTCCTGTTTCTCTATGTGCCTTTCATTATTTCTTTTTAACTTTTAATTTTGAAATAATTTTATACTTACAGAAAAGTTGCAAAAATGTTAAATGAGAGTTTCCATATGTCTTCATCTAGCTTCTTTTAAGGTTAACATCTTATGTAACCATGGTGCAATTATTAAAACCAGGAAGCTAACACTGGCTCAATACAATTCTCTAAATGACAGACCTTAACTCAAATTTCACTGGTTTTTCCTTTAATTTTTTTTTTTTTTTTCTGTTCTTCCTAGAACAGATCCTATTAAGGACCCACATTGCATTTAGTTGCTATTTTTCCTTAGGCTTTTCCAATCTGTAGCATTTCCACAGTCTTTTCTCGTCTTGACAGTTCTGAAGAATACTGATCAGTTATTTTGTAGTACATCCCTCAATTTAGGTTTATCTCATGCTCTGTCAAGATTGGAATGAGATTATGTGGGGTTTTTTTTGGGGGGGGGCAACAATGCCACAGACATGACATGTCCATGGTGCATGGCATCAAGAGATTTATGATATCAACATATCATTACTGGTGTTGTTAACCTTGATCACTTAGTTAAGGTGGTGTTTGTCTGGGTTTCTCCATTGTGAAATTACTCTCTTTCACTTTGTAGTTAATAAATACCTTGAGGGAGATACTCTAAGACTATGCAAAATCTGTTTCTCTTCACAATTTCACCTACTTTTCCCATCTATCAGTGGATCTTATCAGTAACAGTTACTACTGCAGTTTTGCCTAATGATGATCCTCTGTTCCCCTCTTTCCATTTTAGCCAAACAAATGAATATAAAGTGGTATCTGTTGTTTTTAAAACATTTAGAGATTACTAGGGAAGTTGAATATCTTTATTCATATTCATTGGCTATTGGTAACTTATTTTCTTTGAATTGTCTCTTAATCTCCATTACTTATTATTTTTTTTCTATTCAGTGTTTATATATTTTAAATTGGTTTGCTGGGGCACCTGGATGGCTCAGTCAGTTAAGCGTCTGCCTTAGGCTCAGGTCCTGGGATGGAGCCCTGCATCAGGTTTGCTGCTCAGGGGGGAGTCTGCTTCTCCCTCTCCCTCTGCCTACTTGTGCTCTCTCTCTCTCTATCAAATAACTGAATAAAATCTTTAAAAAAAAAAACAAAAAAAAATTGGTTTGTTGATGCTCTTTATGTTGTGTATTCTAATATTTTGCCATATGGGTATATTGTAAATACATTTCCCTTGCATGTAGCTTGCATTTTAAAATCAGGTTTGTTCTTTTGTTGTACTTAAGAATTATTTTTTATGCAATAAAAAATGTGAAATTTTGCATCATATTCTGTAACATTTTGCATCTTGTTTTCATAAATCCCTTTCTATCTGAGGTTATAAAGTTATTCTACATTTTCTCCTTTAAGAAATTTTTTTTTAAGATTTTATTCATTTATCAGAGAGAGAGAGTGCACAAGCAGGGGGAACAGCAGACAGAGGGAGAAGCAGACTTCCCGCTGAGCAATGAGCCGGATGCGAGACTCTATCCCAGGACCCTGGGATCATGACCTGAGCTGAAGGCAGACTCTTAACAGACTGAGCCACCCACGCATCCCAAGAAATTTTGTTTTCGTACTTAGACATTAAATCCATTTGGAACTTATTCTTGTATATGGTATGAGGTATACTTGTGTTTTTCCCACTGGTTAATCTCTTTATCAGGAATAGTCTATTATTTCTCCTTCAGATTTGGAAAAGTATTTTTGTCATATATATGAAATCCATAATATGTGGATCTACTATTATGCCCTCTACTTTGTTCCAGCGCTTGGATTTTGCTTCCTATTGTCAATAACAAATACTTTATGCCACTTTATGATAAGTCTTGATAGCTTGGGAAGTCCTCTCTTTTTGTTTCCCTGCATTGGAAAGACTCTGATCTTCCATATTATATTTAGAATCAGCCGATTTACTACATAAAATATTCTTTCACAATTATTTTTGATATGTATCAAATTTGTAGATTAATTTAGTAAAAACGGATTTTTTTAGGACATTAAGTCTATTTTTGAACACAGTAAAAATTTTCATTCATGCAGGTATTCTTTTATCAAAGGAAAGTAAATTCTTTCTATGTCAAATGTTGTGGAACTTCTTGTAATATTCTACTTTAAAATAAAAGAGGTTCATTGCTATGTCACTTAAAATCAACATGCATTTTTATGTATGTCCAAATGCATAAGAAAAATATATTAAAAAAACTATTTTTCATCCATAGTATTAAAAAAATATAAGGAATCATGAGGTGTTTTATGAAGGAATTTAGTCTGTAAAAAATTCTTTTTTTTTTTTTTCTTTGAAGGTATTGTGGTTAAGAGAGAAGAGTGACCTGGTCAAAGAATAAAAATATAGCAATTCTATTTCTGCATAATTTGTGTTTATAAATTAATAAGCAATTCAACTACAGCTACTAGTATTTAACAGAAAATTCATATTGAATTTGGGGAAACAATTACAAAAGAATATGTGAAGATTGTCCGAGAGTACAGCAGGTAACTCATTCTCGTTGATTGTGTAATTGTAAATAGCTCGTTTGGGTCTATTTGTCTCTCTGTTGTAATAACTGGCCAGATCTCTATGAATAAATAAACTTCTACAGAAAGGTATTTGTGAAATGAAGGAATTTGGCATGGGGACATGACCTTTAAAAGCAAAAGATCTATTTGACCTTATATAACTACCATTTGCAATAAATTAGGAATAGCATGTTACATGAGCATGTTACAATGAAAACAATTGAGAAATAGTGTTTTAAGGAAAGGTCGATAAAAATGTAAAGTAAATATACAGTACATGGAAAATTACCAAAGCAAGCTCTTAAATGAGTAGTTGTGATAGAAAATTACTTCTAGAAATGGTCTGTAAGAGTGAGTAGTCCAATCCTTCTCATTTTATTTAAGTAAAATGAGACCACAAGAAGATAAATGTCTGAATGAAGACTACGGACAGCTAGACTTTTCCAGCTACCATTTTTTTTTTTCTGTTTTTTAATTGTGGAAAGACTCTATTGTCCTTATCAGTAGATCTTTCTTTTTCACTAAAAAGTATGGTAATTGGTAAACACATGCCTGACAAAACTAGCCATGGAATTGAGACAGTTTTGTACATGGTAGAATGTAATTGGAAACTACTCTATTAAAGGTCTATTTCAGAAGCAAATGAGTATGGTAGAATAGTCAAGAATCTATATATATATAGTTTCAGAAAATTAGGAGCAGTAGATGTGTGTTTTCCAAGTGAGTAAGAAGTATCCCAGAAAGGTAGATATAGCTAGATTGCAGGGATTCAAGCAGGGAAGGTAATTTAAATTCTAAGAATGTGAACGAAGTAAAGAAGAACTTATAAAACAATAAAAACAGATCACTTCTTATAGAGTTGAATCTTCTTACCCTTAGTCTGAGATAGCTCATTGCACTACTTCGATAAAATGCACTGTTTATGGATACAAAGGAGTTTAGTTCTAATCAGCTAAAAAACTACTCCACTCAGAATTTTGGCTTTTCCAAAAATGCCCAAACTATTGCATCTGTTCTCAAGGATGTTAAATATAATGGAGAAGACAGATATTAAAAAAAAAATCTATGATATAGTATTTAGCTGACCTGGACCCATCTTCTGGAAAACATTCACATTCATCACAAAATAAATGCACAGGAATTTTAGAAAAAAAATTGTATTTTAAGCATGAAGGATACAAAATTACTTAGGTATTTTGATTATGATTTCTGTCACTGCTACTTGAAAAAGTCCATCTATTGGTTTGCAGTGATTTTTTTTTTTCCATTGGTGGAATTACACATAAAATTTACCCCCAAATTTTCTGTAGCAGTTGTGTAACTCTTACAATTGAACAGTATTTAATTTTTTTTCTTCTCTTCAGGGCATCAAGAATCAACATTGTTAATGTGTTTGATATTGCTGACTTTAGAAATGAATGTTTGGATAGTAATCTCATTTTGATTAAAAGGATAAAAGTAATACACGCTCATTGTTATTTAAGGAAAATCTTCATAGAGATATGTATTAAAATAAACGTATAATTTACCACTCTTTTTCTATTCTTTTATCTCCAACCCAAATCAATACATTAGCACCTTAAAAAAGTAAAATCTAGATGTATTAAAAACATAAAGTATAAAAAAAAGCTTCAAAACTTCAGAAAATACATAAGATAATTTATAAGCATCTATCTTCAGAATGATTACATCCAAGATGATTACTTAAATATGCCTAATCATACAGAAATATTTTGATGTATTTGCATTAAAATGAAAATGGATCCTATGACAGAAAACAACATACCAATGTGAAAAGATACACCACAGAGGGAAGTACATATTTGTACATAGTACGAACTGTTAGTCTAGACTCTACACAGAAATTCTGGAAGTCAGTAGTGAACAATAGCACAGTATAAGTGGGCAAAAATTATGGATAGACAATTGTTAAGATATAGATAGTTATCGCCAATATATATGCAAAAATGCTAATCTTCACTTATACTGAGTGAAATTCTTACTAACTAAAATAATTTACTAACTGATGAGATTAATAAATTGTATTATTCACCAGGCAAACAATGAAAAATCTGACCGTACAAATCCTTGGCAATGACCTGGAGTAAGGGAACTTTTTTGCATTTCCTGTGGGAGTGTGAATAGGACCAATCTATTTGGAGATCCCTTTGGCAATATTTAATAATTATTCAGCAATGCCCTTCCATGTACAAAGCAACTACATCGTCTCCATACATGAGATCCTTACTCATAAGGATGATCTGAAAAGAACTATCAGGAACTGACTTAATGACTCTCAGGGAAGTGTCTACAAGCTCAAATGAGAAAAATCAACTTTACATTAAGAATAGAAGAGAGCATTCAAATCACTTCCTATCAGTATATAAAGACTTTGTGGCCATTCTAGATATACCATGTAAAAATATCTGCATATATACACAAAGAAACAAGTACAAAATATCTATCCTAGCAATGTTTGTAATAGTGAAATGGAACAAACAAAAACAACATCTTTAATGTCCACTGATACAGGAATGGGTAGGTGTGACTGAATTCATATGTAGATTTAAGATTGATGATCCCTTTTCATCATATCAACTTATACAAATTAGTAGTAAACATGTTTCACCAAAAAGCCAGTTACAAAGTACTACATACAGTACCTCTGTATAGAAAAAAATTAAACAGACATCAATATGATATATTTAAGGGTATATATATATATATACACACACACACACACACACAAACATATATATGCACACACTTATATGTGTATTTACTAGCCACATATAAACATACATACATATATTTAGGCATTCAAAACATAGAACAGATAGTCTATTACTTCTAAGAATCATTTTAGGACAGTGGTTTTCTCTGGGAAAGCAGGAGGGTTTTGTCATATGCATATTTTTTTTTCCTAAAAAAATATATCTGAAACAAATATAGAAAATGTTAGTTTTGTTGGAGCATAAGTGTTGTTATATATTTTTTTCTCTCTACTTTTGAAAAGTGTCATAATTTAAGAAACAACAACAAAAGTCAGAAGGTGAAAAATATTACTAAGTGCTATGGAAGCACAGAGGAAAGCACTAAATTTTGGTGAAGAGGAAACAGGCTATTTACAGAGTGGATGATACTCACTTTAGATCTTGAGTGATGCACAGAATTTCAGCAGACAGATAAGAGGAAGGCCATTCTAAGCAGAATCAATTTAATTTGGGGTAGCGAAAAATATTTAGAATGATATCTAAAGAGTGCTGAGGATATATCAGAAGCATATTCAGGAAAATACCGTTTGAGAGAAATTTTATGGAATTTAGGAATATGAAGGCAGCAGGAGGAAGGAATTGGGTCAAAGTCAAATGTTGATGAAGTGTAAAACAGAATGGAGGCTGAGGGTAATACGTGGGATTTGAACTGATGAGAAAGAGAGTCTCGGTGTAGTTTGATTTGAATTAAAGGTGCAATGGATGGGGAAGTGGCAGCAGCCACCCCAAGCCTTCTTTGCATATGCTTATTGGAGAAGAAAAAGAATATAGAGAAGAGTAACACCCCAGCTGCCTAGATGCAAGTCTGTCGTCGCTGTTGTTTTGTTTTTAAGCATATGGGATACTTGGGTGTATTTCTAGTCTGAGGGGAAATCAGAAGAAACAATTATGAGGCCAGATCCTGGAGGACAAGGCTATTATCCATGCAGGGGCTGAAGAGTAAACAGGAAGTAAAAATGGGGAAGAAGGACCGGTGGTGACATAGTGATGGTCAGAGGGAAAGAAGAAGATTGAAACGCTTGTGGTAGAGGACCTAGACGTTTGCAATAAAGTGAGAAAATAAAAAAAGAGCAGAGACAGGGTTGCCACCTTGGAGAATTAGAAATAGTTTGGAAAGAATGGCAAAGGGAATGAAAGTGGACATTGAGTGTAGACACAGAGCCTCCCTGACACACCAGACTTCATTCCATCCTCTGCTAAGTTTCTCTCTGGTTTGTGGTGACCCATGCTGCATTGTGTTCTGGCTATTTGTATACCCACTTTCCTTTCAGGAATGTTCACCTACATGTGCCAGGAACATAGTATGTACTTAATGATTCTTAAGTGGATAAGCAAAACATTGCTTTTATTCAAATTCTCTGTCTCTGATCCATACGCGGGCATCAGGGACAAGCTCTATGAATTCCAATAGAAACTTCACGGGAAAATTATTAGAAATAGGTAAGAACCTGAACAGATGTACTGCTGGCATTCCCTTTTCTAAGAGGGAGGCGGTGTAGGACTGTGTTTCAGAGCATAAGCCTGAAAGATAGACCTTCACTACCTAACAAAGGAGTGACCTTGGACAAGCTGCCTTTCCTCTTTATAAGAAAAGGTAGGCTTGTCATGAGGACAGTAGTTTCTCATAGTCAGGGCTCATTAATTCTTGCTCTTTTACTATTATTTGAAATAATTTTATTCCCTTAAGCTCTGTCCATCAGATGCAGTGTGCAGTCATTGAGCACTTCCTATGTTCATAGTACAGCTTGAGGTGGACCTCTGTTAGGTGAAGGTGGTTAAGTGTTATTTTTATCACTGGGTTGCTTGGTGGAAAGCTCTGTATATTTTGGAATTAAACTTATGTGTATATTCAGCTAGTGACATGGATCAGAACTAAATCCCCTCACCCTGTCAATAAGCTTTGTCATGCTGCTTTTTAAAGAGCTTATATGATGTACAGGATACGATTTGTGAAAGTTTAAGTGCAAATTTAGGCAAAAGAGTTAGACGGTGGTTAACTAAAAATACTCTCAAGAACTAAATTGAATATTTACTAGATGGATGTGCCAGGTTTAGCAAAAATAAATTTTAAAACCATGCCTATAACAAATCTATGATAGAGAATAGGAACCCGGGCTTAAACAGAAAATCAAAGGGTGGAGTAAAGGGGAAACATGGCAGAGACATGCAGTTTATATTCCCAATTATGTATGTTCCATTCTAACAGATCTTAGAGCAATTAACTTTGATCCTCTGTGACTTGTCTATTACTGGAGTAACAAGAGACTATTGGTATGGTTTGTAACTATTATATTATTTTACTTGCAAAAATCTTCTAAGTCTTAAAAGAGCTTGGTGCTCTTTTACTCAAGAGAACTAACTACAAAACATAACCTTAAATTTTTTTTGTCCTCCATCCTCCAAGAAGGAATTCTCCCCATAAGTAGAATAATAAACGTGGGTGTTGGTTCCCTCAGATATCTAAGTCAAAAAGAACAATATTTTGTAATTCCATGACAAAAACCAGAAGCAATTTAAAAAAAAGATCAGAATATGAAAAAAGAGAACAACAAGTTCAAATGATTTATCTGCCTATAGGAGATGTAGGTGAAAATATTTTTTATGTCCAGTTCTCTCTCACACAAAGGGTGAAATCAGTTCTTGAAAAGGATGGAATGAAACTTTGACAGAGAGAGAACAATCCTTGGAGCACAGGTGTGGAAGAGGACCACTCCTGAGATGACCCTCCCTGGAAGTCAGCCCCAGGGGGAGATATGGAAACGAGCAGGAAGGCAGGTCTCCTTCCTCACAGCTCACCCTCTTTCTTAACCTGCACACAGGGCCAGTCAGTGACATCAAGGCCCTGACCATGTCTCCTTTGGAAAGTGGGTCAAGTCATACCTGACACACTTAACCTAATAAGATAGTAGGACACAGAAGATAAGTAATCCTTGGAAAAGTATAAAACATTAATGAGTTGTATGAGCGAGGGCTTATTCACGTGGTCAGATCGCAGCAGTGACTATCACAAAGCTAATGGCAGTGTTTACAAAGCAGCAAACAGGCAGATGTAAAGTGAAACACTCACTGTTCAATCAACCGGATGAAGGAACTGCAGAATGCCAAACAGCTGGGTATGGGGAAACATCTAGACAATTGATAGCATAGTTCCTCATTTTTTTAAAAAATGGATTTCTCTTCAGAGCCAGGACATATTCCATACAAGGAAACTGGTTTCTGTCAACACCTTCTTTCCCTCTCCCTCACTTTTTTTTTAACCATAATGGGATTATTTTGCTTTTTATTTGAAATATCTATATTGAAGGAACTATCCACTGTTCAAAAAAAAAAAAAAAAAAAAAAAAACAAAAACCAAACAAATCAAAGACACCTTCAAAGAGCCAAGATTTGTCATTCTTCAGGATATTTAGTAACATCATAACTCATAGGTTCTGAGCGTAATTATTAAAGGTGTCCAATAATGGTCCAAGGATGAAAGAGACATGCAGCTTCAAAGGGACTGTTAGTAGGACAAATTCATCTGGCTATGTTAAGTTTGTTTCTAAAACAAAACAAAACAAAACAAAACAAAACACATTATCTATGAGTTTTGCCACCTCAACTAAAATATAAATTCTGTATTTTCAGGGAGGGATAATCTTGATTATTATCATTTTTCCTCAACCCTCTGTCTCCTATATACACATAGAATTGACTTTATTGACACATATACTCCATACTTGTCTATGGATTGAATGGTGACCTGAATCTTTTTTTTTTTTTCTTAAAGATTTTATTGATTTACTTGACAGAGAGACACAGCGAGAGAGGGAACACAAGCAGGGGAAGTGGGAGAGGGAGAAGCAGGCTTCCCACTGAGCAGGGAGCCCGATGCGGGGCCCGATCCCAGGACCCTGGGATCATGACCTGAGCCGAAGGCAGATGCCTAATGACTGAGCCTCCCAGGCGCCCCTGTTTTTAAATGTACTAGAATGAAGCTTGTGCTGGAACATCTTACATGTTCGGGGGGGGGGGGGGGGGAGAACCAACATTTTAATTCCAGAACATGTGGTTACTGGAACTGAAGGAACTTAATTGCATCTTTAGAAAAGGCAAGGGCATCTCTATTTATTAGGCATTTACATTCAATGCACTGCAATGTCTCTTCTCTTTGCACTTCCCTCAGTAATTGGGTGTTGACTCTGTGCCTCCAGGCTAATTCAATGCTCATGTTGTTAAGATATAGACTGGCTGCTCCTGTGTGGATACTTCCTGGCTTTAGTCTATTACCCATCCTTTTCCCAGATCTCAATAATAAACAGAGTCCTTCATTCACTGAAAGAATGTCCTTGGACTTGTTTATGCTCCAAGTGCTCCTACACTGCACTGTTCCCTTGGCCTTCGACTTTGCAGCCTGCAGTTGTCCAGCAGCCTGGTTTCCTTTACAAGCAGCCTTGTGCTGTGGTTTTGTAGAGCAGGGATCCCTTCCTACCACAACCTAATTCTAGTCTGCACACACTCTTGCAACTGCACATACTTATCTAAAAACATTGCTTTAACATGATATTTCCCATTCAAAAAGCACCTGTGGGTCTTATTTTGATAGAGTATCGAAATATAAATCATCTGCTTGGTTCTCAAGGATTTCTATAAACAAAATTTGGCATCCCTGCACTTCTTTATGTCTGAAAGTACTGTCATAGGCTTCTGCAAATATAGGACTTCTTCCTCACTTTCTTAGGAGTATATCAGAAATCTGATATAGATATATATATATATAATAAAATATATGTATTCTGTTAATAAATATTAACACTTTCATGAAAATATTTGTGTCATCATGAGGTATAATTTACAAAAGTGAGGTGCATTGATTTTAACTGTAGAATTCAATGCATTTTAATAAATGCTTACACCTGTATAATTCACACTATCATGATATGAAACATCGCTATCATCTCTGAAAGCTCCTTTATTCCCCTCCCAATATGCTCACCAATCACTGTTCAGCATTTTACCACCATAAATTACCTTTGCCTGTTCCAAACTTCATACAAATGGGTTATTAGAGCATTACCCTTTTATGTACAGCTTGCTTTCACTCAGCATATTTATCCATGGTGTTTCATTGATCAATAGGCTATTTTTATTGCTGAGTATTATTCCCTTGTATGAATATACTATAATTTGTTTATCCATCCCCCCCCCTACTATGGACACTTGAGTTGTTTTCAGTTTTGGCCATTATAAATAAAGCTGTTGTGAACATCCATCAGCAAATCTTTGTACAAACATACATTTTCAATTCTTGCAGGTAAATATATGAGAATGGAATTGCTGGATCATAGGGTAGGTGTAACTTTTCAAGAAACCAGCAAACTCTTTACCAAAGTGGTTTTGCCACTGATAGAGTCCCAACCCCACCATTGGTAGAGTTCCAATTCCTTCATACCTTCACTAATTTGGGTTTGTGTTGCTTTATAGCTTTAGCCATTCTGGAGGATGTGTAATGCTACCTCACTGTGATTTTATTTTTATGTTTTTTAAGATTTATTTATTTTAGAGAGAGAGAGAGGTGGGGGAGGCACAGAGTGGGAGGGAGAGAGAGAATTTCAAGTAGACTCCCCGCTGAGCATGGAGCCCGACATGGGGCTCCATCCCATGGCCCTGGTATCATGACCTGAGCTAAAATCAAGAGTTGGATGCTTAACCAACTGAGCCACCCAGATGCCCCACTCTCATTGTGATTTTAATTTACATTTCCCAGATAACTAATAATATTGAACACACTCATATGTACTTAATGACCATTCATATTTTCCTTCTTCTCTTTCATATGGGTAAAGTGTTCTGTTTTTCACTCCCTAGAATGTCATATGGTAAAGGAGTTTTAGATGCCCGTTAACAGATTGAGGTAATTTTCCTGGTTTGCTGAGGATTTTCATCCCCAGTGTGTGTTGAATTTTGTCAGCTGCTTTTTTGGATCTGTTGAGAAACTAGGTTTTCCTTTTTTTATGTTAATGCAGTGAATTACATTAATTGATTTTTCAAAGGTTGAATAAATCTTGCATTTCTGGGGTATACAACACTGGTCATGAAGTATTCTTTTTATATGTCACTGGATTTAATTTGCTAATACTGTTTTGAGGATTTCTGTGTCAATATTCATGACATGTACTGGTTTATAATATTCTTTTGTTGTAGTGTCTCTGTCAGGTTTTGGTATCAGGGTTATAATCACCTCATAAAATGAGTTGGGAAGGGCTCCCTCCTCCTGTATTTTCTGAAAGAGTTTGTTAAAGACTCATTACTTCTTTCATGAATGTTTGATAGAATTTGCTACTCTTTTGTCTGGAACCTGACATTCTTCCTGGCTTTACACCAGTCTATCTTTACTTTGTAATTACCACTATTCCACCTCTCCTGGTTGTCCTACAGTTTCCATCCATCACAAAAGTGTTTTCTTCTATTAAACTTTCCTTAATGCTGTGAGCTGAGAACAATCTTTCATATCCAAACTTTCATAGCCCTTGATCCCATTGATTTGGTGCTTATCCTTTTCAACCTTTGCATTTCAATTATTAACCTTCATGTTTTATATTCCCTAAAGAGAGTAAGCTTCTTGAATGTATCTTTTTTCCTTGAACGTATCTTAAAATTGTTTTGAATCAGCAGCACACAATACAAAATTCTGTATCTAGTTAGTAATTCATTTTTTATTTAGTTAAAACTAATGGAAGGTGGACTTTTGCTTCTAACCAATTTAAAGTAATGTAATAGGGATAGTGTTTACCTTATCACCTGAAACAACTGTACTTCCCCCATCTTAAGGGCAAAATATATGAAATAATAACTTTTAAGACACTGCACATCAGCAATGAAGGGGCAGGTATCCCCATGAAATGGAAAATAAAATGACTGTCCCAGCTGACTGGCCCTGGAGAGTTTCTAGGCCACAGTACTGAAATGTGGAAACCAGGCCAAGTCCAGTGGATTCCCTGAGTTGAGGAGATAGATCTGAGCGAGTCCAGGGAGACCACAGTGGCTGAAGTTCACAGCACACCAGAGGAAAAAGAATTTCAGAAGGACAGAACTCTGAAGATCTCCAGAGGACTCCCCTCACATTCTCAGTGAAGAGCTGCTCAGTCAGTTTGTGTGAGGAAACCACCCAAGACCAGGATGGTAAGAATGGCTGGTGCTGACACAGGTAGAAGGATAATACTTGTTTCTATAAGTCATCCTGGAAATCTTTATGCTTCACAGGGCTTTGGGTAGAAAACCCAGAAGGGTCTTGCTTCAGTAGTGGGATAATTAGCCCAAGACTAAATGCTGCTCTGATTTCACCTAACAAATTATTGTTCAATTATACTATAGTAAAGCTATTTTTTAAAAAAAGGAAGATGAAATTATTCAGTTGAAAATGCTCTGGAAAAATTTCTCTGTAATGTTATCTTTAACCTAGCGAATATTTAGGAGTGTTGTGGGGTTTTTTTCCCCAAATGTTTGTGCTCTTTTTTTTTTTTTTTTCTTTTTTCAGGTATCCCTTTCTTACTAATTTAACATTTAATTCTACTTTGTCAAGAGAACTATTCTGTATATATTATTTCCTTGGATTTTATGAAAATGATGCTATTATCTGAACTGAGGTACAATTTGCTGTCATTGTTTCTCATCTCAGGATTCTAAACTCTATGCTATCTCCTTCTACTTCCAGCACTCACCAGAAGGCGGCCCTACCCAGAGTCTGCTTTCAGTCCTCACTGAGTTCTGATGTCAATGTTCAAATTAAATTATTCTTTCCCTTTAGCTATGCCCAGCTAAGTTTGGAACACCAGTACTCTTTATGTCTCATCTGTCACTCCACAGAGCAATAAACAATAGAGACATTGAAATGGAACACTGGGGGGTTTACTTAGCTTATGTGTTACTGCCATCACATAGGATGTCCAAGTTGCATTTAAGTCCATGTACAGCTCCTCTATTACTTCAAATCCATCAAAGAAGGTGAATTCCTTTTGTGGAAACTTCAGCCATTAGAGCAAAATCATGTTACTTGTAGATCTCTTATCTTCCTTTCCTTATCCACCATAGGTTTTTATGATGTCTTTTATTATGCACATTTTTATGTCCCAGGCCACAGAATAAAACCATGGTTAGCAAATTCTTTGTTAAGATGAGTAAAAAAAAAAAAAAGTGTGCCATTAATAATCACTATCTTTGTTTTAATTAAGTTCTGTTAAGTTCATTTAGTTTATAAGTAACTGTGGGAGATGATAAGACCATATGTTTCTATTTCCACATATACATATCTCTACATATTTAAGAAGTTCCCCCACACTTCTTCCCATACTTAATTTTTGAATAATTAACAACAGCAGCAAGAACCTACTTCCTGACAATGCAAATCTTCAAATAAAGGAAAATGCATTTACCTTCTCCTACAAATGGATGGCCCAAGCTCCATCTATTATTCCTTCTAGGAATTGGAATTAACTTCAATCCTCTTTATAACTAGTAAAGTTTGCATTAAGTTACAGTTAATCATAATCATGCCATATGAAAATGGTAGGAAAAAATAAATTATACACACATACATATATACACATATATATTAGATAGATAAATTATTATCTAGATTTATCTGCATATCAAGATATATATATATATAATTTAGATATTATAGATAATATACTATATATACGTCACATTCTTCTTACATATCTAGATGGAGATATAAGTCTATCAATACATATCTAGATGGATAGTTGGATAGATAAATAGATAATAGAGAGCAAGAAAGATAACAGGTATGTTCTAGAGTTCTCATTTCTGCAGCTGGCCACAAAACTGGGTTGATACATTTAACTTATTTTCTCCAATGCTCATTCAACATTCCTCTTGTCCTCAACCAACACCCACTTCGTCAGAAGTCTTTTACCAGAGGAACAATTCATATCACAAATCCTGAAGAATCTGAGTCTCTGATGGTTCACAATGTGATTAAGATCACAATATATAGTTAACCTGAGAAACTTTTGAGTCAGAGAGTGCTATTAATAATTATGCTAGTAATGGGGCACCTGGATGGCTCAGTCAGTTAAGCATCTGACTTGATTTTGGCTCAGGTCATGATCTCAGGGTCATGAGATCGAGCCCTGCGGCAGCAGGCTTTGTTCAGTGGGGAGCCTGCTTGAGATTCTCTTTCCCTCTCCCTCTGCCCCTCTCCCTGTTCAGTCTCTCTTTCTCTAAAATAATAAATAAATAAATCTTAAAAAAATTATGCTAGTAATAAGATGTATAAATGAAGACAGTCTTAGGCAAAACAGAATATGTGGCTGCCCTATGTACATGCGAGTTTCTATATTGGTCTGCTGAATTTTACTGATGGTCACAGAGATACTAGGAAGCACTTCAGAGTATTCCATGTGTTTCATACACACTTTTTCTTATCTCCCTTATATAGCAGTGCCCTATGCATCAACTATAATTCAATAATAAAACTTTAAAAAAAGATTAAGTACCCTAACTGACACAGGGGGCATGGAAGAGTGGCCCCTTCTATGATGGTTCAGTTTCAGGAGAAGCCAAATGATGTCTCTGATAAAGGGTTAGTATCCAAAATATATAAAGAACTTATACAACTCAACACCCAAAAAACAAATAATCCAATTTAAAAAATGGGCAGAAGACATGAATAGACATTTTACCCAAGAAGACATCCAGATGGCCAACAGACAAATGATCATTAGGGTAATGTATATCAAAACTACAAGGAGATATCACTTCATACCTGTACCTGTC
This sequence comes from Phoca vitulina, assembly GCF_004348235.1. NCBI lineage: Eukaryota > Metazoa > Chordata > Mammalia > Carnivora > Phocidae > Phoca > Phoca vitulina. The sequence continues at coordinate 660,062 of NW_022589727.1, forward strand.
AGAATGGCTAAAATCAACAACACAAGAAACAACAAGTGTTGGTGAGGATGTGGAGAAAGGGGAGTCCTCCTGCACTGTGGGTGGGAATGCAAACTGGTGCAGCCACTTTGGATAACAGTATAGAGGTTCCTCAAAAAGTTAAAAATATAACTACCCTATAATCTAGCAATTGCACTACTAGGTATTCACCTAAAAAATACAAAAATACTAATTCAAAGGGATACATGCACCCTGATGTTTATAGCAACATTACCTATAATAGTCAAATTATGGAAATAATCCAAGTGTCCATCAACAATATATAAATATATATAACTATACACACACACACACACAGACACACACACAATGGAATATTACTCAGCCATAAATAAGAATGAAACCTTGCCATTTGCAATGACATGGATGGAGCTAGACAGTAAGTATTATGCTAAGTGAATTAAGTCAGAGAAATAGAAATACCATATGATTTCACTTATATGTGGAATTAAAGAAGCAAAGCAAATTAGCAAAGGGAAAAAAAAGAGAGAGAGGCAAACCAAGAAACAGACTCTTAAGAGAACAAACTGATGGTTACCAGAAGGGAGGGGGTGGGAGGATGGGTAAATAGATTAAGCAGTGCACTTGTTGTGATGGGATGTTGTACGGAAGTGTTGAATCACTATATTGTACGCCTGAAACTAATATTATACTGTATGTTAGTTAATTGGAATTTAAGTAAAAACTTTTTTAAAAAGATACAATTCACATAAACACAAGCCCTTGGGGGTTTTCAATAAATGTTTTCATTTCAATAAATGAAGAGCCCTTCATAAAGGGCTCTTGAGACCAAAAAGTTTGAGAACTCCTCTAAAGAACAGTAGTTATCTGCTGAGGGCAGCAGAGTTTTGCTCTAGGAGCAAACCACGAGGCACCTACACTATGAGCCTCTCTTTTCAGAGCCTGCTTACAACACTCTAATTTGCCATTGGCACCAAATGGCAGAGGTGCTTGAATTGCATCCCAGACCAGTGAAAAGCCTTATTTGTCCCTGGATCTTACCCAAAGTTGCCAATTTGGGGACTTCTCAATAAGTAGCTAGAAGCAAAACCACCAGATATATCATGTGTGGCCTCTAAAGTCCTAAGATCCCTACCTACCCCAAAATTAATACTTTCTTAGTAGCTGTTGTTGCAAGGTGTTACAATTTTTCTTTCCTTTTAAAGGAAATATCCCAAGAGACCACAGATGAATGATTTCTAAATATTTCACAAAGTGGCAGATGCCTGAATTTTTAAGGGGTTTATCTACTGACCTCTGGATGTAACAAATGCAAGTTACCAGGACACAAAACGTCTTCCTACATTCTGCTTATCAGGTCCTATCAGTGTGAGAAAATCAATGTAGTAGACCAATGTGTCCTGTGGGATATGAGAATATCAAATTTCTCGCAGACTAATTGCAGTTGATATAACCCTGATATAAGAATATAATGTTATACCATTGTCCAAGTCAGGTGAAATCTAAACTATGCACATTTGTACACAGTAAAATGTACTCAAAATATCAATAGCTACATATCATGTCACTGACTATGCTGGTTTGCTCTATTGAGGAGACTACATGTAGTTCAGCTGCAACTGACGTCACTGTCTAAATTTATGGTAATCGTTCTCCTTCTTCAAGATCTATCTATTTTCTGCACAGTCTGCATTGGTAATTTAAAGGGAGATATGATAAGGATAACCACCTTATGTCTTTTAAATGATTGATTATGGCACTAATCTTTGAGAAGCTCTGATGAATGAAGTATTGCATTTGTTTTATTATTTTTCATAAGAATGGAGAGCTCCTGGGTTTTTTACTTGGCTTTTTCCAAAGCTCCAACCTAATGGGTCAGGGAATCAGTATGGGAATTCTGTCACTTGCTGAGTGCATCCAGTCTAACTATACACATAAGGACTGGGGAAAAACCATATGGTAATTCTGCTTTGAAGTAAACTTGAGCCAAATCTCCATTTACCTCCTAATCTCATAAATTTTCACTCTGACCAGTGTATCACTAGGGCTTTCTGGGTCCCCAAAGATAAACAGTAACTCAGATTCCAGACTCAGTTATTCCAAAAATGTCTGGGTGTTTTCCTTTCCCCAGTGCACAGCCACCTTGCTATGCCTATAACAATCATCATGTAAACACCAATTACTTTGGAGAGGAAAGTTTAAGCACAGAGGAAAATTTAAGCTCATACTTGGAAATTACTGCAAAGGTCTTCCTTAAGCTTCTCCAAAATCTCCCCACTTTTTTTTTTTTTTTCACAAGAGAAACTGTTCTTTACTGTTTAAGATACAGATATTGCTAGAGTAGAATTGGTTGAGGAGCTATGATTCAGATCAGATTAAGTAGGATTTTATTTCTAGGGATCCCATAATCAGTGAGACATCATCAAAGATCTCTACGTATCAAAACATTCTGATTGCCACCTCTACTTTGTCTCTGACAGTTAAGTGCAACTGCCTTCTACTTCCCAGGAGTTCCATCATCTTCCCTATAATCAGTAGTCCTATCACAATACTAGCATCTTTTTACTTGCATCTCTGGTCTGCAGAGAATAAATTCAATACTTTTCAAGGATGCCAGAACTCCTCTCAGTGATTCACTTCTCATGACTCTGTGGAGAGAATTCCTGTGAATGGAGTCTGGGGTGGGTGAGCTGGCCACATGCAATAAATCCACACTTGTTCCCCTTGACTGAAAGAATAATAATGATAAAAGAATATTTAAAAGAATAACTTCCTGGGGCACCTGGGTGGCTCAGTTGGTTAAGCGCCCGATTCTTGATTTTGGCTCAGGTTATGATCTCAGGGTTGTAAGACTGAGCCCCTCATTGGGCTCTGCATTCAGCTGGGCGTCTCTTGAAATTCTTTCCCTCTGCCCCTCCCCCTACTTGCATGCTCGCTCACGTGCACGCTCTTTCTCTAAAATAAATAATCTTAAAAAAAAAAAAAAAGAATAACTTCCCACTTACAGGGCCTTTCTGTGTTGGCCTTCTCTTTCTAAAGATCAGACTACTCATGATGCTTGATTGACCGGTCTATCCAAACAATGAGCTGAAGAAATAAGCAACAATCAAAATATATTTAAGCATACAACTGATTTTGGTAAAATGGAGACCAATTAAAAAATAAATGTGTGCCTTCTCAATTCAGACTACTTTTTATTTTTATTTATTTTTTTTTTATATATTTTTTTTAAAGATTTTATTTATTTATTTGACAGAGAGAGACACAGCGAGAGAGGGAATACAAGTAGGGGGAGTGGGAGAGGGAGAAGCAGGCTTCCCGCCGAGCAGGGAGCCCGATGCGGGGCTCGATCCCAGGACCTGGAATCATGACCTGAGCCGAAGGCAGACGCCCAACGACTGAGCCACCCAGGCGCCCCCAGACTACTTTTTAAAATAAACTTTAATTTTTAGAGATGTTTCAGGTTCACAGCAAAACTAAAAATAAGTGTCAGGAATGTCCCATATCCCCCTTGTCCCTACCCATGCATAGCCTCTCCCATGACCAATATCCTGGACCAAAGTGATACATTCATTACAACTGATGAACCTCCACTGACACGTCATGATCACCCAAAGTCCATGGTTTACTTTAAAGTTCACTAGTGGGTTCTACATTCTATGGGTTTGGACAAAAGTATAATGTTATGTATCCACTATTATAGTATCATACAGAGTGGTTTCACTCCCCAAAATTTCTCTGTGCTCTACCTATCACCCCAACACCCACTCCCTATTTCCTGGCAACAACTGATCTTTTGACTGTCTCCATCATTTTGTTTTTTCCAGAATGTCATATAGTTGGACTAATACAGGGTGTAGCCTTTTCAGATTGGTTCTTTTAACTTAGTAATAAGCATCTAAGCTTCGTCCATGTCTTTTCATGAGTTGATAACTCATTTTTTTTTTTTAAGTACTGAATAATATCCCATTGTCTGGATATACCACAACTTATTCATCCATTCACCTACTGAAGTTTGGGCAATTATAAATCAAGCTGCTATTAAAATCTGTGTGTTTACAGATGTGTGTTATAAACATCCATGTGACTTTTGTGTGGATAGTTTTCATCTCCTTTGGTATTTAACCGAGGAGCACAATCACTGGATCATGGGAAGTGTATATTTAGTTTTGTAAGAAACAGCCAAAATGTCTTCCAAAGTGGCTGTACCATTTTGCATTTCCACTAGCAACAGACAATAGTTTCTATTGTTCAACATCCTTACCAGCCTTGGATGTTGTCAGTGTTTTGGATTTTGGCCATTCTAATAGGTATGTAGTGGTATCTCATTGTTTTTTAATTTGTATTTCTCTGACGACATATGATGTAGAGCATTCTTTCATATGCTTATTTGCCATCTGTGTATTTCTATGGTGAGATGTCTGTTAAAGTCTTTGGCCCATTTTTTTTAAAGACTTATTTTATTTATTTGAGAGCCACAGAGATAGGGTGAGGGGGGGTGGAGAGGGGCAAAGGGAGAGAATCTTTCAAGCAGACTCCCCCCTGAGCACAGAGCCTGACATGGGGCTGGATCTCATGGCCCATGAGATCATGACCTGAGCGAAAATCAAGAGTCGGCTGCTTAACTGACTGAGCCACCCAGGCCCCCCACAGGCCCATTTTTTTTTTTAGTAAGGTTGTCTGTTTTCTTATTGCTGAGTTTTAAGACTCCTTTGGATATTTGTTGTCCAAATATACAAAAGAGGCCCAATAAAGGTACTTATCAGATATATATTTCGCAAATATTTTCATGTAGTCTGTGGCTTGTCTTTTTACTTTCTTTTTTTTTTTTTCTGAAGATTTTATTTATTTAGTTGACAGAGAGGCACACAGTGAGAGAGGGAACACAAGCAGGGGGAGTGGGAGAGGGAGAAGCAGGCTTCCTGCCGAGCAGGGAACCCGATGCGGGGCTCGATCCCAGGGCCTGGGATGCAGAAGGCAGACACTTAACGACTGAGCCCCCCAGGTGCCCCCATCTTTTTACTTTCTTGGCAATGTCTTTCACAGAGCAGAAATTTTTAATTTTAATGATGTCTAGCTTATCAATTCTTTCTGTCAAAGATTGTGGCTTGGTGTTGTAATCCAGGCCATTTTTAACTGAAATATTCAGATAATTAAGCAAATGAAGGGTTTAGAGCATAATTTATCCGAATTATCATTGCCATAGTCATATACTATATGATATATATCTTACTGTTTCTGTAATTCAGCAAGGCCAATATTAGTATTAAATTCCAAGTTCTTTAATCAATTCATGTAAGTAATGAAATGTCATTGTTAAAAGTACTTTATAAATTAAAAATATAGGCTAAATATATGTCTTCAGAATATTCAAGCGAGAAAACATTTAAGTACATTTCACTGTTTACTCTCAGGTTCAATTTCACTTCAGGGAACCTCTTTGCAAATCCCTTTAAAGTGCTGAGTTAAAGGAAGGAAGAAAGCTTGTTAGGAGCCTAAAGTTGGCTAAATTTAGATATGTAAATGAATCAGCAGGCCTTCCTTATACTTCATAGGCAGTCTGTGCAACCTCTCTGTCTTTTTCCTCCTTACTCCACCCCCAGTTAAAAGAGTAGTTCAGTTACTCAGTCAAATTCCCTGTGTTGACCTAGCTTCTTGGCTGCTTTGAGAGGGTAGAAGTCTGTACACCACAGAGAAATGGCAATTAGTTCTCTTGTAATTAAGAAGTGAATGGCACTAGTGAATGGAGGTGGGCATTTCTTTTCTGCTGAGGGGGAAAACATGGGATGAATTAAGGAGAATTTTCTAAGCATAGCATCCCCTAGAAATGCGTTCACCATTTCTCCTAAAATGGCATACAGTCCTGGGATGATGCCAAAAAAAAATTACTGCAATTTTGAGTTAGGCTGGAAATTGGAGAAACTCACACAGACCTACTCATGAAGAGAGGCCCTTGGAACAAATTGGTGTCATTTGTAATGAGATAAAAAGGTCTGTCAGCCACCTAGAGAAGAACTTTAACATACTGTCATGTGTTATTTTAGAATCAAAGATGATTGGGTATAGAAATATAAATGAAGTTATTGCTCTAGCCTTATTTCAAATTGCCAGGTGTTTAAATAACAGAGGGGTTTTGTTCTGCTTTGTTTTTCCTGCAGGTAGCAGAGAACCAGTCAACTTATTTAAGCAATGGGGATTTTTATTGCCAGAATAAATACCAACAGATTTAGAAACATAATCAGAAAAGTACCAGGAACCCAAGTAACTAAGACCCTTCCTCATTGTGTATCTGATTTTTTTCTGAATTAAAATCCCTCTCTCTTCTAATCAGCTATGTCTTCTAGCTCACTATTTTCAGTCCATCATAGCTTTGACTTAAAACGGCTCTCAGCTTGCCATACTTCCAACTCCAGTTCCCTGCGCTGATTTGTTGCCTTCTAACCCAACCAACTGGTTCCTTCACGTTCATATTCCTAAGACAAAAAATGTGAGGACCAGCTAACTTTGAAGGTCAGTACACCCCAATTTTTCTATTATACCAACTTCTGTGTTTATTTTAGAGTATTAATTCCAGTCTGCAACTATCTTGTTAAGAAACTTTCAGACTTCTGGGTTCACACACACACACACACACACACACCCAATGTGACTGACATTGTTTTTCTATTAGAAGCCTAACTGACCTAGAGGTATCCTTCCCCATTCCTCATATTTATCTTTCTCAGCCACAGGGAAGCATTTGGGTTTTTCCTCACCACACTAGTGGCTGCAGAACATGGAGATGGTTTCAGGCCAATTGACTGGACATCTGTACCAGTCTGCTGGACAACAGTGCCAGACAACAAACCACCTCAACACTCAGTGACTTATGATGATGAGCATTTGCTTCTTGTATGTGTATGGGGTCAGCTGTTTTATCTAAAATAAAAGCCTCACAGTCACTCCTAGTTCACTGCTCCTCATTGTGCACAGCTTCTGAAAGACTGGCTACTTCCCAGAACTACCTTAGGGAAGAGGGCTTTGGGTCTCTACTATCCCTACTCTCCCCTGTACTCTATTGTTGCCCTGAACTCCACCTCCAGGAGTTGTGGAGGCTTGGGAGGGGGACAATCCAGCCCCTTCTCCACCTTCCCCATTCCAACACAGCTGTCTTATTTACCGGTGTCTCTTTTCTAGCCAGGTAGATAGACATGGTATGCATTTAGATTCTTGGCCTCCTGAGGAAGCTGTTTATTTTGTTCTATTTTTCTTTATAGTTTTGTTTTTTAAATAGTTTTCTAAAATGAATGTGTTATTTTTATATTAAGCTAAAGGAAGAAAACCTACTTGATCTATATATAGAAAGTGCTTAGTGTATGATATCTGAGTCAATATGCCCATGTCATGAACAGAAGGTGGAGGGACCATTTATTTTATAAATAAATCCATGAAAGTGTGACATTATACATTTAGGAAATCCCACAGACAGTCTAATGTCACCTGACAGAAGTCACTTGTTTTTATATTTCCTGATTGATGGACTACAACAGTACCCTTACAGCCCTCGGACCACCTCCAATTCCAGCCAGCCGCCAGTACCTCTGTCCTGCTCACAAAGGGGGCTTACATTATCCTCTGGGCAATTGAACCACATATCAACAGAATACTAGTGGAGAATTCATACATGCTCTAATTCTTCTCTTTTAAGGAACACTTTTTTTCAAATTTTGGGGTTTCCAAAATATATATTCATCTTATTAATGATGTCTTATAAAACATCAGTATACACTGTCGAGAAAAGCCCTGATATATGCCCTAATGGCTCAAAATTTATGTGAGTTACTTCACTGTCCCTCACAGAGGGAGGATTCATTTTGGACTCACTTCTAATAGTGAAAATAAAGATAGGTTTCTTAAATAGAACCATAGTCAGTATTTATCCCCTCAGAAGAGGTGTTTTGTGAAGTCAGTCATCCTAGTGCTTTGGAAATTTCTCCCTTAGGGAACCTCTCACTCTATGTATCGGACTGACTCTGTTACTATAATTAGTCAAAGGAAAGGAAGGTAAATGCTTTAAAACTAAGGAACATATAAAAGTAATGTAAGTAACGGATTGTTGGCCACCAATGTTTTAGCAATTGAATGTATACTCTTGGCAACTGGCAATCATAGATTAGCTTTATATTTCTCTTTTATACACACTCCTCCAAATGGATGTAACCAGATGATGCTGAAGCAATGGTGCCCAGATTATAAAAACAAGAAGATATTCCCACACGTCAAATTTCTAATCAAAGACATCTCACACATGAAAATGAATTTCCTCATTTAGCAGCTAAATTGACTTAATTATTTTATGGTAAAATAGTGCATAGACATCTTAGTAATGTAGCTGAATAAATATACTGAAATATAGAATAAATATGAGTTGAAAACCAATCACTGGAAATATATATATAAGGTCACATCTTACAGCAAGAACACTAACAACACTCATAAGACCCTTGTCCTGAAATTATGTTAACTGAGGTTGGGAGATAATTCTGTAAGTTTTGAGAGTTTTCTTTTAGCTTTCAGAAGATAATAGTAAGTAGCTACACACCTACTAGGAAAAAACATGAAGACATATGCATATCTGTGCATACACATGCGTATTGATAACAAGCTTGTATCCACATAAGCAGACTGTCTAATGCATAAACCACAAGTGACCAGTTCTCTTAACTCCACCATTTGCCTGGAAAGAGGACTGAATGGGTTGTTTTTTATATCATCATAAATATTGCAGTTTTGTTCTTTTAGCTTCAAAATAGGAAGCAGGTTTTGACCAAAACTATGAGAAATGTCTTTCTTATTTGTTACATAGTATTCTCAGATTTCTTTGGAAATCTTAAAAGAAATAAATATGCAATGAAATAAACAAGCAAGCAAATAAATTTTACACTTTACACTATCTGTAACGCTTTTAAAACTAAAAAAAAAAAAAAAAAAGTTTTCACACATCACAAATTTCATCAGCAAACCAGCAAACTCCAAGAAGGCAGGGACTTGGATGGCCGGTTGTTTGGTTAGTTTGTTTTATTGCTGTATCCCAAGTGCCTTGATCAGTTCTTAGCATATGGTCCTACACTCAGTAAATATTTAGTGAAGGAATAAATCCCTCACGAATGAATTCTTCATATTTTTTCACAAAATTCATGGTCAAGAAAACCCCATATTGTTGGAGGCATCTGCATCAGCTTTCACCACTAGAAAAAATACATTTCCCAAACTAGAGTATGGAAAGAACTGTGTGCCACTGAGTCAGAACTGTGACCATGCTTTGATAACTTAGGCAAAGCAAATGGCCAGTTAGGGGTCATATTATGGAACAGGAGATTAGAAGGATAATTAACACTTTTAAAGCTAAGAAAAAGTTTTCACACATCACAAATTTCATCAGCAAGGAACAGAAGATCAGGAGTATATTTTCAATCAGTGGAAAGAACACTGCCTGTGAAGAATTAAAAATTTAGAGAAAGTAGAGACATATGTAAAGAAGTTAAAATATAAAACCTTTACCTAAATGACAGTCAGTATCAGGATTATAGTCCAGCAATCGTGGGAAAAATAAGAAAAAGAAAGAGAAAATAAGAATATGGGAAACCATCATGATAAGAACAAGGGAAAGTCTCATATAACTTCCATAAGTTGCCAGGATGATTGGTTCTCAAAAGAAGTTGAGGACCTGAAACTTCTAAGCACAGCTCAACAGAAAGTGTTGATTCTAGCACCTAGGACAGTACCTGCCATGTAGGAAAAACTCAGTAAGTATTTGTTGAAAGGTGAGATGATGAATTCCTTTATTCTTAGTTCATCTGCTTTCAGGAATCCTAAGGAAAAAACATAATTATGATTATGGCAACCCAATTACCATGAAAAATAAAATAGTAGTACTTCATGAGGGCATGGACTTAATCTGTTGTGTTCCTGTTGCATCCTCATTGTCTTGAATAGCGCTTGGCTCATATACCATACTGAGCGAATATTTTAATAGTAATTGTAAATTGGTAATAACAAAAATCGTAAGATTACATATCCTGGAATCAGCCTACATTGTTATGGCATAATGCCCCCCACCCCCACACCTGAAATAGTTCCTTTAGTACTTCACAATTTGCTAGAGTACAGAAATAATTCCTTCAGATTAAACATTGTTCTTTCTCTGTAAATCTCACTTAAAATGAAAATATCCATTAAAAAAATAACAGAATAATTCCCTATGCTCACCTGTGCAATGAAATTCTCATTTCCTCCTAGGGCATGGAGCTCCCAGGTGAGTTCCTAATGTTTCCCCTTGGGCAAATGTCTCCTAATTCCTCGTGTCAACCAGGAAAATTATAGAAAAAGGGATTTTTATTTTTCCATGAATCACATTTGAAAAATGACATTGAATATTCCATGCCAGCGGTCGTGCCTCATTAGGATACAGTAAGAAGACAGCTGTTTCAAGCAAGCTGCAGAAAGCAATTAAGTGAGAGGCAGTAGGAGAAAAAACTCTTTTTAATCTTTAACTTTGGAGTATCCAGTGTTCTAATATGCTAAGTAGTCTTGTCAACTAATCAACTTTAAAAATCCCACTAGCATGGCCACTTAAAAGAGAGCTTTTCATTAAACTCTGCTCCAAGAAATTCTAGGGCATCACTTCACATCTGTCTTCTTTCTCACATCACATCTGCCTTCCCTCTAAGTCTGAGATCAGAGTGGTCTGTTCCTGGTAATCTTCCCTCTTAAATCTTGAAATTGACCAAGCCATTTAACAAACTCTTTTCTTATCACCTGAGATTGGTGAAACCAGTTTCTGGGTTTAATGAGCTCCCCTATCCTGAGTATTTCTCCAAGGCCTGTAGGAAGACTAGACCTGCCATACCTGTTTAGCACAAGAATCAGGTCCCTATTGATGGTGTATGTGTTAAAGGTGACACACAAGAGTCATTTTGAAGGCATGAGCAGGATAATGCAAGAAAAATTGTAAAGTTGGCCAAGTGTGTCTTTATTATCATCCTAGCATCTCTTTAATCCCCTTTTCCACACTTTCTGGAGCCCTTCCTTTAACTCCTCATGCACACAGAAGCAGATTGATGGGTATTAAGGAGGGCACGTATTGCATGGAGCATGGGGTGTTATATGCAAACAATGCATCATGGAACACTATATCAAAAACTAATGATATAATGTATGGTGACTAACATAACATAATAACAAATTATAAAAAAAAAGAAGCAGACTGAGCATCAGTGGTGAACTTTATTAACAATCTTCTTTTTCGTGAAATCATTTTGGCTGTCTCATAACAGTAATATCCCTTAACCCTCTAGGGTGACTAATCCAGGACTAATGGGTTTACCAGACATGAAATGTTCCCTGATAAAACTAGGAAAGTCCTGGGCAAAGTAGGATGGTTGGTCACCTTAATCCCTAGAGAAACTATTTGCCTAACTGCTGTGCAATGCCCTTATTTACTGCCATGCCCTCTCCCCTCCTAGAGATGCTCACAAACCCTCTAGCCCTCATCTAAGTCCTCAGTCTCTCTAGGAAAACTTCCTGGACTTCCCTAAGACGGACATATGCCTATTCTACAAGTCTGGGTCATTACCTTGTTTGGAACTCCTTTGGTAATACTTAACATATTATTTTAATTGACCCCCCCTCAGTTTCTTATGACCAGGCAATTTATCATGTTTACTACTGCAACCTCAGATTTATTATATTTTTTGAGAGATGACTGAGAGGTCTAATAAATATTTGTTAGAAAGAAAAAAATGCTTTCAAATAATAGAGGCAAGAATGGGCTAATGTCACAGTGGTCTAATAGCAAGTGGACTTGAAGAAAAATGGTGAACATTATGTCACTGGAAATGTTGAAGCATCCATCAGGAGGTTTTGTACATGATTCATGCTTTAGTTAAGTTTTCAAAGTAATTGAATACCAAGGTCCCTTCACATAGAAGTCATATGAATTTTAGACCAATCTCCTCAATCTAGAGTTATCTGAATCTCCCAACTCTGATTCTGTCGGTATGGAGTCAGACCAATGAATTTCTGTATTTCATTAGCCTCCCTAGAGATGCTGATGTACAACTAGTTTTCCACAGTGCCTGCACCAACTTACATTTTACCAATGGTACATGAGGGTTCCCTTTTCTCTACACCCTCCCCAACAGCGGAGCTACATGCTGTAGGGATATTTAAAACAAAAGGCATATACAGGTGCCCTGGTGGCTCAGTTGGTTAAGCGTCTGCCTTCGGCTCAGGTCATGATACCAAAGTCCTGGGATCGAGTCCTGTAATGGGCTCCGGGCTCTGTGGGGAGTCTGCTTCTCCCTTTGCCCCTCCCCCCACTTATGCTCGCTCGTGCTCTCTCTCTCTCAAATAAATAATAAAATCTTTTTTTTTTTTTTTTAAAGCATATAGCAGTCCTTGCTCACAGTCCAGATAAATGGATCTGGGGACTTCTCACAAGATAGAGTGTATTTAAGTTCTGGTTTGTCTGGATCCAACTAAAACGAGGCCTGCGCCAATACAAAACCTTTCTACTCCTATTTATTACCCAGATTCATAGATCTAGAGCACTGGTTTTCAATCTTGAATGTAAATGAAATCTCCTGGGGAACTTTAAAAATATATGGATGCTTGGCTCTGATCCTGACATAATTGGTGTGGGGATGGCCTTTCCAGTTGATTCTATGGTTCAGTTTAGGATGAGAATGACTCTAGAGGAAGTAAGGGCTAAGCTGATCTGAAATGTTCAGGAGTTAGTTGATCAGGTGAAGAGCGTACGTGTGTGTTGTGTGTGTTTATGTGTGTGTATGTGTTGGGAGAAATATGGTTAAGTAGTATGGTAATGAGAGAAGGAAATCTAGACAAAATTTTTTACCTGGGAAAAGTTCTAATAAGCTTTTGAAATGGGCAAAGGCCTATGACTGAAGTTAGCTGGAGATAATGTATATACAATACTTTGTAAAATAGAAGGCATGGCTTAACAAAATAAACTGTAGTTAATTTAATTTAACTGAATTTTAAATCCTTAATGGTATTACTTTTAACCTAAAGAAATTAAAACTACTAAAGACAGTTAAGAGATCAACTCTTCACATATAGGCCATCCTTTATGGTAGTCTCTGGTTATTTTATTTCATTTTATTTTACTTTATTCTGGGAAACAGATCTACCCCCAAATCCCAATTACCTTGAATCCAATTTGGCTGTGGAAAACTTTCTTAAATGTATGGTTCTATGTTCTTGCCTCATTAATTCCTATCTGGTGAATATCACTGAATCTTTCCTGAATAAATGAGTAAGCTTGTGATCCCACAGGGACATCAATTAAGTGTCTAAGAAATTCAGGTAGCATGTCCCAACCCCAGGACATAGCCAGGAAGTGGCTTTTTGAGAGAAATTGCTAACATCAGCTCACTTTACTGTAATCAACTTCTTTCTCCTTAAAGAAAAATTCTGGGGGTGGGGTATTTAACTGTACTTACCTGAGTTAGTTATATTCCAGTTCATTGCTGTTTCCTGGAACCTAGTAAGAGAAGGTAAACGGTAAAGCTCTTCTTGAGCAACTCTTTGTACTGAATGACCTCTCTCATGGGCCCCCAGTGAGATATAAAAACATCTCTGCCAGGATCCCCTGGGCCTGATGAATAAACACCAAGCTTCAGTACAAATATTTGTGTCATGGAATGGTTTGCTCTGTGCTGTCATGTGTCTTTCATATCAATGAGGGTGTGGCAACCTTAGAAGAATATAGGGTAGCAATCAGAACACTTGGGTTTCAGACCTAGCTTAACCCACGGCCAGGGCCTCAGAGACTCTCTCCTCAGCTTTCAATTAGGGAATACAAATCTCCATTATTTAATTTTTAAAATTGAGTTAAATAAGATTCTCAAATATCACAAGTCTTCTAGTTACAATGGGAGACCCTGGAACATGTTAAAATCATTAATGGGTCCTTCTGACTTCCAAGGGCTCAAAACATCTCCCTTCCTTTGTGTGCCATGATGGCAAGAAATTTAAGTCCTGAACCTATGTGCTTTACCTTCCTGTTCTTTGTAAGTTGATCTTTTCTGGGGTTTCTAGAGTGTTCCCGATCAGGATCTTCCAGACCTTCCCTTGTTTCCCAATGTGGTAAGCAGCCTCTAAAATGGCTCATGGACCCCTCCCCATTTTTTATGGTCCTGTCCAACCCTCTTCCCTTGAGTATAGGCTGGACCTAGTGATTCCCTTATAACAAAGAGAATACATAAGAAGTAATGGATATCAATTCAAAGATTATGTTAAAAAAAGAATGGCTTCAGGGTGCCTGGGTGGGGCTCAGTCATTGAGCCTCTGACTCTTGATTTCAGCTCAGGTCATGATCTCAGGGTTGTGGGATCAAGCGTCTCGTCAGGCTTGGCACTCAGCACTGAGTCTGCTTGGGATTCTCTCTGTCCCTCTCGCTCTGCCCCTCTCCCTGCTCATGCTCTTTCTCTCTCTCTCTAAAATAAAGAAATAAAATCTTAAAACAAAACAAAACAAAACAAAACAAAAAAACAGACTGGCTTCTCCTCTGAGACACTGCTCTTGGAGAAGCAAGCTGCCATGTTGTGTGTAGCCAGGAACTGATGTCTGTTGAAGCTTGTCAACAGTTACCTGAGTGAACTTGGAAGAGGATGTTCTGAGACCTGCCACCATCCAAGTGACTGAGCTTGGAGGCATATCCTTCCCAGCCCAGCCTTGAGATGACTGCAGTCCTGGCCATAACCTTGACTACAGCCTGTGAAAGATCCTGAGACAGAGGCTCAAGGCTGTATCTTGCTTGGATTCCTGACCCACAAAAATTGTGAGATAATAAATTTCTGTAGATCTAAGCCATAATGTTTTGAGGTAAATTTTTATACTGTGATAGATAATTAAAATAGTCTCCCCAGTTCCAGTGGGACACCACTACTGGCCCTTCTTCTTAAAGCCCTAGACTACCACCACATAGAACCTGGACTTCAAGACCTTCTCATTCCATCTCTTAGTCCTAACCAAGCCCATGCTCAGCCCCATGCACCCATCGTCCTAAACCTGAGCTCCAGTGCTCCTCAGCTCACCCAGGAGGGATTTTGGTTATTTATAACAACTCATCAATGACTCACCTTGATTCTCCTAAGATATTGTGAGATAAATATTATCATTCCCATTTTACAGACAATGCTATTTTCACTCAGAAAAAATAAGCAACTTGCACAAGTAAGAAGTAGGATTTCTGACTCCAGGTTTAACAATATTATACTGAAGCTATCTCTGTTTTATTCTCTTATATATCACAGAGAAGCTCTGACAAGTTACTAAACAAAAGGAGATTTGAAAAATTATCAGACCATCTGTACTAAGTGCCGAGTAAATTTACTTGTTTTTAATTGTAATAAAGTATCATACTACTATAAAATATTGTTATTAATACACACATATGTATATATGCATGTGTGTGATTTTTTTTTTCCCTGTTTCAATCTTGTGGGAATCTACACAGTTAACTTTCAATTAAAATTTTCTCTAATTCTTGAGACTCATACATACTCCTTATGTGTACATTTGTATAAATTTGACCCTGTATATATGATCAGATATAATGTATTTTTCCTCTGAATTGCATTGCTGAAGTTATTATTGATTTTTATTTTGATTGTATTTTGGTAAAGATTAAATAAGAAGGGAGTACCAATGTCATAACAAATACGATTCATAATGAATTCTTTCTCTCTACTGCTTGTGTTAAGGGACAGGGGAAAGAGAGATTTTTAGCATAAACCATCCCAGATCTTTAAATTTGTATGTAAAACTGGCACCAGTTCATCACTGCTTTTGCTGAGGGAAAAAAAAATCAAAGTCGCCCACGAGGATTTCCCCCCCTTTTCTTTAATAATGGATACTTTCAGAGACCTCCTAAGGTCCCATTCCCCCTGTCATGTTTAAAGGGTTTATTGTTTCCAGAAAAGCTTTTGCTGCTCCCTCTGGAGACTGAGCTGATCCAAGGTAATATTAATTCTGTGCCTCTCTCTTGTCGGAACTCAACTTCAAATGGAATATATGAGATGAAAGCTGAAAGAGAGGTTATGTGGGCTGTCATCCGCCATTGTGTCTGAGGCATCAACTGTGCTCAGAACAAATTAGGTGTCAGTCTGGTAAATCACAGTCAGGAAGGCAAATCAGTTTATAGAAGACTTATTTGGTCTCCTGGAAGGCTCCACCATTCAGAGAACAGTTAATCTTTCTTTTCTTTTCTTTTTGGTAATTTAAAAAAAATTTTGAGATTTAGCTGGTCATTTTTATTGTCTCCTCAAACCCCTCTCCACTCACTCCTTGTTTCCCCTACAGGGATGAAGAGCTGTTGCTCTAAGCGACTAGACTAGTAGCATTTACAGGACGATTCACGGGGAATATTTCATTATTTTAGTCTAATTTCCTAAATGATGGAAGACCCCAGAAAAAGAAGGGGGGTGAGTCTGAGCAAGGGGAAGATGTGACTTAGCTGCTGGCCTTGTGTGTGGAATGTTTGCAGATCAAGGAGAAGGAGCACAGGGAGAAGCAGACAAATCTCGCTCTCATGGGATTTGTTTCAGTTTTTTCAAGTCCTTCTTGATCCTATTAGACCCTCATTAAGAAGTTTGGATGGCAGAATAAAGGGAATTGCTTTTTACCTTGGAATGTAGAATTTTGAATCTGTCACACCTTTAACCTGAGGAAAAAAAGAGACAAGAAAGAAGAAAAAATTGTACTTGTCATATTAGGCTATTCAATCATTTTTGCTTTAATCTGAAATTTAAAAAAAAAATCACTAAAATTTATAAAGAAATAGGGCGCCAAAAAAAAACACCCAAAAAACAAACAAAGAAAAACCCCCAAAAAACAAAAAACCCAGACCCTAGACCAGGAGTCACTAGTGTTCTAGTTTTGACTCAGTCAGTAATTTCAAGACCTTGAGATAATTACTTTAATATGCTAGTTCACCCTCTTCTCATCTACAAATGGTGATTATTATTTCTACCCTTGCATTTGCTAACATTGTTATTGTGTGGATCAACTGAGAGAAAATCGTAATGAAATATAACATGTAAAAATCAAAGGTGATATTATTACAAAGGCCCCACCACTTGGTCCCATCTGTGCCACCACTCTTCACAAGCACAGAGGTATTTGTTCTTAAAATTCATCCACTGTAATTTGAATTTCCACTTTGCCTGTATTTGCCTTTGCTGCCAGATCTCCCAAATGTACTTTGGGTGCATGTGACTTGCTTCTGGAGGTATAATCAGAGAGTTAACCATTGCAACTTTAAATGATTTCCTGGGGTTTTGCCTAACAGTTCTGCAGAGAAAAAAGCATCGGGTACCAATAATTGCTACTTATTTCCTCATTTGGCTCAGCACCCTTATTTGAGATTTTGTACCCTTTCCTAATAACCCATTTGTTTGATTGAACATCAACATTTCTACCTGCTTGTTCCAGTCGTGTCTGTCTGTCTCTTTTGCCAAACATCTTGACTCCTGATCCTCCTTCTGGTTCTGGGATCTAAATTCAATCACAAAGCATATGTTCTAGACAACTTTTCTTTTTTCTGTTCCATTTATACTGAACTTGTAGCAACTCAGATGTAACATCAAATTTTCTTAACAGTCATGTTGCTTGTTCCCGTTAGCTTAGATTCTGATTTCCTCTCCTGTTTCCCTTGAGTTACTGCAACATCTTAATAGAGACTGATTCATCCATTTGGCTTATGGGCATGTAGAAAAGCACATCATGTCCCCTTCCTTAAAGCCTGTGTGGAGGCTGCAGCATCATATCAAGGAGAACTATGCACAAAGGTTCTAGGTGGTTACTAACAGCTAACAGGGCCAATTTGAGAAGTGGAAGCCAAGGTGATAACATATACTTTATCTTCCAAAACTTCTACAAAGAGATGATCAGAGGCCCGGTGGTTGGGATTGACATTTGTGATATATTCAAGTTTTCCTTTCACCTGCTACTTCTTCACACCTGTAATCTTCTCCTACAAAGGTATCACTCTATTGTTCTTCACTTTGAACTTGTTTTAAAGATTAGCTACACTTTAATCTCTAGTTCATGATCGCTCACCCACTCTCCCTCTGGGATTTTGCTTTTTCCAATCTCTCTCCCAAAATGGCTCTTCTATTTGTACCGCTAATCCTCTAATTACCAAATCTAACAACGCTCTTTGTTTCTCATACTCTTGGAAATCCTTGTGACATTTACAATGTCAGGTACACACTCTGTGAAAGGCTCTCCTATCCTAGTTTTCATGTCCTAAACATGCTTGTTTCTCCTTCATTCCTGACCACTCATTTTTTTTTAATTTTATTATTTTTAAAATTTTATTTTATTATGTTAATCACCATACATTATATCATTAGTTTTTGATGTAGTGTTCCATGATTCATTGTTTGCATATAACACTCAGTGTTCCATGCAGAATGTGCCCTCTTTAATACCCATCACCAGGCTAACCTCTCCCCCCACCCCTCTCCCCTCTAGAACCCTCAGTTTGTTTCTGAGTCCATAGTCTCTCATGGTTCGTCTCCCCCTCCGATTCCCCCCCTTCATTTTTCCCTTCCTACTATCTTCTTCTTTTTTTTTTTAACATATAATGGATTATTTGTTTCAGAGGTACAGGTCTGTGATTCAACAGTCTTACACAATTCACAGCGCTCACCATAGCACATACCCTCCCCAATGTCCATCATGCAGCCACCCCATCCCTCCCCACTCCAGCAACCCTGTTTGTTTCCTGAGATTAAGAATTCCTCATATCAGTGAGATCATATGATACATGTCTTTCTCTGATTGACTTATTTTGCTTAGCATAATACCCTCTAGTTCCACCCATGTTGTTGCAAATGGCAAGATTTCGTTTTTGGTTTTGGTTTTTTTTTGATGGCTGCATAATATTCCATTGTATATATATACCACATCTTCTTTATCCATTCTTCTGTCAATGGGCATCTTGGCTCTTTCCATAGTTTGGCTATCGTGGACATTGCTGCTTTAAACATCAGGGTGCACGTACCCCTTCGGATCCCTACATCTGTATCTTTGGGGTAAATACCCAGGAGTGCAATTGCTGGGTCGTAGGGTAGCTCTATTTTCAGCTTTTTGAGGAATCTCCATACTGTTTTCCAGAGTGGCTGCACCAGCTTGCATTCCCACCAACAGTGTAGGAGGGTTCCCTTTTCTCCGCATCCTCGCCAACATCTGTTGTTTCCTGACTTGTTAATTTTAGCCATTCTGACTGGTGTGAGGTGGTATCTCATTGAGGTTTTGATTTGGATTTCCCTGATGCTGAGCGATGTTGAGAACTTTTTCATGTGTCTATTGGCCATTTGGATGTCGTTTTCTACACCCATCACTTCCCTCATCTGTCTATCTTTGGATCTTCCCAACTCTTTTCAAACTATACTAATTTTAAATTCTGGGCCCTGAACTCAAGTTTTCAGCCCTTCTCCTCACCTCACATCCTGACCGGTATTTCCAGCAACTGCTTAGGTATTCCATATCCATGCCATATGGGTGTATCTGATGCACTATACACAAAACTTAACTTCATCAAATCACTTTCTTCTCCTATATTTTTAGCCTATGTTTCACTCAAGAACTTTGACTGGAGTTTTTATAGTTATTTGCAACTCAAGCTCTACTGATTCTACCTCTCATGTAGATCCCAGGTGTGTCACTCTTCTGTCAGCTGTAGCCTCACTGCCATCTTTAATTAAAGTCCCTGTCATTTCTCAATCTGACTCCAAACATCCCCAACTAGTTTATTTTACCTCTTCCCTATTCACCCCCAGCTCATGCAATACGTGCTCTACCATATGTTCTTTCCACAGCTTTCAGAATATGTCATGCTTTTGTCTGCTTTCTTTTTCTCATACAGATTCTCCTCTGCTAAAAATGCTCTTTCTCTCCAGGTCAAATGCCTCCAAATGTCTTCTCTGAGTTTTGGTCCCTCCTGAGTTACCCCCACTTCCAATTTGCTTCAAATAAATTTGTCCACCTGTTAGGTATTTACAATTTGTTGCTATCTGTATTTTGGTGCTGGCACCAGGTTCAAACTAAAGTCAAGCACATCTTTTGTTTTGCCTCAGAGCTACTAATAATCCATGACTTTTTCTGATGAGAGAAATTGTGATTTCCCTTGATTTTTCTTTTCTTCTTTTTTTAAAGTAGGCTCCATGCCTGGCGTAGAGCCGAATGCAGATCTTAAACTCATGACCCTGAGATCAAGACCTGCGCTAAAATCAAGACTCAGATGCTTAACCGACTAAGCCACCCAGGTGCTCCTCCCTTGATTTTTCTGATGGGAGAAACTGTGATTCCCCTTTCCTTTTCTTTTTTAACTCAAACACTGTCTCTTTGCCATCTTAGTAGAAAGGGGGTTTATTTGTTTGTTTCAAATTGTGTGGTTGCAAAGTGATAATTGTGCCTATTAAAATCTGGAGAAAGACAAACCTGGATAAGCCAGTGGAGCTACATGAGGCCCCATGGGGTAGGCTGAAGCCACCTGGATTTATTTATATCTATTAAAATATCCTCTTGTATTATGATAGCTAGCTTTTAGGAGATCAAAGAAACCAGTGTGAAAATGTTTTTTTCTGACTGTGCAGCACACAAACATCATTTAAATGTCACCTCAACATGTGCATATATCCAAAGCCCATCAGAGCATTAGGGAGCAATGGGAGCTGGCACTATGCCCGCATTGTTAGCCTTGCTCCATAAAGATGGAAATAACAGACAAAACAGAGACAAATAGTAAGGAAGGTGGTAGAATGCATTGTGGCATGGGGACACAGTGCCTGTAATAGGATGCTTGAATATCCAGTTTTGTCTTGAAAAAGAAAATCAATCTGAGGATGGCTCTATAATTTCCATGGCTGGAGGTGATTTGTCAAAAAGCTCCTGCTCTGGTCTCTTTGGAGATGGAGCCCTGTGGTCATACAAGGTCTTAGCATTGAGATTAATCCCCCAAGTTTGGATGGCAGAAGCAGCAAAATTGGCAATGTGCCTGTCTAAGCAGGTCTAATGCCAGAGGCCAAAGAGCAAATGATTAGCAAACAACAATGTTTCTGGTCATTCTTCTCCTAGGAAGATGTTTCTTTTTGTGAGTGCACTTCATGGGATGATTTTCATGACATTCAATTATCAAATATATTTTGCTATTCAAAGCACTTTTATATTTATTCACTCAGTGGGAACTCACATTTCTCCTGTAACATTATAAAGCATTAGAGCTGGAAAATTTGTTGGAGGTTGTTTCTCCAACACCAGCATTTACTAGGACCAAAAGAGATCTCGGTTTGGCTAAAATTGTGTAAGTAGCTTGTATTACTGGATCATATACCACTGATTTTTCACTCTAATAGCTTTTCTCATTACCCCAAAGAGCCATCCAGGTAAGAATTTGTTTATCAGATTCTTTGCAGGGTATAAAAGGAAATTATGGCTTCTGCAGTTGGGGAGGAGGGCTGTGTAGAACACCGTCAGCATCTAGTATAGAGAGGTAGGTGAGTGAACAGTGCAAAGTGAAATGCTTTTCAAACAAATATATGCCAATTACACATTTTTTTTTTTTTTAGTATTAAATAGTGGGGCTAGTATTCATCTTGCCTTCTTGGTTTTCTCTCTGTGCTTTATTTTGGAAGAAATAATCATGTATAGAAATATGTAAGTATGAGAGAGGCACACTCCTAGTATTGAGGTTTGCCTCTCCTTTGGACATTACTGAGGTAACTCCCCACACAGACAGGGCACATACCTTTTAGGTCATTCTCCCTGATGTGGTGAGTTGATTATTCGTCCTAACTATCTCATAGGTTAGATAGCAATGATATTCTTTGGCAATTCCTCAAACTTACTATAAAATATTTTAAAAGGATTAAACACTTGGATTTCTGATCTCAGTAGTGAGAAGTGATGTTTCATTATATTAGCAGATTTCTTTCTCTAAAAATCTTTCATTTAAATAGTTTCCCAAATCCAGTAGAAAAATCTGTTGGGCACACAGAAGATACCAAACACTTGTCACTGCACACAGCTTCCTCTCTTGAAGTGCTTTTATTTCCTACTCATCTAAATTTTACCTATTGTTTCAGATCCAATCAATGTCACATCTCTTATAGGAGGCATTTATTGAATATAAAACAATAAATTATCTGGATTTCTATAGCACCAGAGAGTTCTAACTGCAATTCTAGCATTTAAGGATAAGCTATGTTTTCTCTCTCTTTTTTCTTTCCTAATTACATCATGGGATTTAGTTAGAGTCTCACTAGAATTCTAGGAAATTCAAATTTTATGCCTTTAAAATATTCTATCAGAAGCTTCTGGAATTGTCAAGGAATAACTTTGTGATCTGGCCTTCAAGGAAGTTAGGGTGAGTAATCAATCTACCACCTCTAGGAAAATGGTCCTTCAGCATGCCCTGCATGGGAAGTTACCTCAGCGAAGCCCGGTGGAGATCCTCTGCATGTTTTTCTCTCTGTTATGTCTTGTAGTGCTCTCAGTGCAGGAATGGACCCAGAGTAAAAGCGGTCAGTAAGTATTTGTTGATTTATTTTACTTTCTCAACTCCCAACATCAACAAGAAAGATTCTGATAACTCCATCTGATAATAATTCTGCTATTGCCCCTGACATACATTATTAGGTATCATCCAATTACAGTCCTTTCCCAAAGTCTGTCATGTTGTAGTTATATGAAATTGCACAAAACCATCTCATGTTTATCTTTAGTGCAGAAATAATAATTTTTGCTCTGCTCATCTCCAGAAGCTCTAGCGAGGAAAAGAGTCTTAAGTGAAATGGCCATAACATTCCTAAGCTTTATACATATGACAAATACTATTGTTATGATATTATCATTAGTGCTTACTACTATACATTTTGAGTCTTCATATTTAGCTTAATACTTTATGATATTCTATTTCATATTTTCTATCCTTTCTGCTCTTACATCTCATTTTAGTTTTACACATGTTAAGTGCAGACAAATACATATATGTATTTTAAAAATCTGCTCTTAGAACAGGTCAGAAATCTCAGCAAATATTGTTATTTTCCTGGATTTGAATCTATCATCAGACTCTGTAATGAGAACAGAGATACTGGTTCCAGTATATGAAAACAGAGGTGTAGAATAAGAAATCATTCAAATTTTCAGTTGAATTTTATATAATGGAAAAAAGAAGATGATTAGACTATATATCCATGGGAGACAACATTACATGAAAAAAAAAAGTTTGTTTCGTGTTGGTGGGACTCCATCTGCAATCACAGCCACCCCGTCAAGAGGTCAGGAGATGTGATTATGGAAGGGGCAGCCTGCCATCACTATTTAATCATGCACACAGAACTGCTCACAGTAATCAGGAGCGACAGGCGGAGGGCTGCTATGTTTGGGGGGGTGCAGGGAGGCAGCCCTTATCTGATGGGCTTCTCAGTACTCTCTCTCCTCCCCTCCAAAGGGTCACAGGCTGAACTGGCTGCACTGACTGTTACGTTGCCAGCCCGAGGTGACTGGCAGATGACTGAAGTCTTCATGCAGCTGGGTGACCAGGGATGCCTCTCCTTACCCTCCTTGTCCACCTCTGCCCCAGCTGCCAGCCCAGAGAACCAGAGGAGCATAATTGCATTGGCATTGCTCCAGCACCCCAAGGGCTCATTGCCTGCACCCCCTCTCACCTCCTCTACCAGGCAAACAGAAAGGTTAATAGTTAACGATGTCGAGCTTGATTGCTCTGCTAAAGCATAGGTGTGGGGAATGCTCAGGTTTCAATCCAGGAAGCAGTATCTCCCGTGTCAGAGATAAAGACAGCTGGCATGGAAAGGAGGCAGCATGATAGTTACTTCTGGGCTGGGAAGCCACACATGAAGTTCCGTGTTTTAGCTTTAAAACTAGTTCCCAGTGCGATGCCGTGAAAATCATGTAACCTTTTTTATTTAACCTTAGCTCTTTCCTTTGTCGAAGATGGCATTTAGAGACAAATAATCTCTAGTTTCTCTATGATCTCAAAAGGATCCTTTAAAGTTTGAAAACAGAGTTTTTGCACAGGAAGCCTGTCTACTTGCCTGCTATTCGATGGAAAGTTGTCATATGAAATAACCTAAAACAGTTCTAATATGGTCATTTAAGATTAACACTGGAAATTATTGTCTTAAGTAGTCCATTCCATTAAAAAATATTCAAATAGATCACATAAAAAAAACAAGAAATATTATTCAGCACCTGCTATGTGTTTACCATTTTCTATGCTTCTGTCTTCATCAGAGATTAATATATAGGAAATAATTTAAAGGCAATCAAAATTATGTATGTATAATTAAACTATGTGGCAACCGTGAAAATTTATTCTCTTCCCTCACTGACCTCTACCTCTAGGGAGGATAGCTGATCAAGAGCCTCATTCTGGAGTCAATGTCTGTATTGGCTAAGAGACCACACTTCAGCAGGGCTACACTAAGGGTTGACCTATTTCTGGGAAATTTGGGACTCCCCTAATGGCTATGCCACACATTCTTTGGCTGGCATGGCAGTCTAGGATCCTTCCACCCAATATTTACTCCCTCTGTACTGCACTTGGCATCTGATTTGTATCATAGTTTTATAGTCCTCACAGCCTTCCCTGGCTCTCTCCCATTTTCCCTCATCCAGGCATCCCCAGTAAAATCCTTGCACAATAAATCTTGTCTGTCATGACATCTGCTTCTTGGATCATTCTAACTAACAAAGGCTAAAAATTGTGTAAGCTCTGTAGATATAAATAAACGTACAAATAAAGCATAAAGTAGAAACTGAAAATGGTAAAAGTTACCTTTGGGCTCAATCACCAGCTCTACCAATGACTAGCTCTGTAATCTAGGCTAATGATTTATCCTTTCTGTCTCAGTTTTGTCCCCTGTAAAATGGGGATAATAGTATTACTTACATCTAGGGCTTTGGGGAGTACAAAATAAGTTTATCTGTGTAAAGCCCTGAAGACATGAAAAGATGCTCAACATCATTGATCATCAGGGAAATACAAATGAAAACTACAATGAAATATTACCTCACACCTGCCAGAATGGCTAAAGTCAACAACACAAGAAATAACAGGTGTTGGTGAGGCTGTGGAGAAAGGGGAACCCTCTTGCACTGTTGAGAGGAATGCAAAGTGCTGCAGCCACTCTGGAAAACAGTATGGAGGTTCCTCAAAAAGTTAAAAATACAACTACCCTATAATCTAGCCATTACACTACTAGGTTTTACCCAAAGAATATAAAAATACTAATTCAAAGGGATACATGCACCCCAATATTTATAGCAGCACTGTCTATAGTAGCCAAATTATAGTAACAGCCCAAACGTCCATCAACTGGCAAATGAATAAAGAAGAGATGGTGTATATCATGGAATATTACTCAGCCATAAAAAAGAATGAAATCTTGCCATTTGCAATGACATAGATGGAGCTAGACAGTATTATGCTAAGTGAAATAAGTCAGTGAAAGACAAATAGCATGATTTCACTCATATGTGAAATTTAAGAAACAAAACAAATGAGCAAAGGAGAAAAGAAAAAGAGGGAGAGAGTGGCAAACCAAGAAACAGACCCTTAACTACAGAGAACAGACTGATGGTTACCAGAGGGGCAGGGATGGGCAGATGGGTTAAACAGGTGATGCGGATTAAGGAGGGCACTTGTGATGAGCACCAGTTGTTGTATGGAAGTACTGAATCACTGTATTGTACACTGAAACTAATATTGCACTTTATGTTCACTAACTGGAGTTTAAATAAAAGCTTCAAAAAAAGGAACATCTCAAAAAATATCATATGAAAATGATAATCAAGATGGATAGCATTTAGTAAGTAATCACTACGGGTCTGGCTGTGAATTACATGAATTATTTAATTTAATGCTCATAGCACACTTATGAGGCAAATTCCTATATTATCATTCCAAGTTGACAAATGAGGTACCTGAGCACAAACTGTGTTAAATAATCATTCTGAGGATGTAAAATAAGTGTTTCAGATGTACCTCAAATTCAAGAACATCTAAATTAAAGACCAACATTCTTCAGACAGACATCATCCTTGCCCTTGAAAGGACACAATAAACTTGACAGAGCACATAGAGTCTGATGGGTGTTTCGCAGCCCTTGGTTGAGGTACGTGGGAAACTAGGAAGATTTATGCAATTCACTGATGTGCTATAGAGGTACTGAAGGATAGTAGATTGGTCAGAATTTGAGGAGGGCTGAAGTATCTTCCATGGTAGTTCCCACTTCCTCCATGAAGGCTTCCCTAACAACAGATAATGGACAATCTTCTCCACATCTGAATTTTTGCAGTTTCTTAATACTTAGGAAATAATTTTTATACTGAACACTAACTTTTAAAGTATAAATTTTATTAGTCCATTTAAACTGAAGTTCTTTGAGGGCAGGGCCTATTCTAGGTGCTCTGTGTAGATCTCTACCCAAGGAAGTACCCCAGAAAATATATTAAAATAATAGTTCAATTATATTCTCATCATGAGTGATTTACTGGGCACCTACTAATTCTCTTCCTATGGACAAAACATGTGTATCAGACACTGTTCTTTTCACCACGAAGCTAGTTTCTTTTAGGGAGAGAACATTTACCCATTTAACAGGAAGCCTTGTCACTTTCTGTATTTCCAACC
This sequence comes from Phoca vitulina, assembly GCF_004348235.1. NCBI lineage: Eukaryota > Metazoa > Chordata > Mammalia > Carnivora > Phocidae > Phoca > Phoca vitulina. The sequence continues at coordinate 686,790 of NW_022589727.1, forward strand.
TTTGCTGTGTTCCATACACATTCAAACTTAACATGAAAGTTCAAGTGCCAAAAAGCGAAGGTGGTGGGGAGTCTTTCCAGTAATCAGCATGTGACTGGAATTGAAGGCCTTTCAGAGATCCCTGTTTAAAATCTGTTTTATTCATTCAGCAGCAGCGATTTCTTTAACAGCTACAGTTATGATTGAGAGGTTTGGGGGCAGAGAGAATTGATTTCGATAAATGTTTTATTCTTTTACCAGTAATTCTCTTAAGTGGACTTCAGTGAATTACCTTTGTTATGCAGCTATTACCAGGGATAATCTCCAAATAACTGGGGCATCAGCCAAGGAATGTCTTAACTATAGTAAGGGAATGTAGCCCTCCTGAGAGAGGTAGATTTTTACCCCAGTGCTGGGGATAATAATCACAGCACAGCATTTGTCTTTCTGTAAAACTGGGCATTTGAATCTGGGACTACATAAATTAAAGCTCTTAACAGAAACTGGGAATTTTTCTTAGAAAATTTGTAAGAGGGAACTAGTTTTGCTTTTTTTGTCCACTACAGTGGCAATTAGTACCACATGGCCTATTCTGTTACAACCTGTACAGAGCTGTATGCTTCACCAATCTTTCTACCAAAAATATTCTGCCTAGATATCAAAGAAGGCTCCTCACAAAAGACGATGTTGGTGCTGGGTCTTCCAAAATAAACAAGAATCAGCCACTTAAGAGAAGGAAAGGAAAGAAAACATCAGTCAAATGAAAGCTAAGAACATAACCTAAATGAAGTGTTTGACTAATAGACAATGGAGCTTGAAGACAGAGTATATATAAATTATTTTGAAATGAGAAATTTATAGAGGAGAAAAAACCATAAGTTATTAAGGACATGAACATATGTTTAAACTCATCAGTAATAAAAAAAAAACAAAACTAAACATTTCCAAGACTAGATATCACAACACCAGTTACATTGCAAAATGTTGGCAAGTAAGTAGGGATACAACAAAGCTCATAAACTTCTGGTAATAGGAAATAGTTGTTGCTATCCTGAAGAAGAATACAGTGGATGTTATTAATTTAAATATACATAAACCATGTCCTCCTTCTGCTATGAAAAAGAAATTATTAGATGAAAGCTCATAGCAAGAACTGGAAATCAAAAGCAATGAATAACTGTTTGAAAGTATGAAAAAGCAACAGAACATGGGAGCTAAGATTCTGAAGAGCAAATATTCTAAGATGAGTTGAACATTTTGCATATAACTTTCCCTTGAGCAATTTGCTGACTCCTAAATTGCACATGGACGTGGTTGCATCCAAAAAACCATACAGAAAGCAATTTTTAAGGGACTAAGAGGCTAAATAGTTTTTTGTGTTTTTTTTTGAGTTTAAGGTCATGAAGAAATAGAAACCCATCCCTCCTAAAAACCTTAGAGTTTAGTTGTAATCTCACGAGAAATATGAACTAGCATTAATGACAGATAGAATAAGGGCATAGCATACATTCACTACCTCACATACTTTATCTCTGGAGATAATGTAATGATATTTAGACCCTCTACATTTCTTCACATATATTATACAGCATACAAACAAACTTTGCCAGCCACACTATGAAAAAAAAAATGATCAAATTCAAGTGAAAAAATTAGTCAGTAAATTTAGGCTAATGGATGACCAAGATATTAGTGTTCAGACATGAACTTTAAAATAAATATGATGATATTTGCATTCAAAAATAGATTTCAGAAGATACTGAATTCTACAAGATAATTGGTATCTATAAAACAATCAAATGAAAACACTAGAATTTTAAAAATCAATAATTTCAATTAATAATTCAATATATGAGTTTAACAATACAATGTACAGTGCAGAAAATAAAATATCCAAAAGTGAGATATGTAAGTACAAAATATCAGTATTGAAGGAAAAATAACTACAAAAAGTAATCACAGAGAAATGGATAAAAACATAGCACATCATGGAGATGTCAAACATGTATGTAATTTCAATCCAAAAAACAGAGGGGATATTTGAGATAGATGAAATATCTGAAGATACACTTGTTAAGAATTTCCCAAAACTAATGAAAAACATAAAGCCAAAGAATGAAGAATCTATACAGTCACCAAGTAGTATAAATTGAGGGAATGATATACTTATTCACATTAGAGTAAATCTCTGGAAACCTAAAGATAAATTTAAAAATTTAAGAAATCAGCCAGATAAAATAAACATTTACTTTCAAAGCATAACAAAAACATGACAGCTGACATTTCAACAGAAATAATAGAATCCAGAAAACACTGGAATGCCAGTTTTAAAGAGTAGAAAGAAGATAATGGCCAAGTTAGAATGCAATGCCTAGTGAAAATAAGTATCAAAACTGAAGGTAAAATACAGAACCCTTGGGAAAAATAATTGCCGAGAATAGATCTGCACAAAAATAAAAACCTTATCTAGGGAACTTCTTCACATGGAAGAAACAGGATTCTTGAGGGAAGTAAAGCAATACAGAAAGAAATTAAAAACAAGTAAAAGATCAATTATGTGATTATATCTAAGTAAACATTTACTATTTAAATAATAATAATGATACTTTCTGGGATTTTAAATACAAATTTGAAATTTGTTGAATTTATACAACTAATAACAATAGAAAAATTCAGAGATAAATGGAGCTAAAGGGCCATATAGGGAGATATTACTTAGGATGTGGTAAAAGTATTAATTTAAAGTAATCTCTAATAAATCAAGGATGCATGTTTGTCTCCAGGGTAACCATTAAGAGAAAAAGAAAGCAGTGTAAAGTTTAAGTTACAATTTAACAGGGAGTATCAGGCAATGGATAGGATGAAATATTAAGGCAACATAAGAAAGCAGAACAAAATAAATGACGCAGATGGAAACAAATATTGAAACTGTAATTCAGATATATTGATATTATACTTAATGTAAAAATATATGACAAACATTGCAAACTGGATATAAAAATAAATCTACTACATATGGCTTACAATTCTAAAATATGAGGAAAAAGGAAGTTTGAAAATAAAAGAATGACAAAGGTTAAATAATGCAAACATAAACCTAGGGAAAGCTAATATACAAGTAAATTCTAATATCTATAAAAGTAGAACTTAAGAATACCACCAAAGATAAAGAAGTACATTTAATAAAATTAAAAGTCAATTCAATAAAAGTCAGTAATTATCATTATATTGAATTTTACTTATGAAACACAATCAAAACAAATGCTAAGTATGTGCTAGAAAACAAAGCAATTCACATTAATATAAAACAAAAAAGTACATATGCACATACATTTATGCAAACGTATAGATGATAAAAATATAAAACTTAACACATAATAATTATGTAGAAAACTAGAAAAGAAGGAATTTTTCTTAATCTGAAAAGTAATAGCAAGAAAATGTCTAGAGCAAACATTAAATCCAGTGGTGAAATACTAAGACCCTTTACTCTGTGAATGGGAATAAACAAAGATACCCAATATCAGCACTTTTATTCAACCTACTGTGGGTCATAGCTAGTGCCACAAGCAAGAAAAAGAAACTAGATGCGCAAGAAGTGGAAAGGAAGGCAAAAACTTGTTGGTTTATCCTCCACATAATATAATAGGCAGAAAATCTTTAAAAATCTATAAACTTTTTGAATTAACACATGCATTTAACAAGATTAATTTATAAAAGACAATATACAAAACCAACTGTATTACTATACATCAGCAACATCAGGAAAAAATTAAAGAAATAGTACAATGCAGAGTAATAAAATAATCAAATACCTATTAATGTAAGGGAAAATATGCAAGACCTCTACACTAAAAACTAGAATATAAATGTAAGAAAGTTGAAAGAACACCTACCACTTGGAGAAATATACTATTTTCATGGATTGGAAGACTAAGTATAAAGGTAACAACTCACCTTAAATTAAAAACATAAATCCAAAGAAATCTCAATTGTGTCCCAAAGATTTTCTTTCTGGAACATTGGCAAACCGATTCTAAAATGCATAAGGAATTGTAAGGGGCTATACACTCATGACATGTACCTAACCAAGGACTTACACCTAGATTATATACAGAACTCTTACGTCCCAATAATAATTTTTTAAAGACACAACTAATAGAAATACAGGCGAAAGGATTAAACAGACACTTCACAAAATATTCAAATGTGTAAAGGTGCTCTACATCATTAGTCATTAGAGAAATGCAAATTAAAACTGTAATGGTATAGACTACCACTTTACCAGAATAACTGTAAGTGAGACCAAAATAGACAAAACAATGACAGTAATAATAACATTATTCAAAGTACCAGTGAGGATTTGGAGCAACTGCAACTCTCAGAACTGTTTATAGGGATGTAAGTTAGTATAGTTTTTAGCAACTTTTTGACAGTGTCTTCTAAAGGTGAAAACATTCCTACCTTGACCCAGCAATTCTGCTCCTTCAGAATACATTAATATGAGAAACAAAAGATATATACAAAAATATTCCTAGCAATTATTATACATAACAGATAACTGAAAATAGCTCAAATGTTCATCCGTGCTAGAATGGATAAATAAATTGGTATGTTCATAAAATGGCATAGTATGCAATTTCAAAAAGTGAACTAGTATTGTATGCAAGAACATGAATGAATCTTCAAGTCATAATGTAGAGCCAAGAAGTCAACTGCAAACGTTCATATAGTATTCTATCCATTATATTAGTTAAATTTAAAAGCAAATAAAACAAGTCTATGTCAACTGAGTAGTGATTAACTTTGGTGTGGATAATGACCAGAAGGGGCACAAGTGAAGCCTCTGTGTTGATAATGTGCTATATCTTGATCTGGGTGTAGTTACATGTATGTGTTACATTATTATTTATTTTATATATTATGCTTGAATAATGAAACTTTAAAAATACAGACTCAATTGCAAAGTAGACACTAGTATTCCCATTTTATGGATGATAAATCTGGTAGTATAAAGGACTCATGAATTTTTACAATTTATTTTCCCAATAAACTGCAAGAAATGGTCTTCAAAATGGCCATTCTGAATGTTACTGAAATTCATCCTCCTTCTACTTTATCACGCTGATGGTCTGATAAAACTCCATGTAACTCCTCAAGGTGCTTCCAGAAACTCTAAGACCCCATATTGTTTTGCCCTGTAGTATATCTACGTTTTGTTTTCAAATTTATGCATATTACATATTTTTGACTCTCTGCTACTAAGGCTTTCAAATTATATTTGAATTATATATCAAATTATATTTGAACCTTATTTTCCTTATGATTCCTCAGCTTTATGATTTCCTGAGATCTGACAATATTACAAAGACTATAAACCAGTAAAGAGAGTTTCTGAAGTCTTCCACACAGTACCTCTAAACTATGCACATAACCACAGTATCAACATGTAATTACCTGCATTCACCTGCACCTACAGTGTAAAGAGCCAAGAAGCCTTCTTGGCACAAAGCTTATCTTATGTGTAGGCAGAAGAGGCAATTATCATACAATTTCATGAATTCTAAGTATTTCTTATACTCAAAAAATATTCCTTAATTCTCCTCAAATTACCTGAGAAGAAATCAAAAGTAATCCCTTTTTATAATGATTCATTTTGGACCTTTATGTCCTTGATTGGAATGCAAATTTTTTGTTGAGTTTAACTGTGTATGTGATTTAGATGGATGGGGACACGTTACGTGAAAGGTCAACTAGGGCAAGCAATGCAAGCGTTTCAATCAGTGCTTTTCAAACTCGGTGGTACATAAGGATCACCTGGGAAAATGCTACAATAGAGATTTTGGAACCTCATATTCACAATACCTGATTCTGTGGGCCTGGGGGTAGGGTGGCCCAGGAATAGGCAAGTGTAACGGAAACCTCAGGCTTTCTGCTACAGATAATTGAGGACTATATTTGGATAGTTGCTCTGTGAGCCTTTATCATCAAGTCTTAGTGAATACTGATTAAGATGCTGAATGCAAGCCGCTGGTACAGACAGGATGAGTGGCATAACAAGAAAGAGGGTCATAGGGAGAATTGAAATGCGTGGATCTTCCAGCCAAAGATAAATTTACCCACTTCACCAGAGCTAAGCCGGCACCTGAGGCATCATATAACTTTGTCCAGATACTGTGCACTAAAATAATTACAAGTTTCCCTAACTTATATGTAAAAGAAAGAGCCATCATTCTTAAAGTCAAAGATCTAATAAAAACTCAACCAAGAACTGAAAATACTTTTTAAAAAGATAGTGAAATGATTCTTTTCTTTTTCTTTTCTTCAATGAGATTTTTACTAGGTTTTAAGTTATTTTTATGATAAATACAAATTTATTTGTGAAGATAAATGAGTGAATGTTCTCTTCTACTGCCTCCTCGAGGAGTAAGCAAATAATAAGATCACAGATATGGCTAACATAAAGAACAGGTCTTGACAAGTTTTGCCTTTTGTTTTTTCATAAAATGAGAACTCCACATTTTTTTTTCATTGTTCTACTTGTGAGACATAGTCTCTTTATCTGGAAACACTGATGAGTCCTTTCTCCCTTTTCCATAAAAATTTCTTTCAAAAGCTCAAGCTATAAGACATCTCTTAAAGTCCAATAGAACAACTCAAAATGGAATGAGTTCTGGAAGAAAACTTGTAGCATCTGAGTTGAGTTTTGGCATACAGGACCTTGCCAAATGTTATACACTTTTGCTATATGAACTTGGTTGCATTTATTTATCATGTCTGATACAAGGCTTCATCTTTTGCATAATGGAGCAATAATGCTGGTACTCACAGCAGTGTGGACAGGATCCACTGAGATAGTTAATGGGCCTCAGAGTTCTTTATAAAGTCAAATGCCCAGTACAAATATTTTGTAGTGTATGACATGCGATATATGACTGGGGTGCAGGTTATATAAAATAGAGGAAAGGGAAAAAAGATTGTGAAGATAGTTCCTGAACAAAGTAAGAATGGGCTTGAATTCCCAAAGGAATATGAAAAACAGAACATGAGAGAAAATGTGCTAACTATATGAATGGAATTAGTAGAAAGAACACTGAGTTGAATATGGCCTTTGTTTTCTAGCTATTGGGGGATTAAATATACCAAACAACTCTCCCATTTAAAACAAACAAAATGCTGATTATATGTATTTCTGTTTAAAAGAATTGCCAAAGTACCTTGAAAGGAAGAAATCTTCAGTGGTCAAAATGAAGTAAAGCTCCAAGCCTGAGAAATAATTATCACTATACTGGCTTTACTTGAAGGTTTATACCAAACCCTAGAGACCCCAAACCCTTGCTTTAGTGCCCTCAGAAGGCTGAAAGGATACATATATATAGTGTTGGGTATTGCCAGATCAGCACATCCAATAAGATCCCATACATGAAGCAGAAATCCCAAAGGGCTAAATGAAAAATAAATCTGCTGCAAAGAAGGATAAAGACTAAATTTGCTTGTCTTCATTATTCATCCTGAGTTGATAGAAAAATAATCTTCCCTGAGAATTTCTAATGACAAGACAGAATATATACAAGTTTAAATCTATAAGATTAATTCTTGTGAGGATCTTTAAAACATAAAGAAAAGAATTGCATTTAGAATGATTTAAGATAGTGCCCAAGAGAGGATGGACAGAAGCAAACAAAAATCCTCTCTTCATTCTCAAGGAAAATGCAACTTTAACCCAGAACACAAATAATCCCCAAGATAAATTTCCAGAGAAAATGCTCAGTGTCAAAAATTACAAATACACAAAGAAATAAGTCACCATTAACGAACACCACCAAAAAAAAAAAAAAAGACACAAAACTTTAATACTGAAAATGTTATATCAGTATATAAAGTATTAAGTCTTGATTTCACAAAAAGGAAAGGAGAATATCAAGGAAAAATAAGTATCTCTGAAAAAGAATTAAATGTGACTTCTAGAAATAATACATACAATTGAAATAAGATCTCAGTGGGTGGTTACTTATATTAGACACAGCTGGAGAGTGAATAAATGAAGAGGAAGATACAGCATAAACACAGCACAGTGATGCAAACAAATGAAGAATGTGATAGACATGTGAAATGACATGGGGGACAGTATGGGAAGTTCTAATAGATATCTAATCAAAACTCAAAAAAACAAAAATGGGAACAGGGGAAAATAGTGTTTCAACATTTTCTAGCATTCAAAATATGGGCAACATTTGGAAAAACAATTCTTGAATCCAAGTAGCCTAAAAAAAATTCAAGCATGAAAGCAAAATGGAGGTACATAAAGATGCACATGAAAACTATAGTAAGTCAATGTATAAGATATGATTATAAAAGCAGCCAAAAAGAAAAGACAAATCCTTGACAAAGAATGATTATCTAACCAAATACCAACTCCTCAACATCAGCAATGGAAGTCAGAAGATTATGTAATAATAAAATCAGTGATGTACCAAAACAAAATTAATGTCAACCTAAGATTCTATAATCAGAAGAACTACCTGTTAAGCATGAGAATGAAATAAAAATGTTTTCAGAAAAACACCAACATACACTCACTACAGCAGATTCTAAAGAATATCCTTTGGGGGTCCTGGGTGGCTCAGTTGGTTGGGCAGTCGTTTCTTAATTTTGGCTCAGGGTATGATCTCGTGGTCCTGAGATGGAGGCCCATGGCGGGCTCCGCACTCAGTGGGGAGTAGGCTTGGGGAGTCTCTCTCTCCCTCTCCCTCTGCCCCTCTCCCTGTTCCCTCTCTCTCTCTGTAGAATAAATAAATAAATCTTAAAAAAAAAATCATTTGTGCAGAAGTTAAATGATATCCGAAGTTAGATTTGGACTGCCAAAAGCAATCTTGAGCAAATAAATATTGGCAAATAGGACTGCTTACAATGAAAGCAATTACCCCTAATTTGTAGATTAGGAACAACAACAAAAAAGAAAGAACAAGCTAGATTCTCCCTCTTCCTCTTTTCCTCCTGGTGTTCCCATGATGCAGTTCATTGGGGCTTGCATGACTGGAAGGTTCCCCTCTGGCACATGGTAGCCCACAGAATCAGCAGCACCTTGGGGATTCAACTGGAAGAAAAGTTAATTATAAAGCAATTGAGCAAATAAATAAATATATAAAGAATAATGGAACTTAGATATTTTATTGTCAGAGAAAAAAGTTACGAATATAGAAAGGAGTAAGCTAAATTAAACTTTGTGGTGTAAGATTGCAATTAGAGTCATTGGTATAAACTTTATGATATTTTAATATATATGGATATGCATACAGATAAAGCATATGTGTGTATATGTGTCCGTATGCAGATGTATTTATCTTTGTCCATTACAAGAGACCTAGAAGCACTGGCACTTCAAGAGCAATAAGCACACCTGGCACCCATATCTTGGTGTTCAAATGCCATTGTCTGCTACAGGTACCACACCAGCAGAGTTTGGAGAAATAGTTGATTCCAGGGCTGGGGTGGGGAAAAGTATAAGATGAACCCTAGAACATCTTACTGTGCCTTTAAGTAAGAAAGTACTCAAGGAATAAGCTAGATGGAAGGGACTCCCACTGTTCAAATATGTGACAATCTGACCTCCAGAATAAATAATGATAGCCATGGATTATAACTGATTAAATAAAATAGAAATCCTGAGTCCATTCATATATAAGTAACAGAATACATAAATAAATGACACAGAGAAAAAACTTCATCTTACAGAAATGACAGCAAAAAAAAAAATAATCGCTTATTGGGTCTCCTGGGTGGCTCAGTTGGTGAAGCATCTGCCTTCAGTTCGGGTCATGATCTCAGGGTCCTGGGATCGAGCCCCACATTAGGCTCCCTGCTCAGCTGGAAGCCTGCTTCTCCCTCTCCCTCTGCCTGCTGCTCCCCCTCTGCTTGTGCTCTCTCCCTCTCTCTCTGCCAAATAAATACATAAAGTCTTAAAAAATAATAATCACTTATTAACAATAAATAGAAAATACTTATTAAGTTTATAATGGAGAAGACTGGCAGACACTATCTTAACCAAGTGGCAAAATTTAGCATCTCCAGTAACAGGATGGATTGGTATCATGCACCTACTGATCGGATGCACTGCAGTGTTCCTGTCATAGTGGCACAACTTGCCATAGTTGCAGAACCTTAGGGAAACAACAGACCCAAACTGAGAGGTATCTGGCAAGGTAGCTAGCCTGTTCTTTTTAGAAAATGTCCAAATCATGAAGATTAAAAGAAGACCAAGGAATTGCTCTGTTTTGAAGTGACTGGGGAAACAAGACTACTGAATGGAGCAAGCAATCCAGAATTAAATACTGGACCTGTCAAGTATGTTACTGGGACAATTTCTGAATGATGTGGATTATATGGCATTATAGTATTAATTTCAATTTTAGAATTTTGATGGCTGTACTGTGATTATGTGAAAGAGTGCTCTAGTTTTTAATAAGTGCACACAAAATTTCTAAGGCATAATTAGGCATTATGTCTGCAATTTACAAATGGTACAGGATGGGAGAATGATTGGCTAAATAGGTTAAAATGCTGGCAACTGTCATATGGGAGGAGTTCCTTGAGCTGCCCAGGAAAACTTGCTGTAAGATTATAATCATTTCAAATTGAAAAGCTCAAAATTTTAGAATTTAAAAAACTAGATATCAATAGTTCATAAGAAAGGAAATGGACACATCAAGGCTAAGGCCTTCAAAGGACCTTGTAGGGCTTGGGAGGCAGGTCAATAGTGATTAAGTCAGACTTCCTTAGTTTGAAATGGAAATAGATTAGCACAACCATTTGGAAAAAAGTAACAATAACTTCCAAAATAATAAAAAGGGAAAAATGAATTGAGAAAAAAATCATCCAAGAAGAATTTAATACTGGCCTTCAAAAGGATGAAGATTATTCTAAGATGGGGTAAATAAAAATCATGTCTTCTGTTTCGAGCAAACCTTTAGACTAGATATCTAGATATCATGAGAAAGTTTTTTCCCACTTAACTGCCAAGAAAACTGTGATAATATTATATTATATATATACATAAATATGTGGATAAATGAATTAATAAACATGCATTCATTTAAAGTTGCAGCAAAACTTCAAGAATGCAGGTGAAATACCTAGGAGTCAAATTTGCTTGAAGATATTAGAGAACTAGGGGCGCCTGGGTGGCTCAGATGGTTAAGCGTCTGCCTTGGGCTCAGGTCATGATCCCAGGGTCCTGGGATTGAACCCTGCATCTGGCTCCCTGCTCAGCGGGGGGCCTGCTTCTCCCCCTCCCTGTGCTTCTCCCCCTGCTCATGTTCTCTCTCTCTCTCTCTGTATCCCTGTATCTCGAATGAATACATAAAAAAAAAAAGAAAATCTTAAAAAAAAATAAATGTGTTTAAAAAAAAGATATTAGAGAACTAAACACAGACACAAAAATGTAGAAAAAAGTTAATAAATTACAGCCAAAATCAATCAAATTAAAAACAAATTTACAATTATGTGTACTTTCTTAATAGTACCAGATGACATTAAGAGTAAAAAAGCAAACTACAGACTGGGAGAAGATATCAGACAAAGGATTTATATCCAGAATATATTAAAACTGGTAAGTAACCAACTAATCCAGTAATTCTTTGAAAACAGTAATCAATTTAATAATCCCCTGGAAAGACTGACCAATAAAAAAAGAGAAGACATATTACCACTGTACCAGAAGAAAATGATACATAGAGAGGCATCCTACAGACTGTAAAGAATGTATCCACTGAATTTATTGCCAGTACATTTTAAAATTTAGAAACAGATAATTCCTACAAAAATACAATTTATAAAGCCTGCACAGGTGACTTCCTAAAGAAGTCACCATTTATTTTAGAAGGAAGTAATGCCAATTTATACAAAGTCAGAGATTGTAAAATGATGAAATATATTCCAATTTGTTTGATTAGGCCACAATAAACTTAATTCCAAAACTGGACAATGTCATTATAAGAAAAGAATATTAAAGCCACTCATACTTATACCTAAAAAAGAATTTATATACCAAATCCAGAAATATATACAAAAGATAGTATGACACAATGAGTTGTTTTATCCAAGTAATACAGAATTGGTTTCAAATTTAATAACTAAGCAATGAAAGACCTCTGCTTCCAAGTAGGATCTAGTAGATCATGGCAAGGCAACACTTCTGCTATCCACTACAAAAAGACAGAAAAATTACAAAAATGAAATTACAAAAATAAAATAAAACCTTCCAAACAGGGAAAAACAATCCAGAAATTTGCTAATGATTGAAGGCCATTCCCCCAGTCCTTTTCAGAAATATGCCAATTCTGGGCATGGCCTATGGGTTAGGAAGATTGTTCCTACTTGAGGAAATTAGCAAAGTGAGGGAGAGAGACTGTGAATGATCAGTGACAAAACTGGAGACTTGGGAGTCCTCAAATAAAAAGCCAACTTCTGAAAAAAAAAAAAGTGAATAACTGGGCTGGGCAAAAGAACTACATTAAAGTGAGATGGATTACAGCAAAAAATATGACAGGCAAAACAAAAACAATGAATTTATAAGAATGTTTAAGCAAGAATTTCTTAAATTCAATAAAAATGCATTAACCATTGGAGAAAAACATTAATAAATTAAACTTGAATAAACTTAAAAACTTCTGTGCTCATCAAATGATATCATTATGACTACAAAAAGGAAATCATAGACTGCAATAAGATGTCCAGGGATTTATATCCAGAATAAATTAAAAAAAAAATTTCTACAGGCCAATAAAAAGACAACCCAATTGAAAAAATAGACAAAATTCAACAGCACTAAAGAAACAGAAAACCAAAATGACTAATGAGCATTTGAAAAGATATTCCACATCATTAGTTATCATGAAATATGACAACACATCTGTTAAAATGACTAAATTTTTTTTAAAGATTAAAAATATCAAATGTTGGTGAGGATGTAAATAACTGGAATTGCTGGTGGGAATGTAAATTGGGACAACTTTGAAAAACTGGCAGTATCTACTAAAGCTAAACATATGCTTATCTTATGAACTAGAAACTCCACTTTTAAGTATATACCCAAGAGAAATGAGGACATAGGCCTACTAAAGTCATATACTAAAATGACCAGAGAAACCTTATTCATAGTAGTTTAAAATTAGAAAGAACCCATTGTCTGTCAAGAAGATAGAGAAGTTAATATCGATTCATAGAACATAATATATATTATAGTATGTAACATATAATACATTTTACTACGTAATATGGAAATTAGGTTGACAAAATGAAAAAAGATGTGAATATCATGATTTTACTGACATGAACTTTAAGAATAAGCAATTTAACATATGGTCAACAAAGTCAAAATAATGGTTGCCTCGGGGATTATATAATAGGAAAAGGAATTAGGGTCTATGGTCCTGAGGAAACTGAATGGGAAGAGACATGTGTTTAAGCTCATGAGAGTCCTAAGAATATTAAATCAGAAAAAAAGAAAATAGGGTCTGGAGTCCTGGACACGTTCTATGTCTTCATCTATGTTGTGATTTAGAAAACATATACATATGTAAAACTTTATTGAGGCGTACACTTAAGATTAGTGTAGTTTATGGGATGTGTATGTGTATATCATAAATAACATACATATCTATCAGTATCTATCTATACACATCAATTTAAAAATAAATTAAAAATTAATTTAAAATCAATTTAAAAAACTAATCTTAAATATCTCAAAGGAAGACTGAAATCTGCAGTTTCACAGCACTTTGAATGAAGAGATCAACCAGGTAAACAGGCACTGAAATAAAAACATGCAAGAGATAAAGTTACAGAGGGAGACATAATTGAAACTGAGGATTCACAGTCACCTCTCATCTGGGAATAGAAACTGACTCTAGGCACTTGTAGAGGTTGAGGATGCAGGCTTGAGCCCTCAGAGGAGACTGATCCTGGGGGCAAAGAAACCAGTGGAATTTTTTTTTTTTTAACCAATAGAAATTTTGATATGTAAGCAAGGCTGGCAGGAAAAACTGGAATATAAGAAAACACATACAAAAAAAAATTGTCAATCTCAAAATTTTTGCTAAACTTTCAAGTTGTTTATATCAGGAGACTGAAGGTTACTAGAAGAAAACTTTATAAAATTTAATCTCTCATATTTTCTCAGTACTGAGAAAGAAAAGATCTGCCAGATACTCAAGTGAAAGTTCTTGAGAATAATTCAGTAAGAACAGGGACAAATCACAGATTGTTAAGGTTCAATAAAACTGCAATCTGTCCTTGAAAAATTTAGATTCTGATCGATTTTGGTGATAGTGTCCACCCTCATGCTTAATAGATGAACAGGTGAACTCTCACTGATAGATGATACCATCATCTGTAACACCAGTAGTTTATATATGGGTATATATATAAATGATATATATATGATATTCAGAATATAATGAAAAATCAGGTATACAAAAACCATGTGATCAATAATCAAGAAGAAACATATACAATAAACGCAGACCTACAGATAATCCTAATATAAGAATTAGCATTAGAGAATTCTTAAAATCACTACGATTAATTAATTAATATATACAGGATTAAATGGGAAGATCAGGTAAAAAGATGGAAGGTTTCAGCAGCAAATGGAAATCTATCAAAATCAATTAAATGGATACTACAGGGATAAAGCATAAACTATCTGAAATGAAGAATTTAGTAGATCTATTTACAAAAATTGGACAGAGCTGAATACAAAATTAGACAGGTAAATAGAAAATAATAAAAGTGAATCATAGAGGGAAAAGAAGACAAAAGAGGAAGAGTATAACACAGAAATTGGGAAATACTGTGGAATGCACTTAAAAGTTCTAACATTAGAATTGGCTTTTCAGAAGGACAGAAGAAAGAGAGAATACACAGAAGAATATTTGAAAAGATACTACCAAAATTTTTTTCAAAAATGATTAAAAATGCCAACTCATGGATTTAAAAATGTCAGTGAAAACCAACCAAGCATCATAGTCACAAAGAAAAACCACCCAAGTTGACCATAAAATGCTGAAAGACAAAGAAAATATTTTAAGTACCCTGAGGGAAATAACAATTACCATACAAAAGGCCACAATAAGACTGATAACTGACTTTTTAAGAGACAAAAGAGAAAG
Source organism: Phoca vitulina (assembly GCF_004348235.1). Taxonomy (NCBI): domain Eukaryota; kingdom Metazoa; phylum Chordata; class Mammalia; order Carnivora; family Phocidae; genus Phoca; species Phoca vitulina. The sequence continues at coordinate 701,939 of NW_022589727.1, forward strand.
AAAAGAACAAAAGAAAGAAAGAAAGAAAGAGAGAAGGAAGGAAAAAGAAAGAAAGAAAGAAAAGAAAAAGAAAGAAAGAAAGAAAGAAAGAAAGAAAGAAAGAAAGAAAGAAAGAAAGAAAGAAAGAAAGAAAAAAAGAAAGAGAAAAAGACAAACGGGAAAAAGAAAATAATGAAAAAAAGCTCTTTAAAAGCTTGAATAAAAAAAAATATGGCTAGCCTGAACTTCTATGCCCAGTAAAAATATCCTTCAGAATCAAAGGTGAAATAAAGATATGCTCACACAAACACTTGAGGAAATTTTTCATCAAAAGGCCATCACTTAAAAAAGAAACACTAAAAGAACTTCTTCAGCCAAAAAAGACCATGTGAGACAAAAATATGTAAATTCAGGAAAGAAAAGAATAAAGGAAAGTTTAATAATATGAGTAAATAAAATGAATATCAAACTAACAATAAAAATACAAACAGGATGTCCACTCTCACCATTGTTGTTCAACATCGTACTAGAAGTCCTAGCCTCAGCAATCAGATAACAAAGAGAAACAAAAGGCATTCAAATTGGCAAAGAAGAAGTCAAACTCTCATTCTTCTTAGATGACAGGATACTTTATGTGGAAAACCCAAAAGATTCTATCCCAAAATTGCTAGAACTCATACAGGAATTTAACAACATGGCAGGATAGAAAATCAATGCACAGAAATCAGTTGCATTTCTATACACTAACAATGAGACAGAAGAAAGAGAAATTAAGGAATCAATCCCATTTACAACGGCACCAAAAACCATAAGATACCTAGGAATAAACCTAACCAAAGAGGTAAAGGATCTGTACTCTGAAAACTATGAACACTTATGAAAGAAATTGAGGAAGATACAAAGAAACGGAAAACATTCCATGCTTATGGATTGGAAGAATAAATATTGTTAAAATGTCTATGCTACCCAGAGTAATCTACACATTAAATGCACTCCCTATCAAAATACCATTGACATTTTTCACAGAGCTGGAACAAATAATACTAAAATTTTTATGGAACCAGAAAAGACCCTGAATAGCCAGAGGAATGTTGAAAAGGAAAACCAAAGCTGGTGGCATCACAATGCCAGACTTCAAGCTCTATTACAAAGCTGTAATCATCAAGACAGTATGGTACTGGCACAAAAACAGACACACAGATCAACGGAACAGAACAGAGAACCCAGATATGGACCCTCAACTCTGTGATCAACTAATCTTTGACAAAGCTGGAAAGAATATTCAGTGGAAAAAAGACAGTCTCTTCAACAAATGATGTTGGGAAAATTGGACAGCCACGTGTAGAAGAATGAAACTGGACCATTTTCTTACACCATACACAAAGATAAACTCAAAATGGATTAAAGACCTAAATGTGAGACAGGAATCCATCAAATTCTAGAGGAGAATAGAGGCAGCAACCTCTTCGACCTTGGCCACAGCAACTTCTTGCTAGTCATGTCTCTAAAGGCAAGGGAAACAAAAGCAAAAATAAACTACTGGGACTTCATCAAGATAAAAAGCTTTTTCACAAAAAGGAAACAGTCAACAAAACTAAAAGGCAACCGACAGAATGGGAGAAGATATCTGCAAATGACATATTGATAAAGGGCTAGTATCCAAAATCTATAAAGAACTTATCAAATTCAACACCCAAAAAGCAAATAATCCAGTCAAGAAATGGGCAGAAGACATGAACAGACTCTTCTCCAAAGAAGACAACCAGATGGTTAACAGACATATGAAAAGATGCTTCACATCACTTGGCATCACGGAAATACAAATCAAAATCACAATGAGATACCAACTCACACCAGTCAGAATGGCTAAAATTTAAAAGTCAGGGAACAGTAAATGTTGGTGAGGATGTGAAAAAGGGGAACTCTCTTACACTGTTGGTGGAAATGTAAGCTGGTACAGCCACCCTGGAAAATAGTATGGAGGTTCCTCAAGAAGTTAAAAATAGAACTACCCTACGACCCAGCAATTGCACTACTAGGTATTTACCCCAACGAGACAAATGTAGTGATCCAAAGGGGCATCTGCACCCCAATATTTATAGCAGCAATGTCCACAGTAGCCAAACTATGGTAAGAGCCCAGATGTCCATCCACAGATGAATGGATAAAGAAGATGTGTGTATACATATATATACACACAATGGAATATTACTCAGTCATCAGAAAGGATGAAATCTTACCATTTACATCAACGTGGATGGAACTGGAGGGTATATGTTGAGAGAAGTAAGTCAGTAAGAGAAAGACAGTTATCATATGGTTTTACTCATATGAGGAATATAAGAAATAGTGCAAAGGATCATAGGGGAAGAGAGGGACAACCGAATGGGAAGAAATCAAAGAGGGACACAAACCATGAGGGACTCTTAACTATGGGAAAGAAACAGGGTTGCTGGAGGGGAGGTGGGTTGGGGGATGGGGTAACTGGGTGATGGGCATTAAGGAGGCCATGTGATGTGATGAGCACTGGGTGTTATGTACAACTGATGAATTACTGAACTCTAATCTGAAACTAATGATGTTGGCTAATTCAATTTAAATAAAAGATAATAATAATAAAAAAGAAAAAAATACAAACAACATAATTTAAAACTAGGCAAATTACTTGAACAGATATTTCTCCAAAGAAGATATGCAAATGGCTAACAAGCACATGGAAGGATGTTGAACATCAGTGTCATTAGGTAAATGCACATCAAAACTACAGTAAGGATCCATTTCACACTCTCTTAAATGGCTATAATTTTAAAAATGGAAAATAATAAGTGTTAGCAAGGATATACAGAAATGGAAACCCTTTTACATTGCTGATAGGACTGTAAAATGTTTAAGCCTCTATGGAAACAATTTCACAGATCTTCAAAAATTTAAACATAGAATTACATATGACCTAGCAATTCCACTCCTAGATATATCCCTAAAAGAACTGAAAAATAAAACAAAACAAAACACTCAAACAAATGTGTTGCAAACATGTTCACAGCAGCACTATTCACAACAGCCAAAAGATAAAAACACCCTTAATGTCTATCAGCAGGTGAATAGATCATAAAATGTGGTATATCCATTACAATGGAATATTACTCAGCCTAAAATAAATAAAATACATGATAAAATGTGGATGAACGTTGAAAACATGTTAAATGGAAGAAGTCAGATATAAAAACACACATATTCCATGATTCCACTTATATAAAATACTTACATAAAAGTATTGAATCCATGGTGGCAGAATGTCTACTACTAGTGTTTGCCAGGGGAAGGAGAAGGGTGAAAGGAAAAGCAACTGTCCAATGGGTACAGGGTTTCCTTTGGGGTGATGAAAATATTTGGGAACTAGAAGGAGGTGGTGCTTGCACAACATCATGAATGCAGTAAATGTCACTGAATCATTTACCTTAAAGTGGCTATTTTATCTTATGGGACTTTCATCTCAACAAAAAATATTTTAAAAAATAAACATTAACACTACAAAACTATAATTTGTTGGGGATGTTAAAAGCATTATGCATTATACAAACTAGCGCATAGTGCACAAAATACAAATAAATGCATGGCTAAGATGCTCGGTGACAGGAACAAGATTGCTTGGAGGAGGCAAAAGAGAGAAAAAGTTTCTAAATCCTAGTAGCATCAGGAAAATGGTAAAAATAATAATTTTTAATTGATGGAAATGAATAAAAGATTTATTTCTAGGATAACTACTAGAAAAATGGTAAAAAAAATGTATAATTAAAAGATCAGTAGCGGTAAAAGGGGATTAAATTTGATTAATTGGTAAAAAGACAAGAGAGGAGGAAATAAGTGGTAAATAAAACAAGTTGTGCCAAATAGAAAAAAAAAGATGGCAGGTATAAATTCAAGTATATCTCTAGTTACATTAGATGTAAATAACTAAATATTCCTAATAAAAGAGTGAGATTGTCAAATTAGACTGAAAGAAAAATTGATGGTTGAGAAAAACAGTCCTCCAAGGGCCCAGCCCTTCTTATCTCTGCTGTGTCAAACTGCAAGGCCTAACCATCCTCTGACCCTGAGACCTTTTAGCATGACTACCATGCAACTGGTTACTCCTTGGGGAAGTGAGGCTGGCTTGTTTGTGGTTTCTACAAAAGATGCTGAGCACTTGACCCTGGTTTCCTCAGCTACAGCACAACCCAGGGTGTATAGGCATCATCCGGGCTGGCCGCATCATACAGTGGGGCTTGGTCTCAGTGGAACTTGTGTTACATGCAGAATCTCCTGCTGTGGCTCTGCTTGTGAGTGATAAACTGCCACACTGAGTCTCACTATCTCTTTTGGCACCTCTGGAATTGTGGCAGCCACTGCTTCGTATTTAACTGCTTAGTTATTTCCTTTGGTTTCTTGTTATTCCTCGTATCTTCTAGGAGGTTGGGAATCTACCCTTACCTTAGTCAATATAATTCATTATATTCACCAAGTAAAAGAGAAAAATCATAGTATTGCTCAATTGATGAGAAAAAGCAATTTGATAAAATTTAACATTTACTTATAAATAAACATTTAGTAAACTATGAGTAGAGGAGAGCTTCTTTAATTTCATAATGGGTATATAAAAAAAACTATAGTAGATATTTTCCTTAATAGTGAAATATTGAAATATTTTCCTATAACACTGGGAAGGAGATAATGATGCCCACTCTTTCTTTTAACAGTGTCCTATAAAATATGGGCCCTATAATAAAGCAATAAAAATAAATAAATGATATAAGAATTTGAAAATTATAGTATTGTCATACAGTATGTTTTTTTCTAACAAAATCCAAAGGAATCTGTTTATTAGGAATAATATGTTTACTGAGGCTGCTGCCTGTTAAAGTTAATAGATAAGAATTAATTTTATTTCTTTATACCAGTTACACACACTTAATAAAATTAAGCTAAAGATATTTTAAATAGTAGCAAATATATCAAATATCTAGGAATTAAACGAATGAATTATGGATAAGACATCTATATAGAAACTATTAAGTATCATTTAGAAAAATTGAAGGATACTTAAGTAAGTGGATAAATATTACCTACACATGAATTAAGATATGCAAATTCATTAAGAGATTCAATCCCAACTAAATCCCAACTAAAATCAGAACTTTTTAAAATTAATAAATTATACCTAAAATTATGTGAAAAGGAAAAGGAAAAAGAAGAGCTCTGTCTTGAAGATAAACAAAATGGGAGGAAATAATGGTTTATTATAGGAGATAACAGAATTTATTATACAGCTGATTTAAAACAGTTTGGTATTGGTACAAGAATAAGCAATTATGCCTCTGAATATAATAGAGTCCAAGAACAGAACTACATACCTGTGGAAACTGAATTTGAGATAAAACTTCCTGCTGAGCAATGAGTTTACGCTTGTCTTTTAAAATAAACACTGCTTGATCAGTTGGAGGGTGATCATACATTTTATTGTCCAAATTAGGGCAATTTTCAGTGAAAGAGCATGATTTGATAATCCACCAGAGCCATAGGGAGCTAGGACAATTAGATAGCTGAGTTAAAAACAAATGCATGAAGACTGTTGAATCTCAGATCTGTACCTCTGAAACAAATAATGCAATATATGTTAAGAAAGAAAAAAAGAAGAAGAAGAATGTAGCAGGAGGGGAAGAATGAAGGGGGGGAAATCGGAGGGGGAGAAGAACCATGAGAGACAATGGACTCTGAAAAACAAACTGAGGGTTCTAGAGGGGAGGGGGTTGGGAGGATGGGTTAGCCTGGTGATGGGTACTGAGGAGGGCACGTTCTGCATGGAGCACTGGGTGTTATGCACAAACAATGAATCATGGAACACTATATCTAAAACTAATGATGTAATGTATGGGGATTAACATAACAATAAAAAAATTTTAAAAAAAAATAAAGTATATTGAAAAAAAAAAATACACAGCTGGTAACATAACTATATTCCTTGTTTGGGAAACTTCATATCTTCATAGAAATTTAAAGACATTTCTTAGTTCAACATTAAAGGTATTTCCCAAATCTAAAATTTGTTCTTTCACTAGATGATATTTTATTTTGTTTTCACTTGGAAAGAGTGTATCTACCCCACCAGTCTGATAATGGCAGAAAATGACACAATTTGTTAGAGAGTGAGAAAAGAATCTCTATGCCAAAACATCTCTCCATGGCTCAAAACCATTGCCTCAAATTCCATCATTAAAGTCATTTGTTTAAAGGCATCGTATTTAATATACATTGTAATAAAATAATGACGTACATGGTAGTGGTAAACTATCAAACCATTGCCTATCACCTGCATCTTGTTGGAAATTATCAAATCTTTTCCAAAATGACTCCAGGCTAATGGTGGTTTTGAATAGGGGATAGGGTCAGTTTTGGTATCAAGAGGTGCATGGATAGAGAGGGTTGGCTCCCTCAAAATCTTCACTGACTCAGTACTATACTCTGAATAATCCTTTTTTGTTTCCAAACAGGAGTATTTTGCTTTTAAATAAATGTTTGAGTTAAATCCCAGCTTCCCATTCCAGATCTCTGTTCCAATGCAACTGCATGCAGCAGCCCCCACTTAAAGTGGAAGGCCATAGAGGACATGCCTCGTTGAATAGAAAGTAGACGACCTTCCTCGGCCACCAGACACTGAACAGCCAGACTGTTGACCAAGTGGTTGACTGAGTCCAGGTGGATAGGAGCAGAAAAGCATTCTAAACTGTGACCCAGGTAAGCCTAGGGTGTTACTGTTATTTTGCCTATGGCTGTTTAGAAAACTAGTTCCAGTTTCTTGATGTTTATTCGGCTTGCCACTTAATGCTCACTCTGAAAGCACCTCAAGTGAGGAGTCAAATAATTCTCAGAAATCATCCCATTTTATCTCTTTTGTAAAATAACAGCTTTATTGTCATCTCATCTTTTAATTTGGTTTATATCTCACCTCTACAGAAGTTTCTGTAGTTTGAAAGGTCAACAACAGCTCTCTATAACATATATTTTTCTTGGTTCGTAATCTCTTCCCAGAGGATGATAAAGTTGGAAACTCATTCTGGATATTTATCGTCTTTCTTTATTAAAATAGGTATTTAACAGAATTTTTTGAAACTCATCGAGGTGTTACTCTGGCATTTAAGTACAAAGATAACCTCCCACTTTGTGGTTGCAGGTCTGCATTCTACTGCCTTATTTCCTACTGCCTAAATTTCTTCATTGGCTATTTTCACACAAAATTTCTTTAAATAGTTTTAAACTGCTATCATATCTCCCTTGGACTCTCATCTTCTTGAGGCTAACCTCCTTAATTCCTTTAATTGTTTCTCACTTGGCATGATTTCCAATCTTTCTAACATCTTGGTCGTTCTTCATGACCTTTGTGTCCATACAGAACAGTGCCAATAATGGAATGTAACCCTCCTATGCAGAGAAGAGCAATAATTCCACACCCCTCAAATTCTAGTTGTTTTCACACGCTCTCTAATATAAACTAAATTTCTATGAGCCTTTTTTGTAGCCACAGTGCAAGGTGGATTAACACTGAGCTTGCTGTTTATTAACATGATTATGCTTTTACCTATCTCTGTCTCACTTTAAGAGTTGATCTTTTAAATTCATTTACTGTCCCCACATTCATCCCTGTTAAAGTTCATGCCATTAGATTCAGCTCATTGCTCAGGCTTGCCATGATCTTTCGAGATTTTTATTTTGTCATCTAACACAGTCACCCTCCTTTTCAAAATCAGGATACTCACTGATTTTCTGAGCATATATCTTCTTTATTGTCATATAGATTATGATAAAAATGTTCATGTCACCATGTCAAGAACTATCCTTGAGGTTGACAGCAATCTAGTAATAAATACTTTTTAAGCTTGGTTATTCAGGTATTAATCTGCAAGTGTATAGAGTATCTTGAACCTCTCCTTTAAAATAAAAGCTGTTAAATTGCACAGTAAAAAAATAAAATATGGGACTTTTTATGATACATATAGAGATCTATCTATCTATCTATCTATCTATCTATCTATCTATCTATAATAACCTGGTCAAACTGGAAAATTAAAGGGCTGATAAGATGCGCTTTTAGTAAATCTATGCTGGCTCCCAATAATCACTGCTTCTTTTCTTAGCTACTTTTGAATAATCCCTCAGAACTCATAAATCTAGAATTCATGGAATTTCAAACAATTGCCTTTTTCCAGGTTTCTGGAATCTCTCACATTTTCCATACTTTCTTGAAGAGAACTTATGTTGGTTTGGCAGACTAATTTTTAAGTTGTTTCAGTAATTAGAAAATGTACAAAATAAAAAATAATGTGATGTCATGATCAAAGTGAGTTGGGCATTTCAGTTCCAAGACCGAGGTGGATGAGGGTTTTTAGGAACCCTAATAGAAAGACTACTGGAACGAAGTGATCCAGCCTTCTGCTTTTGGACATCCTTCTATTTTTCATCCACTCTACAAAGAAACTAACTTAATCTGATTTTAAGAATCCTTGGGAAAAATCTATTGCAAGGATTTGGAGAAAACTCAGGTGATGTAAGAACTAAAGGATTAGACTTGACACATTCATGACTTCGATTTTCATTAGCTTCAGTCTATTAAACAAGCATTTGCCAGTGTAATATTGTATGCATAAAACAACTGAAATATTCATTAAGTGGGGAAAAAAGACAGAGGATGCGGACCAACCATTTCTCTGAGAAAGTTTTGCTACAGGAATACAGCTCACCGGGGTCCACTGCTTTGCCATTTAGTTTAATTTTTTTGAATTTAAGGTTTTTAAATATCTCTGCCTCAGCAGGCAGAGATATTTAAATGTTTATGATAGAAATTATTTTTCCTTGAAGCAAACAGTTGAAATATTAGGTTTTCAAATATTTTTCATAGGAGGTTCTGACCTCTAAGACTCAAGTTATCACACAGGGCCAGTCCTCTTATGTTTTAAGCGGAGATACTTCCTCTGATAAATCAGTTTGATTCAGTGTCCCACAACATCCCTTCACAAAAGAAACAAAATAGTTTTTCAATGAATGATATCTATCTACCAACCATTCTGCTAGACATTCTGAGGGGAAAAGCCAGATACATTACCGCCTTCAGACTTACAATGTAATGGAGAAGTTAGAGAGAAACATACATTAGTATAAAACAAGGTAAAATAATTCAATGGAAAAAATGATCTGAGTAAAATTAGGTGTGGATTTAAAATTAGAGAAATATTGCATGTTCTAGTGAAATCAATGTGACAGGTAGATACAGTGGGTATTTGATTCCAGGTGTACGGAAGAAGCCCAGATGGTAGCAAACCCTGGATCTGGAATCAGGAAATCTGAATTTAAGTTTGGCTCTGACACTGCACTAGATCTGTGACTTTGCACAAACCACTTGGCCTATCTGAGGAATATTTTATAATTTCTAAAATATTCTTAGATTTCTAATGTCATACTCTAAAAACAAAGAAGTATGAATATCATGTGCAAAGATGTGAAGATAACTGTGACATGTGTTCAGGGAAGAGTTGTACCATCTAGTTTGGCTGGATTTTACTATGTAGGAAAGAAATATAAATGGAAAGATAAAGCCTTTCAAGGTACTTCGGTGCAAAAAAGAGGAGTTTTTGTAATGAAGGAGTCATGTGCTCGCTTCGGCAGCACATACACTAAAATTGTAATGAAGGAGTCATGACTTTTAAGTTCCAGGAAAATTTACATATAATAAATTTCATCTAGTTTAAAGATACAATTTAATTGGCTTGAAATGTTTTTCCATAAATCTCCAAAATTCTCCTATGCCCCTCGGTAATTAATCCCCTCCTTTAATTCCAAACTTTTGGTCCTCTTTATATGACTATCATCTTGTGTTTTCCAGAACTGCAAATAAATTATACAGAATGTAGACTTTTGTGAATGACTTCTTTCTCTTAGCACAATATGCTTTTGATTTCTCTATGGTGTTATATGCATCAGTAGTTCATTCTGTTTTATTGCTGAGTAATAGTAGCTGTATGGCAATCTTACAGTTTGTTTCCATTCATCAACTGCTAAACATTTGGGTTGTTTACAATTGGGAACTACTATGAATAAAGCTGCATTAAAATTCAAAGACAAGTCTTTGTGGGGATGTTTGTTTTCATTTCTTTTGGGAAAACACCTAGGAATGAGATGGCTAGGTCTCATGGAAATTGTGTTTAAATTTTGAAGAAACTGCCAAATTTTTGTCCAAAGTGGATGTGCTATTTTCCAGTTCCAAAAGCAATATGTAAAAGTTCTAGTTTCTTTCCTTCCTTGCCAATATCTGACACTGTCATAATTTTTAATAGGTGTGTAGTTATATCTCAAGGCAATTTTAATTTGCATTACCCTAATGATTTATTTATTTATTTATTTTTTTAAAGATTTTATTTATTTATTTGACAGAGAGAGACATAGTGAGAGCAGGAACACAAGCAGGGGGAGTAGGAGAGGGAGAAGCAGGCTTCCCGCGGAGCAGGGAGCCCGATATGGGACTCGATCCCAGGACCCTGGGATCATGACCTGAGCCGAAGGCAGACGCTTAACGACTGAGCCACCCAGGCGCCCTACCCTAATGATTTATAATTGTACCATCCTTTTAACGTTTATTTGCCATATCTCTACTTGAGTGGTTTTTTTTTAAGTTTTGCTGATTTGTCAAATTTTTATTTGATTAAATTTGGATTATTAATAAGTATTAGATTTTTTTATAAATTCCAGATAAAAGTCTTTTTTCAAATACATATTTGTTAAATATTTACTCTAGTACTCTTCAGTACATCTTGCTTCTTAGACAATTGATCCATGCTCCCAACGTTCTTTCTATATTTAAAAACAAACTGCCCATTATGCTCTGCCAGATTCTATCCAGCATAGGCAGAATCAAGTTTCTAGTCTAAATACCCAATTTGTCCAGTTACCATGTAACCTGAATAGACCTTACCCTGACCTTGATCTCTACTCTTTAGGGTCTTTCTGTGATATCCATATGTTGGCCATTTGCTATAGCTTTAAAACTTGTTGTCATATAGACTGGATCTGAAAGATAGGTTGGAAATTCCAGGAGAAGACAGTTTAAGCCAATGGGATGTCCAATCATTCATTCTATGAATAAATGAGAAAATATAAAAGAAGCTAAAATATAAAATAATATAAAAATTTTATTTTCCTCTTCATCTTGAAGATTGCATATATATTTTTTAATTGAGTCATTTTGAATGCTTCTGGGCTAGGAAAGGAGAATAAAGCCCAGGAAATTATTGTCAATTAAACTATTTTGTTCTTCTACAAAGGAGGTTAAGGATAAATTGAGAAGGTTTGATAGTTTTAATTCAAAAAAAAAAAGATTACAATTCCAGATAGTGTGGATGATAAGTATTATTTGTTAGCTTCAGAGATGGGAAAATGAGAATACCTCAGAATACTGTTTTAGAACCTGTTCTTCTGGGCAGTGTAAATTGTATTCCTCCAAAAAGACAGAAGGATTGATGTGGTGATGTCATCAAATTCTAGGATTTTAGATTGCTTCCATGACAGGAAGGAGGTTTGACAGTTCCAAATTACTATAACTTAGTAATTTAAGGCGTTTCTTACAAAAGCTGGGTAAGAATAAGGAACAACAGGCTAGAATCGCTTTCAAAGACATTTGTCTTTAAATACTCATTCAATTAGAATCATGAGAAATGAAGATAGTGGTGTGAAAGAAAATGCCTATATCAGAAAGTAACATTTTATAAAATGTTTAACCTACTTGGTCAATTTGGCTTACTTTCTTACATTTTTAAATGCAGTAAATTTTCTTGATTGTTGGTATTTCTCCATATGCAAATATCCTAGTTCTTCAATAAATACTTACTAATATTAATTAACTTGATTGTAAGATTTGAATTGATTTCCTTCTCTACCATCTCCTTCATCTTCTCCATCTATTCAGCCTTTCTAATCCCCTCCTCAGGATGTTTTCTGATGCTATTCCCTAATCAATAATGTTCTCATACCTATTCCTAAGCATACACTAACCACTTTATATTCTTCATTCCAATCCTCACTGTTCCATAAAATCTTCCTTGTCTTTCAGAAGCTAAGTCATGGCAAATTCATCCTGCTTTACCTAATTGTCAAGTCTGAAGACATTTTCATTTCTCATCATCCTTGCACTACCTACAGCATTTTAAGGTGTTACCACCTCAATTCTGAAATTATCTTCTGTAATGATGTCTGTTGTAGGCATGTCATATAGTTTCTGTCTCTTTCTATAACTAAGAGTCCATTTTAAGTGCCAACTTCACTACTCATAGTCCTACCAGAAGACCTGTAGAGTAAGCATCTGTGCTTTATACTCTTTGATACTGACCTTTGTGGTATTGTTTTTGGCCCTAAGATGGACATCTCCCAAAGAGCAGCAATCAATAGCAGTAATGGTTGTATGGAGGGATACCCTGTACAGAATGTGGGAGCAGAAGTCTTGAAGCAATATAAAGTATGATTTGTGTAGAACATCTCCTCTGCATACATTATCACACAGTCTGGCACTCTGTGAGATAAGTAGCAAAGGATTCGTGTATCCTAGATTCAGCTAAATACCACCTAATTAGAAGTGAAGTCACTTAAGCAGCTCTGCTCCTACCCACGACTTCAAGCTGCTTAGATTTTTAATGCTGGGGTTAAAACAGTTGAACAAAAACTTAGGGAAGAGGAGCAGAAGTTAGGTTCTGGCCTATAGCATCAACTCTAGTCTAGGTGATTATCAGCAAGAACAGAGAACCAGGTCTTCTATAATCCAACAGAACCTGTTTTGCTTCCATTCACTCTTCAGTGCATGCTAGAGCAGTTTACTATAAACCTCCAGCTTATGACAGGATTAGTCCTACTTTCACAACTTTTACTTTTTTGTTCCTCTCGCTTAGGAAAGCCCTCAATTTCTCTTTTCTCTAGAAAATTTCTACTAATTCCTCAAGTTCCATTTGTTTACTCAAGTATTTCCTGTCTCTATGCTTTACTGCTTATGATCTCCCTTCTTGTTGGTTCTTTTGGAATCTGTTGTCTCTTCCTTTTAGGTGGGTGCATAATTAATGCTTTGAGAAGATTTTTTTTAATTTTTCAAATGATGGTGTCTTATCCCAACTAAATTTCAAGTGCACTGAGAACCATGAACATATTTCATCTTTCTTGTATGTATCAGAGCACAGAGAGAATATCAGTGAATTGACTGAATTAAATTGAAATCGATGATATAACATCAACATGCCCAACAGTGACTATGTACAGAACACTTTGGGCTGGTAACTGGATTTTTTCAATACACCTGCCCTACTAAAATCTTAAATCAACATATATTATCTATTTTGCTACTGGTATAAAAATTTGATATAAATTATACTCCTCCCCCCATCTCTGCCCATTGGTAGTGCCCTCCCACACTGAATCTGGACTGGATTGGCCAGGAAGTATTGGAAAGTACTTGCACATCTATCTCTTGCTGCTTTTTGGAACCTGGAGAATGCCATGTGCAGAAGCACAAGCAAGCTTCCTCAAGGATGAGAGACCATGTGGAGCAGAGTCAAGCCAACCCAGCTGAGGTCATGTAGCCCAATCAGCCTGCCAACTGACATGGGAGGGAAGCTCTCCTAGATCATTCATTCCAGCCAAGCTGACTCAATCCAGGTAGTCGCCCCGTCTACCCACAGTGTCATGAAAAATAATGAATGCTTATTTCAAACCACTAATTTTTGGCACCATTTCTAAGCAAAAGCTAACAGATTTCTGAAATCACAGCATGCAGAGGGAAGGGCAATTATTTTAAATTTTCCCTGCCCAGTGGTTTTTTTGGCTACCCATCAGTTTTTAGGACAACAATGACAAAATACTGTATTTTAGTCAGAGGTTGAAGAGTTAGCTGTGTGCCTAGGGTCTGATTTGAGAAGGATATGGGAGGATCCTTCTCTTCTGAAATGTTTGTTCTAGCTTAGAATTATATCCACTGCAGACTACTTGGGAGAAGTGCAATATCACAAATTTCGTTCCACAGGTTGTTCTGGTGAGTTTATTTAATCAAGCTCTAATTCGTGAGAGAATGGGATATAGAACAGACTCCCTTTCTATTTTCTGTAAGAGTTTACACAATATTGGGATTATCTATTCACTAATTATGAGGTAGAACTATCTCTAAATTACTGAGTCTTTTATATATTATGTTGGTAAGTTTTTCACAAGTCAGTCAAATCTTAAATGGTTATAAGACTGATTTATTTAAAATTTCTACTTATACAAAATGTAATAGATTATATTTGATAGGGAATTTTCTATTTCATTTATGCTTTCAAATTCATAATATTTTCTCTATATTTTAAATGAAACCTATATATTTAGCCACTTATTTCATATTAATATCATTTATTTCTACATTTTTGTTCCATGGTCAATTTTGCTAGAAATTTGTCTGTTTCAATAGATTTTTCAAAGAACACTTGCTTTTAATTTTGTTGATTCTTTTCTTTCCTTTTAATTTTAATTTCATTAGCATTTATTTACTACTTTCTTTGTTTTAATTCCTTTTAATTACAGTTGTTCTTTTAAATATCTTGTATTGAAGATTTAGCTTAATTTTTTTTAAATATAAACCTTTTGGTGTAAAACTTATTTCTAAATAGCGCTTTGTTTTCACTCCACAAGTTTTGATGTGCTATGATTATATCATACTCATTTTCAAACACTTTCTAGTTGCCATCATGATGTACTAATCTTTTTTGCTTCTTTGTTTTCCCCTAAGCTTTTAAGTTTCTGTAAGACGTAAGCATCAGTTTATAATCAGTGACTTTTTCTATCAAAAAATATTTATTTGCTGCATCTTATCCTGACTTAGCCAATATGATTCAATAAAATTAATGGTAAGAATTTGGCTATGACACTGCTAACATTATAGAGCTTATTTGATTTTTATTTAGAATGAAATTGAGTTCTACATGAAGATTGGAATCTGAAGACTCTGCCTTTTTCAATGTATCCAAATACAGCTTTTGCTGTTTGTTTTTTAATATTTTAGGAGTGCACACTGTGTGCCAAAGACTATAAGAAATGTTTCATTCACAGAATCTCATTTATTTCTTTTTTTTCCCTTTTTCTTTCATGTTTACTAGTTCATTAAAGGATATGATAAATGATACAAATCAACAGGTCTCGAACAAAGGAGTTTCTGTCTTCTTGGAGCTTGGGGCCCAGTTTGGTGGCACGTGGAAGTGTTCTGCTTCCCCAGGCATGGAAGCTCTCAGAAAAAGCTACATAATCTCATTTCATCCTGTATTTTAACATACTTTATTTCAAGGATGTGGAAACTGAGACATGGAAATGTTAAGTACCTTTACAAAAGCAGAAGGGTTGTACCTGGGGTTGAAATCCAAGCTAAATTACTCTAAAGTCTCTACTCTTAACCAAAATACTACTTTACTCCTCCTCATAAACTCACTATGTATAATTATGTTATTGTTCTTATACAATTATCAAACTTCCATGTTTTTGAATTAAATTGAATAAAACAGATTTTACCCCAGTAAGTAAAAATGCAAGCATTCATCTATTGTCCATATTTAAGAAGATGTGTGTGTGTGTGTGCTAAAGAGGTGAAGAAAAAATAACTTTAAAAAATGAAAGAGTAGTAAAACAAAACAAAACAAAACTGAAAAGAAATCAGAGCGTACTTGTACCCTGACTTTGCCACCAATATTATGAGTGATTAGTGGACTTGGGTAAGTTGTTTGAGTTCATGATTCCTCCTTTTTATAATGAGAGGTGGTGATTAAATAATCTCCTAGGTTCTTCACAGTTTTGATAATCTTCAAGAATCTCAGTTTTGCATCGTCCTAGGCAAGAAGACTGTGACATTCTGGGAAAACACATCCTTCTAAATACTTTTTAAATCACACATATATATTAGCCTTTCTTAAAAATGCAGATACAGAGTTAGCTCTAAAAGGTAGTCATGAAAATGTATAATTTGAAGTCACAAGATTATAGGTTTTCAATCTGGAACAGTTTTCATCCACAGGACCAAGCATAGTGACTGGCCCCTTACAAGGACTCAATAAATATTTTCTGAATTAAATTAAATGTTATTGGTTTCCATCAATGTCCATCAATTAGTAATAATGTATTATAGTTTAGGTGTAGGATCACTGCCCAACAGCCTAAGTGCCAATCCTTCAAGGCAGGAGTCATTCCCTATAATCCTTTTCTTAACAACTAACAAGAGAGTGAAGAAAGCATTCTCATTGTTTAATTTGATCTAATGGGGAAAATGCATTTCCTTTTTAGATTTGTTGAAAGCAACTCCATTTGAGTAAAATGACACCTGTCAAGTTCCTTGATGGTTTCACTTTTTCTGAAAAAAATTATAGGCATGGAAAAGCACACCAGGCTGGTCCTAAGCACTTCAGTGTCATGAATAGTATAGCTATAATTAGTGACTTTTGCCTGGTGTTAACAAATGCCAGAGGGCACCTCCATCTCTGCAGATGAGTTCTCCAGGATTTAATTAGCTCTATCTTTCTATTCTTTGTAAAACTATACTGTTCCTAATATACCTGGTGCTTGCTTCAGGCATGGGTCAAAGTATGCAGCTGTCAATTATTTAATATTCATGACATTTTTTAACAAATGAAGTGTGCATGAAGCCTGTAGTATTGGAGGATATAGAAGCCGTACATTTGTGGAGTAAATAGCCTACTTCACTGAATAATAATTTGAAGAACTCAGGACACAGGAAATTTTGTTCTTAAATCTCAAGATCTGTCTTTTCCCTTTGCTTGCAATCATCAGAAGAGAGAGAGAATGAAGTAAGTATTCTGGGTTTTAGTTCCTATTCTCTGTTATCTCAGCATATCAATTTTGCACATCATTGTAGGTTTCAATTTTTCATGTTTAAAATGGAGAATGGAACTAGCTGATTTCTAAGCCTCCTCCAGTTTTAAAAGTCTAGGCTTTGATGATGATTATGGAAATTTTTATCAAATTCAGACTCATTCTTCTTTAAAATAGATTACTGGGAGGAAATTTAATTTTTGTTTATTATAATATACATATGCAAGGAGAGAATGAAATCCTACAACTTTTTAAGCTACATAATTTTGGTTCCTTGAAAAGTTTGAAAACATTTTTTTTTAAGCTTATGCCAGTGACATGGGATACATAAAGTCGTTTTGGAATGAATCCCTGGAAGTAAGTTATACAGCTCTGAAAGTTATAGTAGTTTTTCTAGCCTTCAGCCAACATTTTGGTGTCTAAGGCAGGAATTTATTGGGTACCCTAATTATTACAGCTCCCCAAAGTGCCAAACTAAGTACCTCTTCTATGCTTCTGGAGAATCTGGCTCCTTACACATTTGTTACAGTTCATTTTTAAGCTATTTCTAAATATTAGTCTAATGGCTTGGCTAATGGTCATTGCTCATTTAAGCTAAAGTTAACACTTCTTTACAGAATGAACTTTTGATTTTACTTTCAGTTATCTGAGCAATTACACTGGTGACATCAGAATGGAAGAGTAATTTATGCAGTATAAGTGTATATTGGCATGGCAGTGAACTTTCTTTATAGCTTATGCATTGTAGGTAAGGCACTTTTTAAGTAATGACAATTACTCTGACATATTTGGATATACCATAGGGCTAGACATTGCATAGAGTATGGCAAGTCACAAGCTCTTATGGATAACATTTGTTAAATTTCAGTTGATACCAAGAAGGATAAAAATACAGACATAATCTTTAACAGCTTTACTGAGGTATAATAGATATATAACGAACTCCATACACTTAAAGTATACAATTCAATCAGTTTTGGCATATGCGTACACCAGTGAAAGCATCACCACAGTCAAGATAATAAACGTATCATCACTTCCCAAAGTTTCTTTATGACCTTTTGTTATCGCTGTCTTGTCCATCCCAATCCTCCTCCCCAAACCACCTCTCAGACACTGTCTGCCACTATAGGCTTGTCTGTATTGTCTCGACTCTTACATAAATGAAGTCATATAGTATGTACCTTTATTTGGTTTGGCTTTTTTTCACTCAGCATAATTATTTGAAATTCACTCATGTTGTGTGTGAAGCAATAGCTTCTTCCCACCTATTGCTGAGTAATATTCCACTATATGAATACATTGCAATTTGTTTATCCATTCCTTTGCTGATGAGTATTTGGATTGTTTCCAAGTTTTGGCTATTGCAAATAGAGCTTCTCTGAACATTTGTCTACAAGACTTGTACAGATATATATTTCCTTTTCTCTTGAGTAAATAACTGTGAATGCTAATGGCAGTTATTAGTTCCAGTTTCCTTTTGTTTTTCTTTTTGTTTTTGATAGCTTTCACTAGATTTTCTATATAGATTGCATCATATTGAAATAAAGACAATTTTACTTCTTCCTTTAAAATCTGGAAGTATTGTATTTATTTTCATTGCCTGATTATTACACTGGCTAAAGCTTCTAGTATAATGTCAAATGGAATTGGTGTGAGCAGACATTCCTATCTTGTGTCCAGCCTTGGGATAAAACATTCAGAATTTCACCATTAGTTATGATGCTGGCTGTAGGTGTTCACAGATATCCTTTATCAGGTTGATGAAGTTTCCTTGAATTACTAGTTTGCTTAGAACTTTCATTGGGATTGGATGCCAAACTTTGCCAAATGGTTTTTCTGCATCAATTGAGATGATTATGTCTTTTTTTTTTTCAGTTTGCTAGTATTGTGAACTACCTTGTTGATTTTCAAATATTAAGCCAACCCTTCAATTCTGGAATAAACTCCACTTGATCATGATATATTATCTTTTTAATATTTTGTTGCTTCAATTTAGCAAAATATTTACTTCTTAAAAGTACTGAATAACTACGTACCTTGGATGCCATCATGAGCATTTAGTAAGTGCATGGACAATTTAGCTAAATTACCTATATTAAAATCCAGTCTTTGTTAAGTTACTTAATAATTCTGTGCCTCAGTTTACTCATCTATAAAATGTCAATAAAAGATAATAGCCTAGCTATATCATAGGCTGTTGATAGGATTCAATAAGATAATGCAATTGGGAGAATAATACAATACCTAATGTATAACATGTGTTAGACATGCTCACAAAGTATTAATATATTTTGACTATGATAAGTCCAGACCAGTAATGTGTGGCAGGTAGTCAGTGGTGGGAGAAGATGAGGGGAGAGGGTTTTGGAATAACTATGAGAGGTAGTTACTGGGCCAGATGGAGGCATTGCTAAGAGCCAGAGACCAAAAAGGTAAGACGTGGAACTGGGCTATGGAATGCTGGTTTGGAGTTGGCAAAGGAGAAAGATTCTGGGCTAATTCTGGAGCTGAAGAGCTGAGTGTCCCTAGAGTATATCTGTTTAGAAGATAAAGGGACTTTTATGCAGGATATAGAGGGTCAACTAGGTAATAAGAGGCAGTTAATAATAGCAAGGTCCAAATTCCAATTCCACCCTTCCATCTAGTCTCTTGGGACCTGATAATGATCTTCAAATAGTTTTGTTCCATGGATTTCTCAGTCAGGCTGGTGAAGCTATAGAGTCCTCCTCAGGATAAAAATTTTAAAAGTATAAATAAAAAATAAATAGGTTTAAAAATAATAATCAAAAATAACTGTGAAATACTCTTCTACACACAGGCTCTCCTAGAGGGTGAGGGGTTGTATCTGTGGATCCCAAGTGAAGAAACTGGGAATAATAAGTGAGATAGAGACTGAAATAGGTAGAAAAATTAAGATTATATTTCTTAAATTTCTTATTGTTAAGTGAAATTTATGTTTCTTCTTTCCATTCTTTTTTTTTTTTTTTTTTTAAAGATTTTATTTATTTATTTGACAGAGAGAGAGACACAGCGAGAGAGGGAACACAAGCAGGGGAGTGGGAGAGGGAGAAGCAGGCTTCCCGCGGAGCAGGGAGCCCGATGCGGGGCTCGATCCCAGGACCTGGAATCATGACCTGAGCCGAAGGCAGACGCTTAACGACTGAGCCACCCAGGCGCCCCTCCATTCTTTTTTTTTTTAAGTAGGCTCCACCCCCATTGTAGACCCCAACATGGGGCTTGAACTCACAACCATGGGATTGAGACCTGAGCCGAGATCAAGAGTCAGATGCTTAACTGACTGAGCCACCAAGCACCCCACTTCTTTCAATTCCACTCTCTGTAACACTGCAATCTGACTTCATATTGTCTGTGTTCCCTGGCCCATTTCTTTGACTTTATTTTCCTGAGTACTTGCCATTCTCTCAACATAGGCTCTTGGGGTCAAATCCTGACCACCTCCTGCTTTTTTTATGATCTGTGAGCTAATGAGAAGTTTTATATTTTTTGATGTTTTTAAAAAATCAAAAGAAGAATGTTCCATAACATGGGGACATTTTATCAGATTCAAATTTCAGTGTTCACAAGCCAAGTTTTGTTGGAACAGCACCACATTCATTTTTGTTTACATATTGTCTTAGCTGTTTTCATATCACAAGTTCAAAACTAAATAGTCATATAATCTGGCCCTTTTGAGAAGAAGGTCTCTGGCCTCTCATCTAAAATACTATGGTTTAGGGGTGCCTGGCTGGCCTAGATGGTAGAGAGCGCAACTCTTGATCTCGTGGTTGTGAGTTTGAGCCCCATGTTGGGGGTAGGGATTACTTTAAAAAATATTATGTGTTAGTTTTATTTTTGTACATACTATTTTATCTCTTATATTTTTATTTTTCATTTCCCCCTACTAGCATATAAATCCTTTGAGGGTAGGGATTCATCTGTTTTGTTCCCTAGTCTACTCCTGATGCCTAGAAACAGTGTGTGGCACGTTGTAAGTACTTACTAAACATTTGCTGATTGAATATCTGCCACATCAATAACAGGACATATGGAGCAGTTGAGATAAAGCAAGTACTATCAGAAAGGGAAGAGTTGTATCAATGTATGGATTTTTGAGAATGCCTCACTAAAGGATCTTGATGGATGAGTATGCCTCTCCTAGTCAGGGAGGAGAGGGGATGCCCAAAAAACACCAGGAAATGAGAAGGAGCTGTTTGCCAAGGTAGGCATTAGCATGGCTTATTCAGGGTGTAACAAGAAAGAAACTTAGAGAAAATAGTTAAAGGTTTACATGAAAAAGAAAGAGAAATACTGTTGGAAAGTGTAAAAGTGAGTAGAGATTATGTACAGCCTAAAATGCCAGGATGAGACATTTGGTTTGAGATCAACTTTTCAATGTCCTGACTCAGATCTGTTTGTTTACAAACCTTGGAAAGAAATGGGGGAGGAAAAGGTTACAACTCAACTGAGAAGATGTCAATTTGCCCTGTAGTTACTTTGTGATTTGGAGCAATTCCAAACAAAAGCAGCAAATCGAAAGATCCCATCCCTTTTATTTTCTTCCCTTCACTTTAAGAATGCCAATTACAAGTGATTGAAAGAAAACATTTTCTTGGTATTTCCCCAGACCTGATTGTGTTACAAGTCTGGAGACAATCTCCAGGGCTCCAGCCGGGACACATTTACAGGATATTGAGTTTGAATTTTATGCCTTGTTTTTGCCATTATGTGGAGGTTACTTTGATGTTTATTATACTGCTGGATTGATACAAATTATAGTCAGATAAACGCAATCAACATTTTTTACTAGTTGTTCAAATTGTGACTTGCCCTCAGTAGGGGACAATGGTAATTTCTGGTATTTTAGAAATTTGATGCAACTACCCAGCTCGACTCTCAAGTCATTGAAGGGAATTTTTTATACTTTTAACCTACTTGAACTTTCAGTATTTGATTTAATATGCACTTGCTGATATCAACTGTTACCAGGTAGAAGAATTTTAATAAAGGACATGAAATGTACGAATTAATGGACTCAATCAAATTCATATAAAAAAATTAAAAACATGAAACATTTCTAGTTGGTGATAAAATAGGATTATGTGATTATAAAATGGAGCTTCAGAATACAACATTAAATTCCAACATACATGTTTCATAATGTTATAAGTATGCATTTTCAACAGAGGCGTATCCCCTTCTGAAGGGGTGAAATTTATTTTTGGGGAGTGAAAAAAATCTTAGCTATTGCAGCGGTTGTGGTCTCCATATTGCCCACAATATAAAAACAGATATACTGCATATCTTTGGATTAAAATTTTATGGTTGGAAAGAAGGAAATAAAAAGTATATAAAGACTTCTTAGGAGGGGGGAATGATAATTATAATAACAAACAATAAAACAGGCTCAAAAACACTGCAATAAAAAATGGGTGATTATTTTCTTTTTGCCAGTCATCTTGATATCCTGATAAATATATTTATAAACTGTGTTGATGTATCTTCAAGGTAACTGTAGTGTGTGTGTATATGTGTGTGTGTGTGTGTGTGTGCATATGTGCTTACATGTTCTACCCAACTAGGGTATAATATATGACTCAAGGGTAGGGGATGAGCCTCCTATGTTTTATGACCTTATAAGAAGTTACAATTTATATGTATCTTAGAAGAGCTAGATAGTCTGATTGATTAAAGATGAATCATAAAGTTTAAGTATTTTTAATCCTATATTCTTATTTGACTTTTTTATCAACAACTTCTTTATAGATGTTCTAATAATTTATAAACCAAAAGAAATACTAATTAAAAATCATTCCATCACAAATCCTAGTATCAAGTCAAGAATCCCTTTGCAATATGAATAAAATGCACACTATGTATTGGCTTATAAAAACAATAGGAATTAATTTCTTACACTTCTGGAGAATGGAAGTCCAAGATGCCAGCATGGTCCGCTTCTGGTGAGGGCTCTCTGTGGGTTGCAGAATCCTGACTTCTCACTCTATCCCCACAAAAAAGAGAGCATATCTGTTATTTAAACATTCTAAGCCTCCATTTTTTCATCTGTAAAATGGATATTATATTATTATCAACTTTCACAGGGTTGTTGTGAGAATTAAATGAGATAGATACAAAACTGCTAGTATAGAGACCAACACATAATAAAAGCAAAGTGAATAGTAATGGTGACGGTGATGGTAGCGCAGAAAAAGTAGTATAGTAGTGATAATGATAGTCATAGTAGTGTATTAGGTTCATGACCATGTTATCTACATGTTCAGATTTCCATATAAAACGGAGTTTCAGAAACTCAACCCAGTGACAAGAAAGATGGTGAAGTTCTAGGGTATTTTCAGCCTGAGATGTGATCAGTGGCTTTTAGAAAGTTGATAGTCATAGGGAGCAAATGAAGCCAGAAGGAGACAGCTCAACTAAGAAAAAAGGGGAAAAATTACCAGAAAGAGGTCATGATAAGAATAAATTACAGGCACCATACATGAGACAAAAAAAAGAGAAGAGGTGAAAAGAGAGAAAGCTGTCACTTTAAGGGAATATTCAAAATTCAAAAGGAGAATCTTTCCAGTTGAAGTAAGATCCAATTATGGGTGTGCTCATGGACAAAGCTGAAGATCATCTTATCTGAGGGAGTAGAAAAAAAGTTCTGTCAGTTTATCAGATGGATCATCAACATGTCTGTTGATATAAAGGAGAAACATGGCAGTAGATGGGGTGAGAAAGAAAACAATCGGGCTAGTTCTTAAAATCCTCAAAGAAAATATGAGTGTCTCAGGAGGACCAAAATATTCTGGTGACAAGAGATTGAAGAGTGTGTAACAAGCAAATTTTGCTAAATTGAGTTAATGTTTGTGAAGAATTTACAATAATGCATGGCACATTTTTAATA
This sequence comes from Phoca vitulina, assembly GCF_004348235.1. Classification (NCBI taxonomy): domain Eukaryota; kingdom Metazoa; phylum Chordata; class Mammalia; order Carnivora; family Phocidae; genus Phoca; species Phoca vitulina. The sequence goes on from NW_022589727.1 coordinate 725,727, forward strand.
CTAAGTAAGGGTATATATAACAAAGATATTTACATAAGAATAATGTACTCCTAATGATGCAGGTACACAATGCACATTCTTTGAAAGGATGATCATGGTGGTTATGGTGGAAATAAAACACCAATGATTGTTCACTACATGTTCATGGCAGGATTATACAGGGGTTACTTCCCTGAAACTGACTAGCTAACGTAAAAGAAGTTGGCAACTCAAATCTCTTCTATTCAATTAGATTGGACAGTTAATGTGCTATGTGACCTCTGGCTTAAGTGTTAATGCTTATAATAAAAAAAATTATAGTCAAATTGTTACATGTGCTCAGAAAATAGAAAATTAATTATGAACAAACCATTGAATGCAGGGAGGGTTGAATGTCCACAGTTTCTGTTAAAGCATCATTGAAGTAATTCCCCTACCACCGATTGAACATTGCTATAGAACTCATCTAAATGTGCTCAGTCAATGAATCCCCAGAGAGTTTCTGCTTCATTAACTGTTTACATGGTGACCTCAATAGAAAGGTTTTAGCCTGATAAGATGTCTCTCTTACAGGATGCCTTAGGCACCAATTGTAGTAGGGCTGTACAACTCTTGATGATATATTGAAAAATGAGAAATATTGCATTAGCATTCTTAATCTTGCCATGTTAAGCACTGAAACGCCCCTTGTTGTGTTAACCTCTAAATAGCCCCCATAATGACATATCATAAGCTCTATCCCTGAAGTCCCTTATTTCTACTTATTTGGAATAAAAGATATATATGTGGTCTTTCCTGCTCATATTTCAGGGCTCTAAAATCCTAGATTTGAAAGCAGGTACTCCACATGTTCCATTCATTTTTTAATGGCACTATTATTTGCATCATATATTACAAAGTCAAGGAAACTCATGTATTCAAATTTCACTGGGCATCTTCTGAGAATGACTTCTCAGTAAGCAAAATTTTAAAAGAGAAGAGAAGAGAAGAGAAGAAGGAAGGAAGGAAGGAAGGAGGGGGAGGGGGAAAGAAAGAAAGAATTGTTTACTATGTATTACTTGTCTGGTAACAGAATCTCTATTATAATAAAGAATGGATAAGTGGAATCATCCAGTAGGTGGATCAGAGAAAGACATAAAAATGCTGCTTGACTTTTGCATAATACGATGACTTTCAATTATGTATTTTGTAATAAACACTGATGCAAGCAGATCAACATGGATTTTAAAAGAAGGATTAAAAAGAAGAAGAGTTACTGTAACTGGATTCTGGTTCCCAAATGGTTGGTAAACTCTGCCATATTGTGTAAATAACTTTAGAATTTGGGGCCTCAGTTTCTACATTTCTAAAATGAAGGAAAATGGGTGACATATTCTCTAAGAACTCATTTCTAAATTCTGTCATATTACATGATATTGGCTACTATTTCCATCTATAAGATTACTGAACTTGAATATCACGAGCTCTAAAGTCTAACTTGAAAGTTCTGTGATTTTAGTGCTTTCCCCTATTTTTTTGTTCTATTCACTCCCATTCTTTTCCAACTCAGATTTAAGTTGTTTGCTTCAATTATTCCTAATTATTCTCTAACTGATCTTGCTTTTGCTAATCCTTCTTTCCAAGCCATATTGTAATCAATAATTGGATTCATATTTCTAAAAAAACAGTATTCAAATTCAATAAAAATTTCTGGTATTTACAGAGTAAAATCATTTCTATCTACACATACTCTAATGGTGTATTTCATGCTGCATATCATCCTCTATCTTTGTTATACTCTTTGTTGGCTCTTGGAGCCCAATTTCTCTCTTATCCATAGTTCTGCAAATCCATACAGCTTAAATTTGGTTTTCACCCATAGAAAACAGTTTGAAAGCTAGCTTATTTTCCCTTTTATTACCTTCAGTCCTTAGCACAGTGATGTACATACAGCTGGTGTATAGTGTATAATCACTGCTGAAATAGGTAATAGGCACGTGGTTTGTTATATCTAACCATTTTTCCCCCACAGTACTAGTGTCTGGGTTTTGAGACTTCTAGGAATGAATAGATTTTGCTGATTCCAAATATATCCTTTTCTCTGAGCTTCTTTGAACTAAAGACAGTGGATTTTCAGGATGGATTCAGTATTTTTAAATTTAGAGTAAATTTCAACTGAAAAGTTGTATGCAACTATTTCTGTAATGTAATGGTAAGGGCAGAATTAATCTGGGGTCAGAATGTTTGACTTTGTGAGGTACAGTCTCTTGACCAGAATAAAGGAATAAAAAAGTCCTCTATACAACATCACTGGCTTTCTAAGGGAATCAGATGAGGAACTGGATGAGAAAGCACTCAAACACTGCAGAGTGCTGTGAGATAAGAGGGACTCATTTTATTATAGTAGTAGTATGAGTAGTGGTAACAGTAGTAATAATGGTGGTGGGAATTGTAATATCATTAATTAAGGATCTATTTGGCTCACAGAGGGGTGAAAGGCATTCTCATAGCTACTTCACAGGACCTAAAATTTCAGAATTAAGCAAGTTTGTATTTGTGTGTGTGTGTGTGTATACACATATATATGTATGTGTGTATGTATATTTGTATAATTTTTTTGTATTTTATTAGGCGCATTTCCGTCCTCGTTTTCTAACTATTGTTCCAGTTCTTCATGACTGACCTCTCAAGCCTTTATCTTTGTTGTTGTTGCTCCATACAAGTTTAATATTGAAGGCCAGGCAGAGCATGAAATGTCCTGATGTTTTCAATTGCAAGAACTGAACACATGCAAGAAGACTCAAGTAGAAAGCTACTTAGTTAAAGACTTTAGCAGATAATCCTTGGAAAATCAAGTGTCACAGGGCAGCTGGAAATGGGAGGTTGTAACAAAAGCCATTGCCTCCATCTCTCATTTAAGTGCATTTGCAATCTTCTGCTTATTTTCTCATTCCTTTTCTCACGGTCTTTCTGTTTCCCAAAACTTGCTCATGGACTTAATTTACTAGCTCTGGTGCCTAGTCTCACTCCAACTTGACATGACTTTTCAGTTCAAGAGCCCATCATTATTTGATGGTTTGATTCTTATGGTTTCTATACTCCAGTTCTTTGGAAAGGGAATAATAGACCCTTTCCAGGTTAGGATCCACTTAAGGTGTCATCAGCTATGACCCATTACAGGTGGTACACAGTTGGTAGAGGGAGGCAGAAATATATTGCCCAGATGTAGATTCTTCCAAGAGAGATGGTTGGCAATGACTCAAGGATTTGAACACTTTCACCATAATAAAAAAATAATTGTTTTTGATATCATTCAAATGAAATCAACAATGCTGTGTCTTAGTTAAAAGTGACTCCATATTCACTTATACATTCAATGAAAAGTATCTAAAATAAACTTACAGAAATTCTCTCCATTCTTTGGGATATCAGAAAATGCACCTTTTACTCATTGTAGATGTCTAGATGCTTTTTTATATGCTCTTAGTAGTGATTAAGCGAGTCCTTGGCTCTTACTTCCATGGTGATGTTTAACCACGTAAGTCCTGTCTATCTCTTGAACTAACTTACATAAGTTTAGACTATTTGCTCATGTTCTTTAGGTCATAGAACAAAATCCTTCTTTATGTGAGCTAAAGCTGGATATGATAAGATAAAAGAAACTGCAAAATGTTGGAGGCAATTAATTTGTATTTGAATGTTTTATTATGGGTAATATTTTCTCGCCTTTTGTTATATTGAATTTATACTTTTTTTAAAGATTTTATTTATTTATTTGACAGAGAGAGACACAGCGAGAGAGGGAACACAAGCAGGGGGAGTGTGAGAGGGAGAAGCAGGCTTCTCGCTGAGCAGGGAGCCTGATGCGGGGCTCGATCCCAGGACCTTGGGATCATGACCTGAGCCGAAGGCAGACGCTTAACGACTGAGCCACCCAGGCACCCCTGAATTTATACTTTTAAAGAGAAATATATTTCATCTTACAATTAGCTTTGCCTTGTTTTTCTCTATAAAGTACTTAAACTTTTTTGTCATCTTGGAATTTTCGAGACTCTAATAAACTTATGAACCCTCTTCCTAGAGAAATGCTTAAAAAAGATTCGAATACCATTTCAAGAGTTTCACTGAATCTCTAAACCCCATCCATGGGTTCCCTAAGGGTTCAGAGTTCATTCTTAAAGTGTAACACTGTAAGGAGAATGATAACAGAAATATTTTCCAGTCATTGCTTAGAAAACATACTTAAATAGGACATTATGACTACTGATTATTTGCTCTAAGTTTTCCAAGTTCACCAATACATGAATTTAAAAATCTTCAAAAACATTTATATGTCCTAGTTTTTTATTTTGCAAGTGGGCCAACCAAGATAATCAGCAATCTAAAATAACAGGGGTCAGGGAAGCTCAGTGGTATTAATTTTTTAGAGTACAAAATTCCTTATTTAAACATAATCTTACAAAGGAACTCCAATATGAAAACTGATAAAAATTAAACTGATTAGTTGAAGTATAATTTAAAAGGGTCATATGTAAGTCCTATCTGTGTATCTTTTTTCCCACTTGTCCATTCCAGCCCCAAATAGAGTCCTTGAGAATCCCTAGAAATCTGAAACACATTAATGAATCAATAGATAAGATGAAGATAGTATGAGTATTCTAAGTAGAGAGGTAGAAGCAATAGTACTCACAAAGGTATCAAGAAAAGGAACAGAAATATTGCCTTAAAGAACTGTAATGTGGGTGGTTTGAGAACAGATGATGACAGATTTTTATAACAGCCTCCTCCTCCAGAGCCTTATATTTTATATTAAATAATTTGAATACTATTCTGCAAGTATGAGTACTTACTGTGGATTTTAAGTAGAGTAGTAACGTAATAAAATTCAAATTTCCTAAACATCACTCTGAAAATTGTAAGACAAATTAGAGGAAGGAACTAACTGGGGACAAAAGGAGATAATTTAAGTAATTCAGGAGAGAAGTTATCTGAGCCAGAATTAAGAAAATAACACCACAAGTGGAGCAAAGTTTCCAAAGATATTATGTAGGTAGAAGAATTGCCAGAACTTGGACCATTTAGCTATGGGTGGTAATAAAAGAGGTAGTTACTATTTCCACCATATTGTTCATGTGTGGTGCAGGCAATAAGGGGAGAGTTGCAGGATAGACAATTTCAAGTTGTCTTGAAACCCAGCCCTTTAGTTCTTTCATGTGCATAAAATGTCACTTTCTGGCTACACGATGATTTCCCCAGTTATGGTATGTGTTTTATGAAGAATTCTTTAATGTCACGGTGGAAATAGGTTAATTCAAAGCAGATTAATTAGCAGGAACACCCAGGTTGAGAAGGATGGTTATACCATGGCTCAGCTGCAAGAAGTTTACTATGAGTGTTTGACAATGTCTGTGGAAGAGAGAAATATCTTGTGTATTAGATATACAGTTATGTATATAAAAGTCACCTTGCCCACATGCGAGATTTGTTACAAAGAGCGTTTATTTATCAATAGCAAGGCAAGGAAAGACTTATAAATTCGGTGAATTAAAATAAACTGTAGGGGCGCCTGGGTGGCTCAGTCGTTAAGCGTCTGCCTTCGGCTCAGGTCATGATCCCAGGGTCCTGGGATCGAGCCCCGCATCGGGCTCCCTGCTCAGCGGGGAGTCTGCTTCTCCCTCTCCCTCTCCCCCTGCTTGTGTTCCCTCTTTCGCTGTGTCTCTCTCTGTCAAATAAATAAATAAAAATCTTTAAAAAAAAATAAATAAACTGTAAATTCTTTTATTACTTTATTTGTGCACATTTACTGAGTGACAATATTGATGTATTTCTCTTATATGGAAGATAGAGAGATAGCTAAAACAAAGGAAAAGACACAGTCCTTGTCTTTAAAAAGCTTATGGCTGAAATGTTTAAACTATTGGGCAGGAATACTTCCTATCATCAGGTACCTCTTGTTGATGGGCATATTTGATTTCCTGAAATATTTAATGAAGCAGTTGTCCTGCTTCATTAAAGGGTACACCTGAGAATCCTCAATAGGAAGGTAAAGCTATGGTAGTCAAAGTGAAGCACCTTCTGTTCCACCAGAAATCCTAGCCAGCTTTGGAGAAGACTACTTGAAAAGCTTCTGGGGAATGCAGAGATGACAAATAGTTTGGTCTAAATCTCAAAACCCTACTGGAATATATATAGGTTCTAGTTAAAAATGCCTAGAAGAAAGTGTAATGATTTTCAGAAAACAAATGCTGCAAGAGAACACTGTAAAACTGTAACTTTGAGAAAGATCTCCAGGCACAAGCTCTCTTAGGGCCTATGGACCACACCACAGAGAAAATGACCTAAGGCCACATGTGCATGAAAATGAATTACCATTAGGAGACAATGTGGGTTCACCCAATAGCTTATGTGAAGCCAATATCTTTGGAGAACAGACTGCCAAAAACACTCTAGAATTTATTTTGACACTGATCACCTTTGGATTTGCCTGGCTCGCTCTTTAGATATCTCTACTCTAGGAAACAATTTGGCCAAGTCTGAGCTGGGATGGAAGCTAAAAAGAAACATGGATAAACACAATTTACTTCTATCTCTCCACTGACTGATCAAATAGGCACAAAATAAATATTTAGTGAGCCAAGTAATAAATAAATATATAAGATATTTAATCTATAAGGGTTTAAGGGGTATTAATGTTGTTGCTGGGTTTCTTTGTTTTCTCTCTCTGTTTTTCCATTTATCATGTCCCTCCCCAAGTGGACATATAGCTTTCCACAAAAGATATGTGCCTGCTGCTTTTCCTCCAATGCAATATCAAATGCATATATTTTAGAATGCTCTGTCCTTTTAATGCACTGCTTCATAGTAGCTAGAGATACAGCATTGTTGGCATCATCATCATCAGGAATTATAGCATACACTTTGAAGCCAATATTAGTTTGCATGTCATTAGCTGCCAACGTTCTGTTAGTCTCTTAATTGGGAATCACTTAATTAAACTAACAAGGTCAATGGCAATTCCTTTTTCTTAAGCTCCAGAGCACACTCACAGCCATGGAAATCTTTCCTCCTTCAGATTAAATTACTTCACTTTTAAACAGTCATTAACTGCAGCCCTAACACTCCTTTTCCAAACTGGCCTGAGGTATACATGGGAGCTCGCACACACACTCTCAGAAGAGAGCTGCTTGGGGAAGGGCTCCTCCTCTCTGACTTTCGATGTACTGCTAGAGAGTTGAGCAGGCTCAATGATAAATCATGCAGTGTTTTGGTTTACTCTTCAATGCAATTTCCCCCAAACCTTTTTGACAACCATTTAATTTGCAGAGGGATATTTATGTACTAACCCACACTTCAAGCAATTTATTCTTGAAAATGAAGTAGGAACAATAGACACAATAGTATGATTTCAGTAAATAACAAAAATTTACAGCAATTGTTGCCGTATTAGGATATAGCTTTACTGTCTTCAGAAACAGATAGGATTTTAAGAGAAAAATGCCTTTCAAAATGACAAGCAAGATGTAAAATTGAGATAAACAGCTCAGGAGTGTGAGTACCCGATTGTACATGGCCTTATTGTTGAGCTTGTTACATTGCTTTTCTGAAGGATTACGTACCTTCCTGAGTCTGGACTAAACTATCCTTTTAAAGGCTGATACAAAAGCAATAGAGTAGATCCTGCTCAATAATTTTGCCTGCTTCTCTCATTCTTGAAACACTGGGATTAAATTTAGTTTAGGTATAGAAATTGGGAGAGAATAAAAGTTTGCCTTTGTGACTTAATGGTAAGGCTTCCCACTTCATATCCTAGAACACTGAGAGCATGCCTATTCACTTATCCTTTAGAAATGCTCTAATGGGATTGAGGATAAAATGGATAATTATTTTTCAAAGACAGGTTTGTTGGCAGAGACTCTAATTTCTGATTATTCCAGTCTGACTATTCCACCAATTTATTTATCCTATTGTATTTAAATGCTCTTTTAAACCAAACCACTGCATTGCTAACAACAACCATAAGAATAAACCTACCAACAGATATTTTCTGAGCATGTATATATAAGACACTAAGTTAGGCATGAAGGAGGTTTCACACAACTGTAAAACACTGAGACTTCAACAGACTCACAACTAAGAAAAGAGATAAATAATAGTAATTTAAAAGTATGAACAAAATGTTATATTCCAGAACAAGACAGTGCTACAAAAAATACCTCAGATGAATATTATCAAAGAGAGGTTTAGCTAGCTGGAATAGGAGAGTTGTTCCTAGAAAAAAAGGAACTTGTGCTGGACTTTTAAGGAGGCAATATTTGGAATAGAGAAGAGGAGGAAGAGTGGATTTTCAAAAGGGAAAATGATGGTATGGATGCAAAAATTGTGAAGATCCTAGAAGCTACCAAAGAGAGCATTTTGTAGAAGAGAAAAGTTTTCACTCATATGGACAGAAATTAAATTGGCTAAGTATAAAATGTCAGTTTGAGGGAATTCATTGTCAGAGTTTTTTAAAGCCTATATTATAAAGTTTGAAAGTCATTTACTATTGCTTCTTTAGCAGGGAAGTCACAAAATTTTAAATTTAATTTTAAAGGAACCAGAATTCATACATACATTGGTTTGTTTGTATTTTACGTATTCCTTTATTTCCTCATTAAATGTAGGTAATGTTCTGGTCATTGAGGATCTAGCACTGAACAAAACAAAGCAAAATGAAAACCTGCTCTCATGGAATTTATATTCTGGTAGTAGAAAAACAAATAAATAAAACAAATAAGTGAAATATATCAATTAGAATGAAGGAAAAAAACCCATAAGGCAGGGAGAGGAAATATGAAGTGTCTAGTACATTGAAATGTTTGTTCAAGGGCCAGTGAAGAACTCATTGAGAAGGTGACTTCTGAGTAAAGGCCTACAGGAAGAGAGTCATCTATGTGGATATCTGGGATCAGGAAGGGAATGACAAGTAGGGAAAGAACAAGTACAAGGCACCATAGCAGGAATGATGAAGGGGCCAGAATAGTTGGAGCACCATGAACAAGAGAGGCCAGAGAGAGAATATGAATCAGCTCATGGACAGGATTGTAGCCGTCCTAAGGACATCGGTTTTTACCTAAGAAGCCACAAAGGGCCTTGAGCAGAAGCTTGATGTGTTCTGACTCATAATGGGTTATGCAGTGGGTATTAATATGGCTGTTAGATACATTTACAGACAAAGAAGGTTTTAAAATTGAAACCAATAAATTAGAAAGCTGTAGAAGTCCAAAGTAGTATTCAAGTATGTGTGTACTTCTAAAAGACCAACATAGATACATATTAATGTCTCTTTTATATTTAGTGGAAACTGATAATTTTTTAAATTCCTATATAATGACCATTTTTTAATCTAATTGGTACAATTTGCTACAAGGGTCTAGGATCATCAGATCTATGGGAATCATGTTAGTAAGTGAACATATTTTTATGAAAGTACTTTCTAGTCATACGTGACTTAGTCTGAATCAGCATTTCTCATGTGATCTAATGGAACAAGTTCAGAACTATGAGTAAGCATACATGGGTTTTAAAACTAGATCAGCAACTAACAAGGTCTGTGGTCTTAGATAAATCAATGAATGTATACAGACTTCAGCTGACAATCCCTACTCTGCCCGTCTCCTGTTATTCCTACCACGGCCCTTTTTAAAAGCAAGCAGGGAAACCCCTCAGGTGGAGTTCTCTAGGACTAAACCAGATCACAACTCACTCCTGTTTTCTGCTTTTCACTCTAATCTCCTGTGATTCTCTAACTATAATGGTTCCATAGTCACTATCATGCCCACACCTTAGATAACTTGCTGTGCACAGTGTTATTTTAGCTGCCTGCTCCCCCGCCCCCCGCTCCCATTTTTCTCCTTGGACATAATCTAGTATTCTTTCCCCTATAATTCAGGGCCTCTTCCTTGGCATAGTCCCCATTTGGTTTGCCTGTCAGGAAAGGGGTGGATCTATATAATTTTACATATGGCTAACATTCTCTATCACAAATCCACACCTATAGTGAGTTTTCTAAATACACTGTATTAATCATTGCTTCTTCAGGTCCTCTATTGGTAATGCTGGTCTTAGCATGTGTGTTCACAGCATGATGTGTTCATAGTTGATGATCATACACAGTTACTAGAAATCTACCTGAGTTCCCCAACACAGGGCACTTAAATAAGCCCTACAGAACTGATTCTGGGTAATTTGTTGTTGACTTGGACATTTGTAATCTGAGCAATTAAATCATAATCCACACCTTCGTCATGATCACTGTCATCACTATTATGATTATAGTTAATGTATACTGAGTGCTTGCTGTGTACCAGGAGTGGAGCCAAAAAGTGTATATAGGTTATCTCATTTAATCTTTACAAACTATCCTAAGAAGTAAATTAGCCCCATTTTTTTTCAGATGATGAAACTGAGGTACAGAAAGGCTAAGTTACTTGTTCAAAGTCAAATAATACAAATGATTAAGCTGAAATCTGAATCCATAACATCTGACTTTGAAGGTCGTCTTTAGCTATTCATTTTGGCCTCTACAGTGAAATTGGGGTTGAGGCTTTTCTACAGTGGCAAAAACATAAATACTTTCCTTAACCAGTGCAATAAAAATGAATAAGAATGGTAATATTTCTGAAATGTTTATCACTGGCCATAAGAATATGAAAAAGGAGATGACAGCATGTATGTATATAAATACACAATACACATATACCAAATTATGACTGTAATAAAGCAAATTTGCCCGAACACTTCTGTACCTTTCAAATCTAGTGTTAAAAAATGGTAGGCAGTGTTATTGATTTGTGTCCTTGTAGATTTTGAAACAAACTGTGCTGTATAACATAGGCCACATAGTATTTACAGATGAGTGAAGGCATCGACCAACTGTCCAAATAGGCAGAGAACAGAGGAAATGATGTGAGTTTATTTGGAGATGCCTATCATCAAGCTCACATTTCAGGCTATTGTAAAGCTGTGGAATATATTACAAAACAGATTCGTTATAATTTAATAGTGTTTTTTTCCCTCCTGGAACAAGAGAACATAAATGTGAGCAGTAACATTTTAGGATATGCAATAGTTCAGTATGGGCTTTCTTTGGCATTTTGATGAATAAAAGAAAAGATGAGAACAAAATTTTCATCCAGGCAAATGGATTTGGATTATTAGAATATAAAAGTTGATCACACAACCCCATTAAACACAGTAAGGCAGCATATAATAGCAGGAATACTAATGCTAGGGAAAAGTTTTCCTAGGGTACTGGGAAGAGGGCTGAACTGCAATTAGGAAGCTCACTGGTTCTTTCCCTGATGGGCTATGATCCCTGTATTTTCCTAGGTTTCTGTTTCCTCATCTGTAAAATGAGTAATTTAGGTTGAAATAATCTCTAGGAGCCTTTCTAGTCTTAGCATTCTGCTATTTGGATTTCGATTAGAACAGAGAATTCCTTTAGGACCAAAATTTATCTATTATGAGAATAACTTCCAGTAATATCTAATATATTGCTTAATGTGAACTGTAAAATTATTTTCATTTTAAAAAGAGTTTGTTGCAGTATAGTGAATGGAATTTTGGCTCTGGAATCAGAGACTCAGGTTTTTATTCCACTTCCATACATTAGCTATGGATATGCTACTTAAGTCTGTTACGTATGAGGCTCACTATACCATTAGATGTTTGAAATAACAAGACCTATTTCACACGGCTGAGATAAGCATATAATGTTTTGAGAGCACTTTATAACCTATGAATTGATGTAAATATAAAAGGGACATACAGGCCTTTATAAGATCTCAGACCTTTAACACAAAAATTCCATAAGGACAGGGACAATGCCTGCCTTAGTTTGGGCTACTATAACAAGAAACCATGGACTGGGGGGTTTAGACTACAGAAATTTATTTCTCATAGTTCTGGAGGCTGGAATGTCTGAGATCAGGGTGCCAGCACATTTGATTTCTAGTGGAAGTGCTATTCCTGCTTTGTAGATAACCATCTTCTTGTTTTTTTCTCACATTGTTGAGACAGCTAATCCAGGCTTATCATCTCTTTATAAAGACACTAATCCTGTCATGGAGGCTCCACCCACATGACCTAATTCAATTTCTAATTCTAATTACCTCCCAAAGGCCCTATTTACAAACACTATCAGATTGGGGATTAGGACATCAACATATGAATTTGGGAGGGGGCACAAACATTCAGTCCATAACAGTGGCAATTTCAAAATTGAATTCTGAACATTTAGAATTGGCTTGGCTCAGAGTAAGAGCTCAATAAATATTTTTATGATTGAATAAACAACAAATGAACACTTGACTTACTTTGGATCATAAGGCTTTCCTATGATGTCTAAAATTACTATTAGGTTTTATATCCATGTGCATTTAGGGCTACCTTGATCATGTATTATAGATGACTCCTAATCTTTGAGATTCTGGAAAATAAAAATAAGAATCTTTAGTTATCTTCCCATAGAAGATAGTCTCTTAACTCAAAGGTTAGTATAAAATATGTTAACAGATACACTGAAGAAAACACAGGCTTTGTGTCTCATGGATCTGGTTTACTTCTCTGATCTTAACCTGTCTCGAAGCCTCAAGAAACTGAGATAGAGAAAGAAACTTCCTCACAAGATTTTTCAGTGAATTAAGTTAGATTGTGTTTATAAATTAACTAATTCAGTATCTGGTCCATAATAGGAAGTCGATAAAGATTTTTTCCCTTTTTATCCATGCTATGATACCCCATAATCAATAAGTAGGAAACTGGGATAAATAAGTGGGAAAATAAAAAGTGTCATTGCCACATCTAAAGATAACAATGAGATCATCACGCTTTATGTCCAACTTCTCGAGAGAGAAAGATGTGAGAGAGGGAGAGAAAAAATCCCTATTCTACTGCTGGATTTTTAAGAAATTGTAATATGCTATCTAAAATAAAAATTTGTTATAAAGAGTGGTGGGAAAGTAACATACACAAAACATCTAGAATACATGCCCCAAGAGGTTGCATCAATTTGCTTATGAGATGCAGTAATAGGAAAAGGTACACCAGATGCCTTTATACTGCATTTTCCTGCCTTTATTGGCTTTTTGATTGATTTAAATATTAGAATAAGAATGACAGTTTTTGACATGCAAAGAACACAGGAATCCAAAACACCTGGCTCATGCTGTCCATAATCTTGTCAGGGGGCAGCAAACTTTTTCTGTAAAGTGTCAGATAGTAAATATTTTAGGCTTTGTGGGCCATACTAACTCAAGTATTCAATTCTGCTATTGTAGTAGGAAGGTAGCTATAGGAAAAATATGTGAACTAATGGGTAGGCTGGGTTCCAATAATATTTTATAACAGTAGTGGCCAGATTTGGCCCAGGGGCCATACTTTACTATCCATTTATTAGTCCACTGGATAGACAACATTCCCATAATTATGGAAGTCCTATTATGTGCCTACCTCCATACTACCCATGTTGTTTGGCTGAACTGAATAGATGTAGAGCTAGATGATATATCAATCATGTACCTCCATCAATAAAATTATGAACAGGTACGTGAAGATTTGTACCATTTGCATCCAGTTTGCACCATTGCCCATTCCTAAAATATGTAATTCCCATTCCTACTCATATCCCTTTGTGCAGCTGGTTAGGTCACTGTGCACTCTTCTATTTTTGGTGATTAACTTAATTAAATATTTAGGAAGTATTTTTCCCAGACTCCTTATTTGAAATAAGGTGCCAGTGACTGGGAAAAACTTCCAGATTCCCATTTTAAGAGAAATAAAAAATTTAATCCATATAGTAGGAAAACAGATACTAATTAACAGCTGAAATAAATTTTTATCATCAAAGGAAATTTTTCTTAAAATCATTTGCACAGCCAGATGATTTCATGATCTGTGGTTGAGTACCAGGCTTGATATTTAATTTTTTAGGTTATCTAAAACTCAACATAAATTTCATTGTTTTTATTAAAGAATTATGACAAGAATCCTTGATAGAATATATAACACACATACAAACGTGTATATTAATTATTTGAAAACCAACATTTTCAGTTGTTTTCAACTACTCACATTCCTATATAAGTTAATTTCTCTTCTGTTTTCTCAAGTGGCAATAAACTGGAATGCAGGGTTCTGATAGGTATAGAAGAGTGGTTCTCAAATTGTAATGCCTGGACTAGCACCCATGAAGTTTCACCTAGGAATGTGTTAGACTTACTGAATCTGAGACTCTGGAATGGAGGTCCTGAAATCTGAGCTTTATCAAGTCATGCAAGTAATTCTAATGCTAAAGCAGAGAACCAATGACCAAGAGACTACACTGTAAGGATTTTCTGCCAACCCCTGCTGTTTTTTCATCTTATACTCACCTTCTCTTTACATCAAAACCTCCTGAAAGATTTCTGTATACTAGTTCTCTCTCATTTATCTCTTGGGCTCACCTCAACCAAGTTTCCTCATCTCCACACCCTACAGAGACTGCCTTTATCAACATCGTCAATTGCCCCCATGTTATTCAGTCCAATAGTAATTTGTTTGGTTTTCATCATACTTGGAACTTCTGGATCATTTGATATTGCTCTTTTCCTTAAAGTATTTTCTTCCTTTGACTCAAAAACCTTCTATGTGCCTATTTTCCCATTACCTTATGGCTCCTTCTTTGCTCTTATAAGCTGCTCTCTTTATCACCCTGCCTCTAAGTTCTAAAGTGACCCAGGACTCTGTTCTTTTATCTCTCACCCCTATTTATACTAACTCTTGATATGATCTTGTTGATGACCACCTTGAACTCCAGACTCAAATATCCACATGCCTATTTGATGTCTTTGCTTGGATGTCTAATAGGCATCTTAATATGAATATATTCAGGAGCTTCCACTTCTGGTCATATGGAGTAATAGGGAACAGATATATCCTCTCAAATGATAAAACTAACATACAAGAAAAAATATATGAAACAATGTTTTTTTTAGACATTAGACATCCTGTAGCAATAGATAGAGATTTCTGAGAAAAGTGAAATAAAGACTGTTGGTCCCATCCTACTGCCTAATGAGAGTTTCTTGGCTGTAGCACACAGATGGGGTATCGAAGTGGAGAATAACAACTGCCCTGTGCTGAGGCAACAGATTGAAAAATTAAGATAGGGCAAGGTAGTCTAGGTTTATAGGGAAGTGTCAGACAGAAGAAAGCTTCACAGAGAGAGAGAGTTCTGGATATCCACAGAGGTTCTCCTTAAGTTTTCAACTGAGTACTGATCAGTGTATTTGCATAGGAAAACTACTTCACATCCAGGAGGAGAGGGACACTCAAAAGGCACAGAAAAAAATCCCTTTAATTTTCATAAAACCAATAATTGTGTTCCCATAAGCCACAGTAGAAAAACTTCATAATTCATGGAATATTTGATATAGTACTCAAAAAAGTACTGTTTTGGTAGTGGGAAAAAATATTAGCCCTAGATGAAACACTGTTCTGGATCAGCCTCACAAAGCACAAAACAACTATAAATGATCAAACCATTTTTAAGTAACATAATTGCATCCCAAGACAAAGCTCAGGAATATTTATAGGCACATAAAAACATCCAGAGCCCAACAAGATAAAAGCATAATGTCTGGCATCTTGTCAGAAATCACCAGATATGCAAAAAAACAAAAAATATGACACATAATGGAGCAAAAAATCAATCACTAGAAATAAATCCAGAAATAGTGTAGATAGTAGAAGTAGTAGCCAAGCAATTAAAAATTATCATAACTATATTTGAAATTCTCAAGAAAGAAAAGATTGAGCACATTAAGTAGAGTCAGGGAAGATATGAAGATCCAAATTAACTTCCAGAAGGAAAAGTACATGGCTCAGTTTATAAAAATACACTGAATTTCATTAATAAAAGATAAAAATTTGCAGGAGAAAACAATATTGACCTTGAAGGCCTGGTAGTAGAAACTATACAAAACCAACAACAACAGCAACAATAAAACCCCCAATGTGTCAGTGAGTAATGGGAAGCATCAGGTGGCCTACATATGTATATGTGGAGTTTCCAAAGGAGAAGGGGAAAAGAAGAGAAAAAAAGAAAATTATGGAAGAGAGGTAAAAATTTTCCAAATTTGATGAGAACCCTAAATTTATAGATTTTTTTTTAAGATTTTATTTATTTATTTGACAGAGAAAGACACAGCGAGAGAGGGAACACAAGCAGGGAGAGTGGGAGAGGGAGAAGCAGGCTCCCCGCTGAGCAGGGAGCCCAATGCAGGGCTGGATCCCAGGATCATGACCTGAGCTGAAGGCAGACGCCTAATGCCTGAGCCACTCAGGTGCCCCCCTAAATTTATAGATTTAAGAAGTTCAGTGATCCCCAAGCAGAAGGAAATGGAAGAAAACCACACCAAGACACATCATGATCAAATTGCTTAAAAGAAGTGATGAAAAGAAAGAAAGAAAGAAAAAAAGAAACCTTAAAAGCAGCCAGAGAGAAAAATACAATTACATAGAGAGGAACAAAGTTAAGAATTATAGCAGACTTCCCATTAGAAATAATACAAGTGATACTACTCTGCTTTCTTTTCACATGTATTATTTCTAGGGGGAAAAGTCTATAATTTCTGGTGAATGCCAACATTCCTTATAAAGCCTCATTTTATCCATCTTCTTCCCCTGACAGAATTTGAGACTTATATTCACTTACTCTCCATCAAGCTCTGCATATACCTGTCTCCACTGTAGCATATAAATTTTCAATAATTTTTATTTCATAGATATTTCCCCAAGGTCTGTGACTCCTTATGGATAAAATCTATGTACCAATCATCTTGAACAGTACTTGGCATAAAGTAGGATTATTAAATTAAAGGGAAAAATAGAGGATATGATACTTTCGGGTTGTAATTATAAAAACAGTAGTTGACTTTATTGAATACTTAATATTTGTATATAAAATAATTTACGCATTTGAACATAAAACATCTAATTTAATCATCTTACCAATCCTGTGATATAAGTACTCTTATTATCTACTGTTAGTATGCCTTTATTATAATTGAGGAAACAAGGCATTGAGAGAGTGCAGAGTGGATATTAGCTCTTTGATAACAAAGCCTCACTTCTGACTTTGAGTCTTAAGACCTGAGTTCAAGGATACTGTCTGCCCCTCAACAGTTCTGTGTAGCCCTGTGACTTTTAGCAAGTTATCTATATTGCTTGGCTTTAGTTTCTTCACTTGCAAAAAGGGGATGATATATACAAAGTTCCTTGTAATGATTAAATAAGATTATGTATTTCAGAGTATCTGATGTATAGTAAATAATCAACACATATCTATTATTTCTTTGATAATAGCTACAGAAAACATCACCACAGGAGAGCCTTCAGCAGGCAGCCTAAGGAAGGGGCCTTATAATACAAAAGACATGTGCAGCACGTGGGTAATAAGTCCTGTCAGCACCAGAACTCACCTATTCCTTCAGTCATCCCATGTTGTTTTGATGACCTTGTGTTCTTTAAAAAATGTGGAAATATATTCCCTTTCTTAATATGTATCTGTTCTACAGGGAAAGTTTAAAAGAAGACAATATCCACTGAGCTTCCTGGTCTGTTATAATGAGGGGCCCATGACCACAGGAAGTCCACTGGGTGACTATGGCTGGTGGAGCCACAAGCAGGGGATAGTATTATTATTATTATTATTATTATTTGCACTGTAATCTCAAGAACAGGAGAGTATTCCTGTTGAGGCTGGGTGAAGGAAGGCTCTGAGAAGAGGGGGATTTAGGTGAGCCTTAAGTATTTTTCTGGGCCACCATTTCAGAATTAGTGTTCTTTTTGCTGACCTCTGGTGTATATTCTTGTCTTAACCTTAAATAAAAGCATCTGCTTAGAGCAAACCCACCTCAAACACAAATTCGTGGTGCAGTAGCTTTTGAATGAAAACTGAACAAAAACCAATTAGGAGTTTTGTTTTCACCTATGCAGATAACACCTCAGTGAGTTGTATTTGTGGCATGCATTTCTTTGGATAATTATTCTCATGGACTTTCGCCAGGAGGCATATTTCCTCTTTTCCCAGCACTTTCTAGCAAGAGCTAAAATACTAGACAGGCACTCTTACAAGAAATTATATTAAGAAGTTTAATTAGTAGGAAATAAAATATTACACATTAATGATATTAATCATTAAGTGGCTAGGCTGCATACAGACACTGACAACTATTTGGTTTATGCAACTCTTTCATCTAACCAGCAATTGTTGCGGTCCCTTCATTCTGTTCTGGTTTGTCAGAAGGATCTCTAGAGACTGGCTTTGCTTCTGTGATCAGTCTTACTAAGCTTCTATAGATTCCTGTGTATTTGTTGGCTTCTGTTTTGTAACAAGCACATGGGTCTTGATATTCATTGAGATGCAAAGCTGATTTCTTCCTGAATGCTATCATTAGCATCTGATGTACATCAATATTTTGCAGCTATGAGGAAATCTTTTTGGATCAGCTCCAGCTAAGCACTGTATTTCCTCTGCCATAAGTGACTCAAATCTTGGTTCCTCCAATTCACAGACCATGCAGCGCCTCTTTCTTTCTAGCCTATACTTCAACTGAAGTACACAATGCTGAGAGACTTTCTGATGTCACCTGCAGAAGGTTGGGGGGGGGGGGTTCTTTCACAGCTTGATACAAATTTCTCTCTGCATATCCCCAGGACTTTCATTTTGCTTTATATCACTAATTTGTGTTCTTTCAGCTTCCCGTCAAGTTTTTTTTTTTTTTTTCTTGGACCACAAATTCCTTACCCAGAAGAACTTAGGTTTTTCATGTATATTGTAGACTTTCAGGGTGTTCATTAAATAAATCAAATGATTGGGATGACTGTTAATATTTTTCATATATTTATATAATGCAAACATTTTGGATTTTTTATTTCTATTTTATATGTGTTATGTGCTGTCCTCTCACTCACCCAAATCTGGAAAAAAAAAAAATCTAGAAGTTTCTATTATGTTGGCAAGAAACATGTTTTGCTGGGTCAAATTTTAGTGTATATATACTCTGTGTCACTGCAAAACAACAACTGTATTTCTTCCTTCCGATGATAATTTTTTTGGTAAAGAGTAAGCCTCATTACTTATCTCTTCTTATCTCATTAATTATCTCATCAAATTGATAAGTAGTTCATTTTAACTTATATCAAACTCTTGCTTTTATATCATAATTAAGCAGATTTACCAATACATATCTCTATCAATAAAACAGTTACTGTTAAGAGTGAAACATGATTTTCTCCACTAAGACTGATTTTTAAAATTGTTCCATATATATGCTACAATGTTAAAATACATACATAACAATAAAGAAATCAAGAAGCTAATGGAATATTGAGTTGTTTACTCAATTATACTTGAAAATAGATACAAAGTTTAGTTGACTATATAAAGGTTGCATTCTGAAAATAAGTTTATGAAACAGAATTATAGAAAGGAAATAGGAGAGGAAGGGAGTCAGGAAATACTGGTTTTTACCACTTTTCTACACTCATCATAACTCTGATTTTGGCTACTTTCTTCATGGTCTTCAGCCTGTCTTCCCAAGTATCCACTTGGAAAGATAAATTTGGAAATGTCTCTGGGTGTTTTGGCTGTTCTAATGAAGGAAATTCAAGAGTGTATTAAACATACTACTATATGTGGAAAATTCCTGAACAACAAAGGATTGCCCCACACAAAATGCTAATAGCTCCCTAATGAGTAAACTGAGCTAACATTATCTCAGACTGATTCCAACTTCAAGATTCTGTAGTTGCTGTTATTAAATTATATTGAATCCTAACATAGTTCTAGCATTGAATTTAGCGCTATGGATAGCAGGGTTAGAGACAGAATACAACAAAAGAACTGCAAGATTACCTTCTCAATAAAAAGACTGTAGACAAGTTAAAAAAAAATCAGTCACACACAAAAAGAGAGAATGCATTAAGACAGCATTTTCATTATAACATAAAATAAGTTAGAATTCTAAAATGATCCATATTTTAATAGAAAGTCTTTGTATTTTGAGACAATCACATATATAGTTATAAGATGCTAAGATATATTGATACGAGAAACCTATCCCAAAACACCCCTCCTGGTGGGATCTCAGATGGGAGGAAACCTAAAGTAACATAAGCTGAATCACAGAAGCATATCAGGAAGCCCCTAGAAGCTAGAAAATGCAAGAACACAGATTGTCCCCTATAGCATCCGGAAAGGAATGCTGCCTTGCTGACACCTTGATTTTGGCCCAGTGGGATCTGTTTCAGACTTCTGACTACCAGAACTGTAAGATAATAAATTTGTGTTTCTAGCTACTGAGTTTTTGGTCATTTATTATGGAAGCAATAGAAAACCAATATAGAGGGGCATAAAATAATATATATTATATCCCTACTGAAGAAGGTAAACATCTTTGTTTAAACACAATTGGCTATATATTTCCTTATGTAAATTTCTTGTTCATAATTTTCTTTTTTACTCAATTGATTTTGAGTTCTGTATATATTCTAGATATTAATTTGATTATTAAATACTTTGCCATTTTTTTCACATAGAATGTTTTTCTTTTTGGTGTGTTTCATTATACAGATTTTTATAATTAAAAATTATATATAACTATAGTATAATAAATATAAATAATATAAATATAACATAATAATTAAATATATTGGCCTTTAGTTTTATGGCTTCTGGATTTCATGTCTTGTTTAGGAAAGCCTTCTCACCACAAATTGACTAAAACAATCTTTTAAATTTTTTCTAATTTATATTATTATTTTTAGTTATGTAGTTCATCTATAATTTATTTATTTGTGTAAAATATAAGGAAAGAGTGTAAATGTTTATCTTCACATATAAAGACCTAATTATCTCAACACTATTAAATATATTTTTTCCTCTGATATACAATACCACTTTTACCAAAACTGTATCACATACATAATTTTTTCTGATTTTTTCAGTTTTATTGATCCATTTATTTATTCCTATACCAATTATATATTGTTTCCATGGATTTAATTAATAGAACTTATTTGTATAGTTTTATTGGCTGCAATGGCATGTTACTTACTATTTCTTCTATCCCAAAATTTTTTTGGCTATTATTGTATATTTTTTAATGGGTCATGCTTTTCTTATTAGACTTATTATTGAGTATTAAATAATTTCTCTTGCTGCAACATTATTATAATTGCATATTCTATTTGGTTATTTCTAGTGTGTTGAAAAATGCAGCACGGTGGTTAAGCATATAGACTCTGTAGGCAGACTGCCTGAATTCCACTCCTTCCTCAGCCACTTATAATTTGTGTTATGTAGCCAGTGTGCACCAAAGTTTCCTCATCTGTAAAATGGGATAACGATAGAAACAACCTCATTAATTTGTATAAAGAATGTATTTTAATATGTCCACAGACTTAGAACACATTCTATACATGTCCGGTACTGTACAAATTTCTGCTAGTATTGTTATTTTTTATTATGTTGATCATTTACCCTGATATTTTTTTATTGATATACAATTGTATAGTCCATAAATACAGTTACCTTTGTTTCTTTCCAATTGGTACACTGCTTATTTCTTCTACTTGTCTGTCTTAACTATGGTTTCCATGTTAAGAATGAATCCTAGCAGTGAGAACAACATTTTTACTTTCCTGATTTTAATGCTTAAGTTTTTATCAATAATGATATTCTTCTGTAGACATCTAATAGATGCACTTCAAGAGATTTTGAGAATTTCTTCTAATCTTATTTTTCTAAGTTTTTTATTGTGAACGGGAATCAAATTTCATGAAATGTTTTTGTATTGCCTTATTGAAATAATCACTCTAATTTTGTAATAAAATTAATATAGTCCTTAAAACATGAGACAAATCTCAATGTATCATTTTGATGAGTAATGGATAAGACAGGGATAGAATTTTTTTCCTTTTAAGATTTTATTTATTTTTTGACAGAGAGACAACAGAAGAAGGAACACAGTAGGAGAGGGAGAAGTAGGCTTCCCATGGAGCAGGGAGCCCGATGCGGGGCTGGATCCCAGGATCCTGGGATCATGACCTGAGCCGAAGGCAGACGCTTAACGACTGAGCCACCCAGGAGCCCCTAGAATTTTTTTTTCTAAATCTGAAAAGAGCTATTCTCTTCTGATTCTATCTTACTATCATCAAATGATATAGTTTGCAATGATTTCTGCTCTTCAGAATTTATTGAGTTTCATTTAGATATAATACATCAATAAAATTTTGATTGATTCACACGATGTTGAAGATAATATATATATGGAATGAGTAAATCTTAGCCAAGCAAAATTGACTACATGCTTCTCTCAGGAATGTCTGAAGCTTGGTAATGCCCATTGGCTAAAGCTAAGGAACATACTAACTAGAGATAAATGGTGTTTGGCAACCATGGGTTTTTTGGAAGTAGCACTGTTGATGTATTCACGATTTGCACCTGCTTTCAGCAAAGCATGAAGTTATACCTACCTAGCATGTATAACCCGGTACTTAAGAAAAAAAGGATACATACTGTGATAACTATTTGTCAATTACTTTAAATATTTAATTGCTAAAGGACTCACAGGACTCAAGTACTTGATTCTCATGAAACATCTGCAAAATAGGCAAGACCACAAGATGGATATGCATTGAAGGAAATTTTAAGAGCAGGCTACTTTATTCTCCCATCACTGGGTCATTCAGGATGTGCTTTGTCTTTAGGTCTTGAACCACCAGCAGTATTTTTTATGATTTTCATTATGCCTCAAAATAAGTTCTAAACATAAGTTTTATAGCTTGATTTGTCCAACAATATTTTTCTTTACTATTTTACTCTTCCTTAGATTCAGTTTTTTCATTTTACAGACTGCATCTTGAAGTAACTCTTTCAGAGATGTATTTATTTTGTCCTAGCAGCAAGTACAATCCTCTTATTTCTTCAGAATGCTTTTCTTGTCTTTTATCTATTGCCTCTTTATTCATGATCTGCCCTTCAGCACTTTCCCCTCCATTAGTCTTCTGCATGGTATTGGTGAAGTGATATTCTCTAGTCTTATTTCTCTGTAGAACTAAGGCACTCTATTGTCCGATTTCCTGGAATTTCTTCAAGATGCATGGCTTTCTGATGGCACTCTTTGTTTACCCCCACTAATATTTCTTTATTTAAGATTTGTTTGTTAGAAATTTTGATGGTATTTTAAGTGGGAGATGAAGTAGAAACATCAGCTTGTTAGCCTCCTTAATTCAATCACTCTTAATTTTCACAACAAATTTGTGATAAGGCTTTTAAAAAGAACTTCCATTGTACAGATGAGGAAAAATGAGGTTCAGAGAATTTAAATAATTTGGGCAAAAAAGACACGGCTAGTCACTACGGATCTTGGGTATGTAATCAGGTGTGTTAGTCTCAAAGTTGACTTTTCTTTTGCTTCAAAGCAATGGCTTCTGAGATTGATATATGATCTAGGTGCTGCTGCTCCTAGATGTACTAGAGGTACTTATACTTGGCAGAGATGGGAGTTTTTGAAAGTTATTTCTCTAGTTCATTCTAGTGATTTCTAAATGAATAAAAGTGATGCTTAATTGAAAGTTCTGCATGAGAAACTATGAGTTAGTGGAAAGAACATGCATTTTAGAGTGTAATGGATTTGTTTTTAAATCTTGGTTTTCAGTTGCAATAACTAACTGTGTGACCTTATACATATAATAATTATTTTTCAACTTCCTCACGTTTTAGTGTCTTCATTTATAAAGTACACATAGTAGCATATATTTCAAGGACTTATGCGAAAATTGATTGAGATGCATATTTAAGAAGCCAGAAAGTGAGACATATAATAGATACTGACCAAAGGGTAGTTTATTTCTCATTCTACATATCATATTTCATTTTGAGAACAGCTCAAGAGTTGGATATTATCATATTATTGGTGAGGACTTCTGGGCTCAGAGAGGTGAAACATGACTTGCACTAAGCCGTGTAGCTAATAAGTGGTACAATAAAATCTAGCATGGAAGGCTGCAAGACACTACATTTTTTGTTTTCTCCAGGGATTTTTCTAATTCCCATTCTGAACTTGGTACCACATGAACACTTCCTTTGATCTAAGCAGTCCTTCCTGTTGGAATCCCCTGAGTTTACTTCTCTTTGGTGTTTCAGGCCACTGGATTTAATTAAAGAGAACTGAGTTTCTCTTTGTTGGAAAACCTTCAGGAAAGGGACCTATTTTTAATGATTTGGAAAATGGAGAATTAAACAAATCTGAGCCTGCTGAAATCATTAGCAAAGAATTTTGGTAGTAGTTAGGATTATGGATAGAGAGAAATAAATCTCACATAGTAAAGCAAAATCATTGCAAAGAGAAAAAACCTCTTACTCCATTTATGTAAATAAAAATGCCTGTATTTAATAGAAAGTTATCAAGATGGCTCTATTTAACAGTGTAAACGGCAGCCTAGATTTGGCTCTATAACTAACAGTTGTACGAAAGGTTTTGGTATACCGGATTGTGTGTCTGTGTGTGTGTTTGGCAATTATTACTGATACATTCAAGCTACACCAATAGATCTCTTTGCACTTTTGTTGCTGTAGTAATACAGGAGGCCCTAGTTTGTAGTTGTATTCAGTTTTCACCTTGAAGAGTGATGGAAGTTGTTGGAGGAGGGAATACTTTAATTCCCTAAATGAAAGAAGGATGTCGTCTCACAAGTTGGCTATTGAGGATATTGACATGCCATCATGCATCACTTTAAACTTTCCCTGAGCATACAGATGATGTTGTTTACTGCTCACCAAAATCTTTCAGGTAAGTATGTCAAATGTCACCTGTCCATTTAATAGATGAGATCTCTAAGGCACAGAGACATTGGATGCCTTACCAGTGCTTTAATTACTACTTAGTATCAGGGTTTGTGTTATAACACAAGTGCTCAGATTTCTAGTCTAATCCTCATTTAAATATATGTGAATTGGTTTGGCAAAGATAATTCTTTTCACTACGGCATCCTCCTAAAAGAAGGAATCTTGATACCAAAAAGAACCTCCTCAGAAGGTGATGCATTCTATCCCCATGAGTTTGTGTGATAATCCACCCAAGTACCTTCCATAAAAAGAGTGTATGCCTTTATACCCTTTAATTTACAACATCTGCCAAAAAAGCTCACTAAGCTTCCATGAATAAATGTTTAGTTAAATTTGAATCGTGTATCATGGGCATAGTGCACTTTATGGACAAATTTTTTCACTATGGAAATTTAGGACTCTGAATTTCTTTCAGGATTGATGAGATAGATATACCTTTGCAAATGCCCAGTTGATTTAAAGCTGGCCAGTTAGTGAATTTGAGCACATCCTGGTCATAAGGCTTAAGGGAATTACAGGTGCAACATTAATTATATGTGTAAGGGGACATATTCAACTACAGATAACATTAGGCTCTGATAGATATTTGCTTTACAAGAACGAATTCATTTTGACAGAAGATCCCAGAAAGCACAATTCTATCAAACACATATTTGGAACATATATCACAAACTGCTAGTTTTGGAGAGAAACCTAGAGATTATCTCCTGTTAAATACTTCATTTTATAGAGGTGGAAACTGAGGCACAGAGGGCAGAAGTAACTTATTCCCTGTCACCTACTTGTTAATGGATAGATTTTAAAAGTTCAAGTTCAAGTTTCCTGATGCCAATTACCTTGACAGACTTAACAACCCTTATTATTATTATTTTTTATATGGAAACTGACATGCATAAGTGTCAAAAGATCCAGATTCAACCATTTAGAGATACTTTCTTTTATGTATCTATTAACATCACAAAAACATTCTGTTTCTTCCATATATCTTTCTGGCATCACGAATATAAATAAAAACATACATACAAAATAGAGAACTTAGCCTTTAACTCCCTTCATGACTTTGCACAAGTACTGAAAATTTTAGGCCTCATTTTCAACTGTGAAATAATGGAGTTACCTCTTTTAGATCTATGAACATAAATACCAGATGCAGCATTATAATGATTAAGTACACTGAAGACACTATAGAGTGAAGCAATGTCCCCTCTGAAAATCAGAAGCAGAAAATGTTTCATTTTGGTTTCTCTTGCCTGGAGGAAATATTTTTTTTCCTCCCCTGTGTTTAACTGTAGTTGATTTTCCTTCACAGATTTGAAATACATATGATGTCCATCAACATGTCAAATATTGGTCTTTTTATTAATATAGTTACATACGGCATGAAAAGTCCAAATCTTCTTTGTGTATTTCAGCTTGTAAATTTTTTTTTAATTGAACTAAGCAAGATAAATATGACATATAGCAAAAAACCTGAGCCCCACATTCGGACTTTCTGGCTGACCTGTGTGTCTACACACACACATGTCGCTTACACGCAGACCTATCACAGAGGAACCACCAGCTTTAACAGCTTTATTTTCCATCTAGTTAGAACAGAATTATCTGCTAAAACAAAGTCACAAAAGATTAGCAGGTATACCTACAAAGCAAGACTTACTGAAATCTCTATCCACATTGTTCTATGACTTAATAATTAACATGGTTAAATAATAATCATTAGAATAGAAAAGTAGTACCAACTTGAAGAAAAAAAATTAGCAATGATTTGGTACCAAACAATTTTGTACAAATCAGTGTTTATAAAAAATTAACCAAAACCTTCTTTCAGAAATGTTTGTGATAGTTTTTTTTCTTTTTTTTTTTTTTTACATGTATTAAGCTTGTTCCTGGAGGCTCTGGTTAACAGCACTGGGGCAGAGTTTAAAGCTAATAGCCTGGACTATAGAACATTAGTCACCCAATAAAACCTTAATATAATTTCTTTCTGAAGAGAACCACTTCTTCATTTACTTTTGAAATAAACAACACATTCAAAAGATTACTCATTCTTTTGTTAACTTCAGCCCAGTGTTCTTACATGTTCACACTGAAAAGTTCCATGAAGTTTATTTCAAGCAACAGGGGGCTGAGAAAGCTGATTTCACTTATAGTTTGAGGTTTCTTCCCCCTCTTTAAATATTTATACTGCCAATAAACAAACACAGATGTTTAAAAAGAAGGAAAAAAGCTAACTAAAAACCTTGCCCTGTGAAAATAGGCATATGTTAAGGGTTTTCAGTATGGTTTGATTTGGAATATACTAGAAATGATGCAATTATTTAATGGTTTTGCATAACAAATGCACAAATTCTTTGGCCTATGTAAACAATGAAGTTTTTACAAGTTCTTTAACCTATGTTACAAATAGATCAGTGATTACGTTTAGATAGATGTGGCAGAGCTGTCTAAAAGCTGAAAATATCTGGTATGATCAAATAGCCAAGTGCATCAATCAAATACAGGCAACTGTGTAAAAATCATAAATAGATTGCTAAATCATCAGTTAATATATCTACAGGGAAGAACAATTAGGAAAGTCATCAGTGACATTTTATTTACAAATTATTATTGAAAGCTAATTGTTTCTGTAATCTATAAAGAACCCTTTAGCCTGGAGTTGAACCATAAACAAAAAGCAAACAGAGGAGTCTATGTGTTATTTCTTTCTCCTGTATGTGTTAGCCTAGATTTGGGCTTGACTGGTACTAGGAATATTGTGACATAAATAAAGGTGCTCTTACTAACTTTCATTAGCTAAGTTTCCTTAGCAATAAACTGGAATACAAAATACATTCCATTTAGTAGGTGCTACACAAAATTGAGAATCTGTCTTTATATCTCTCTGTGGGGCATTCCAGTGTTGTGATTGCTGCAATGGGGGAGAAGGAGCAAGCTCCTCTTTAACTTTGAAAGGATCTTCACAGTTAATGCTTCACAGGGACCCAAGGAATGGAGGTGGGAACAGATTGCTCTATCTTTCAAAATGACTTTTTGTCTGCTTTTGCTTTTCTTTTATGTCCTTTTGAAAAGCCTGTGATTTGAGAGAAAACAGAAAATGATGGCTGAAATCAGAGACAGAATGAAAAAAAGGGGGAAATAAGTTGATGAAATCAGAGGAGATTAAAATAATTCTTATTAAAATACCACATTCAGTGGCTGGGAATTTTTGTGGCACCCATGATATATGATGGGAAATGCAAGAATGAATGTTAATATTCTGAACTTCATTCTGGTATTTACAAGAAATGTATTTCCAATATAGACTGATTGATTTCAATGCCAAAAATTGTAAAATAGAAGGAAAAAATGATCACTTAATGAGGGAATTCAAACAAAAATCTTAATTATACATGGGCTATATAGATATGAATAGTATTTATTTCAATTCATTCACCCATTCACTCAGTCAAAATATATTTGTTATGTATTCCATGCCACATGTTCTTCAGGTGAGAGTAAAGTACATACAAAAAGAAATGAAGCATACCCACTTGGACGGCTGGAATAAAAAAGATGAACAATAGTAAGTGTTGGCAAAGATGTGGAAATTGGAACCTTCATTCATTGCTGACAGGGATGTAAAATGATGCCACCATTTTGGAAAACAGTTTGTCAGTTCCTCAAAAGTTAAAGAGAGTTACCAAGTAAACCAGCAATTCCACTCCTGAGTATAAATACAGGAAAACTGAAAACATATGCCCATGCAACAATGTATACATAAATGTTCACAGCAACATTATTCATAATAGCCCCAAACTGGAAACAACCCAAATGGTCACCGACTGATGAACAGTCAAAAAGTGGTATGTCCATACAATGGAATATTATTCAGCCATATAAAGGAATAAAGTACAAATTCATGTTATGACTCATTGAACCTTGAAAACATTATGCTAAGTGAAAGAAGCCAGACACAAGAGGCCACCTATTGCATGATTCCATTTATATGAAATGTCCAGAGTAGGGAAAACCATAGAGACAGAAAGGAGAGAGTAGTGGTTGACAAGATGTAATGGGTGGAGGCAGAAGGGAGAATGACTGTTCCATGCATGATTTCCAGGTTTCATAGATACATTCAGTGGGATAAATGGGGTAGACTATGATTACTCCATCTTAACTGAAACTGTAAACATACTCTCTTTTAAATTCAATAAAGTTTTTGCTTCCCACACTCAATTGAAACTGTTCCTGTTGAAGTCATCAGTATTCACCATGGTGGCTAAATCCAGTGTTTAATCTCTGTCTTCATAGTTGTTGACATTTAAGCCTTTGATCAAAGCTTGCCTTCTCAGTGAGGTCAATTCTAACAATTTAAAGCCACAAACTTCCCCCACAGAACTCAACTTTTCTTTGCTCTTCTCTACATTATTTTTATAGTATTATTACCTTTTCAATTTCAGATAATTTAGTAAGTTATTTTATTCATTTTTCTTTCATCACTCTAGAATACACACAAAGTCAGTGATCTTTGTTTTATTCACTTTTGTACTCTAAGTGCCCAAAACAGCGTTGAGCTTTTTAAAAAACCCCAGCAATTTGCTGAATAAATTAATGAGCTGTAGGAAATTTCTCTCAAATATTTGGAAATTCCTTCTCTCCTCCTTTCTCTATATATCTATGTTTTTTAGAAGAGTTAACATAGTAGACTTGCTATCCTTAGAAAGTCCTGTTTATAAGATTAGCTATTGGCTGGCATCTGGGAACTTGGATTTCAGGAGGGCTCCCACTATTCCCAGAACTGATATGAGTGGCATTTCCCACATGCTGTTACAACTCATTGCTGGGGGAATTAAGTACATCCTGTATGATTCCACTGGGAAAATACTCTTTGAAGCTTGCACCTCCTTCCTCTGGTCTTCACCCCATGAACTTTGCCCCTTTGCTGATTTTGTTTTGTATCCTTTAGCTATAATAAATCATAGCCACAAATACAACTATATGCTGAGTTCTGTGAATTATCTTAGTAAATCACTGAAACTGGAAATGGTCTTAGGGAACTGCAAAACACATGCATGTACACACACCCATATATATACATACATGAATAAATATACACATATATATTCAATTTTGGCATATATATGTGGCATAAATTTGGCATCACTGATTACAGCCTTCTTGCATTATCTCCATGTTTTCTGTATTGTACCCTTTATTATTCTTATGGGAAATTTTCCTCAAGTGGCCAGAGATAGTTGATTGCCCATCAATATTTAAAGGTGATGCATATAAATTGGCAGTTCTGTATATACTGATAGGGGTCATTGCTTAAAGAGTTATCAGCAGAGGGGCGCCTGGGTGGCTCAGTCAGCTGGGTGATCAACACTTTATTTTGGCTCAGGTCATCATCTCAGGGTTGTGGGATCAAGCCCTGTGTAGGGCTCCACATTCAGCAGGGAGTCTACTTCTCTCCCTCACCCTGCTCATGCGCTTGCTCTCTCGCTCTCTTTCTCTCTCTCTTAAAAAAAAAAAAATTATCAGCAGAAAAAAGTTTTCAATGGATAAACTGACAATTATATTAAAGATATCTGAATATCAAAATTCAGATAACTTTTTTCTGGCAGTGTTCCATTTCCACTGAGAAAAGTTCTCAGGTATCTTTCCCGGAACATAGAAGTCTTCCTATTATTTTCCATGTTTGTAGTGGTGACAATAGTGATGGAGTATTCTATCTACATAACCATCCACCCCCCATTTTTTACCTCTATGTCTTACTCCAGACCTCAACTTTGGCATTAAGACCTTAGCCGCCTCCAGTGGTTTTCAGGGCATACTGGCTGCCTGACCATCTATATCCTGCTCTGCCTGAACACAAGGTTTATGGGTCCCTCAGCCCCATTTCATCACTTATCACCCTCTATCTGCTTTTCCAAAATACTGTTGACATCTTTTGTCAGCTCAGCCCCCCTTTTATAACTGTGGATTTATACATTTTGAATATTTTATTACCATTTTAATAGGATCTTGGGATGGAGAGAAGATAGAAACCCGTGTTAAAGCCCAGTTACAAACATTTTATTAACTATTTTATAAAATGGTCTGTAGAAATAATCCCTGAGCAGATTGTTAGACTGCCCACATGGTGTTATCTCAGCAATCATGACAAGATCCCCCTTTCCCCCAATGTCCTGTTTACCTGCTTATTCACACATGAAATCCTTGTTCCATTAAACAAATACTTTAATTCCACAAATAGAGACAATATTGAACAAAGACATTTTGATGTCTGTAAAATGTTGGTGTAATTCAAACTCATATGTGAAATATAGATTTCAAATCTTACTGAGAGTAAATTTTGAATAGGAAAAGTAAAACAATGTCAGGACTCTAGACCTAAGAGTCCTAGACCAAATTCCTATTTGAAAACCAAAACAGACATAAAATACATAATACAGAATGTCGAGGTATTAAAATCAATTCACTTCTGATAAGGCTATATAAAACACAATGTGAGCCAGACTGGGAAACAGGCTTTAAAAATATAATCTTAGCATTACCACACAGGCTTCGGTGGCTTTTGCTATGCTAGAGGGGATTACACTAATGATACTTAATTCCTCACCAGCTCTAAAATCCTATAATACTTTAGAAATGTTTAAACTGGAATAACCAATATGCTTGCTAACCTATACTTAGTATCATTACTGATGTTTAAGTATTAGTATTTTTAGTATGTGTGAACACAGATTATTCTTTCAGATTTTCTTTAATTGTTCCTTAGTTAATGTTTCTTCAGTTTGAGGGATTCATATAAGAGGGCCACGTCTCTCCAAGGGTTTTTGAGATACTTATTCTAATAGAACAGGTTCTTCTGATTCTAGTTCTTTCTTGCTTCTAATGGATGTACTCTTGTTGATGTACTCTTCTAGGTACCATAAGCGGAATAGACATTCCTTGCACTCATGAGACTACTTTCATTCTGACTGTAGGTTTTTCATTTCTGCTCTCCATTGGTGGCAATGTGTGGATATCAGGGGTGCATAGTTTACAATTCCTGCATGTTCTTGGTATGACTCACATTTGAGAGCATCATCAACAAGGTAACAACCTTTGAGAGAGTCATTAGAAGTCAGTGTTCATGGTGGCTCAATGAATGATGCAGCATAATGACTAGTGGTATAGTCAGCATTAAATAGATGATAAAAGGGAAATTCAGAAGCAAAAGTAATCCAAACAGGTATGGCATTGTGGGTAACAACAGTGTTACTAACTCTTTATTGCAGTGAAAGATATAAAATTAGCTAACATCAGTTCATTTGACAATTAGTAACTCAAAAAGATGGTTCTCAAATCTGAATAGAAAAAGATGGTTCCTGGACACTATGAAGAATCTTCACTGACTGAACGATAAACAAAAATATAAGTGTCTTTTCTTTTTCCATTTTTCTAAATCTTCATCAATAAATCACTATACCTCTCACGGGTCCATGGATTTTATAATTGCTTTTAAATCAAATTGTTTATATACACAAGAGACTCACACAAAAAATATTTGCTGAGAACCCCACACAACTATGAGTAGCCCAGACTGTGAGAACTAGGTCATATATTTTATCAGATGGCTTGTATGAAAGAAGTCACTGAACAGGGAAATGCAGTTTCCAATATTTATCATATTTGACAAGTACATTTCTAGACAAAGGGTTAAACAGGTCAATTAAAAGACGGATAAACAAAGATATTGATATATATTTAAATATTCTTTTTTTCTATATTACATTACCTTATAATTTACTTTACAAATATGTGCTAATATGAAATTAAGATAATTTTTGAAATTTCTAAAATTTAGCTCAACAAAATTTAGATTAGTTTCTTGTCTTTATAATGCTATAGAACCAGTTTGAATAACTATTTTAGTTTAATTTTTGCTCCTACAATGTACAGGATAAATTGTAGTTTATTATAGAGCATGAAATATCGATATTTCATATGTTGGTGTTGGGTGGCTTCATATAGTACTTTTAAGGTATTACATTTTCAAATAGAAAAAAACAAGTTTTAGAAAAACCTGCAGTTTGAAATAACTTATATATAGTTTAAAATTACGGAAAGCGAGAGAATACTTTGTGTAGGGCTACAAATATATGTGATGAATGAAAGCAAATGCATGATAATAATAAATGCCACATTAAGGATGGAGGCTCTGGTGGAAATAGAGAAATGCATGAGATTGAGAATTACTCTATAGGAGGCTTCAATGATATTTTAGTGTTTTATTGATAAGTAAATAGATGTTCGTTTTCTTATTCATTTAAACTTTTTAAAAACTATTTTGTGATAACTTCTTAAAAAATTAAGAATCCCCATCCTGTCTTATTGTAATTAAAACTATTATTCTATATTACATTATTCTATATTTTCTCTTAAAAATTTTGAGTTTTAGGGGTGCCTGTGTGGTTCAGTGGGTTAAGCGTCTGACTCTTGGTTTCAGCTCAGGTCATGACCACAAGGTTGTGAGATCGAGTCCTGCATCAGGCTATGAGCTCAGAGCGGAGTCTGCTTGAGATTTTCTCTCTTCCTCTTCCTCTGCCCCTCCCCTTGCTCTCTCTCTGCCCCTCTCTTTAAAAAAAAAAAAAAAAAAATTGTTGAGTTTTACCTTCATACTTTTTGGCATAATACACCCAAGAATTCATGGTATTAGAGAACCAATTTTATTATTTTCCATATGTGCAACCATTAGCTCCAACATTGCCTACTGAATAGTCCATTCATTTTCAATAATTTTTAAAGTTACCTTTGTCACATATGAAGTTTTTATATTTGGATGCTTCTCCCTGGAACCTCTATCCTATTCCATTGCTACATTTGCTTATTGTTCCTACAAGACAATGCAGTCTTAATTACTCTAGTCTTATCTTCTTTTTATATATGACAGCATATTAGACAACTTATTTTTTAATTAATATGAATTACACTTTTATTCTTCCACATGAGTTTTAGTGTCAACTGTCTGATTTTCAAGGAAGAGTGAATTTGTATTAGAATCACATCGAATTCTGACTAAGAGCATTACTATATTGAACCCCCTCATCAACACTCACTGTGTTCCCAACTATCAAGATTGTTTTTAACGTTCTTTAATAATGTTTTGTTAGACTCTCAGATCTCTCAATGGATCCTTCCCTAGCTACTCGCAAGCCATCATTGTTGCAACCATTCCTCTTATGTGTTGTAGATTCTACAGCTCACACCTCTTCCCCTCTCTTCAGTCATATCCCTATCCTCCTGTTTCTTTAACTTTCTCACTTCTGGATCCTATGTTTCTCCTTAATTTTGAAAAGATTTCTTCCTTTCTGCTTCACCTGGATAACTCATACCATTCTTTAAGATTTAACTGAAGCATCTGTTCCTCAGGGAGACCTTTGCTAAAACTCCACTGTGGTTAGAGCCTTCTATTAGATATACACTTATAGTACGTACACATTCCCCTTGTGACTCTTACAGTAATTATTAATATAATAATATTTGTGTCATTTAAAATTATAACCCACTGGACTGTATGTTTTTAATAGTAGGGAATGTGTCTGTCTTCTTTTGCTTTGTTTCACTAGTACCTAGTACAGTTCTTAAGGCCTAATAATCACTCAATATTTATTGAGTGGATGTGTTGATTTTGTCTCTCTGGTTGATTATCATCCTCACCATTCTAATCCTTGTGAAAAGTGCACTAAAAGGAGGGGGGGGGAGGAGGGAGGGAGAGAGAGAGAGGAAAAAAAAAAAAGACACACAGAGAGAGATATTAAGATTTGTTTGTGCTATGGGGAGAACATTGGACCAAAAACCACAGGTTCGGGAAGTTGCTAGGTCTGCAGTGGGGTCTTCAGTCAACAAGCTTGTTGCCAGGGGCTAGGGCAGGCGTGAATTCTTTCTGCTGCCCTGAGTGGTTGGGACTGCCTCCAGGACCTTGGTCAGTAGCGCCAGCACTAGTTCAAGAGGTCTGTAGACAACAACCTGTTACTAGGCGTGTAGATGGGTGTGGCTTCCTCTCGGTCCCTAGGCAGGCAGGATTTGCCTCGGACCAGGGCTGAGGGGGCTAGAAAGGTCACAGGCCTCCTTCAGGATTGGTAGTCGGATCAGTGTCAGTAGACCTGGCTCTGGTTGCACAGCTGGACTGACATGTCTCCCTCCAGGTCCCTGGGTGAATAGGACTATTCCCAGCCTGTGGCAGAAAGGGACTGGGGCTGAATTACAGGACTGTTTCAGGATCAGGATTCAGATCTAGGTCAGAGGGCCTGTCTCAGGGCATGGACAGGTGTATCTCCCAGTGAGTCCCTGGGTGGGCAGGAGTGTCCTGGCCCATGGCTGGGAAGGCCTTGGGGCTGAGTTACAGGACATTTCAGGATCTGCAGTCAGATTAACATCATAGGGCCTGTGTGAGTGAAAGCTGGGCATGTCTTTTGACAGGTTGCCAAATGGACAAAACGGATGGTTAGGAGGGGCTGGAATCACATCACGGCCTACAGCAGGTCCAAGGTCAGCAGGTCTGTCACCTGAGGCATGGGTGGGTGTAACTTCTGCCAGGTCCCTTGATGAATGGTGCTGGCAGCAAGACCAAGGACACATGGGGCTGTAGCTGACTCCACATGAAGACTGGGCTGTTTTCGAGTCTGTAGCTGGGGCCAGGGTTGGGATTTTGCCACCTAGGCATGGGCCTGCCTTCTCTAGGCCCTTTTGGTCTTGGGCTTCTCCAAGTTTTCACAATCTCCTGCCTGGATCCCAGACTTCCCATAAAGGCACTTTGTTCCATGGATGGCTACCAAATGATTGTTGCTGAAGGAGGAATATGAACAGTGGATCTCGTTTTCTATCATCTTGTTACCTATTTAAATCTCTAATTTCTCTCAGCAATGTATTCTAGTTTAGAGTATATAGGTCTTGTACCTCTTTCTTTTATATCTTATATTTCTTTTATGTTTTGCTATTGCACAGAATAATATTTTTCAAAATTTCAATTTGCAATTGTTTGCTGCTAGTATATAGCATTACGATTATTTTTTATATCTATTTAGTATCCTACAATCTTTCTAAAAACACATTATTTCTAGTAGCTTTCTTGTAGATTTCATCAGCTTCTCTATATAGGCAATCAAGTCTTATGCCGATAAAGACAGTTTTACTTTTTCCTTTACAATCAGGATGGCTTTTATTTCTTTATTTTGGCTTATTGCCTATCTAGAACCTCCAGTACATCTTCCAGAATCCTGAATTTTAGGGGAAAGGTAGTTGATTTTTAACTATTAAAAATCACATTGGATATAGGTTTTTATACATCGAGTAAAGAAGTTCCTTTTAATGATATTTACTAGCCTGGCAAACTAATAAACTCTGCTCATGTTTCTTTTGCCAAAAAAAAAAAGAAATTTCTTTTTATCCCAAGTTTGCTGAGAGTTTTTATAATAATGTTTCCCTCTGGAATACAGGGCAGTCATACTTACCACCCATTATAAGAGAATATGGTTCCTTAAACTCAGTAACTTTGGTAACATAACCCACTGTGCATGTAGGTATTGCCTGGCCTCTTTTCAGTCATCCTGTGAGAATCAGGCCTTGGCAAATTGACCCCAAAATGCAGTTATTTTGACCCAGTTATTGCTATGAGTAACAAATAAATTGTCCTTCATCTCTGGCCCAAATGCCTATGTTTTCTATAAACACCCATGACAGATT
Source organism: Phoca vitulina (assembly GCF_004348235.1). NCBI lineage: Eukaryota > Metazoa > Chordata > Mammalia > Carnivora > Phocidae > Phoca > Phoca vitulina. The sequence goes on from NW_022589727.1 coordinate 762,325, forward strand.
CTGTGGCAGACTAACTTGCTGGCTTTCAAGCTAGGTAAAATTGGAGACTCTTCAGGGTTCTTGATAGTACTAAGTTCTATTGGTCTAGGAGAGAGATCTCAGAAAAACAAAGAGTTCTGTGATCAGCATGACAAAAAGGAACAGATGGTTCATTATGATCATAAGGTCTAATGCTTCTATAAATGTAGAAATTGTCTGCCAAGTGTAGTAGCCAAGCCTATAGCCCAATTCCAAGGAAGGTCTGAGAGTTTCAAAGAAATATTTTTTAATGCTACAGTGATATATAGTAAATATGGATGGTTTTATTTAGTTGCTTATCAAATATTAGGTGCTAAATTCTTCACAAGTATTAACTAATTTGATTCTCATGATAACCCTATGAGTATTACCTGTTAGCATTTTCACAGCTTTGCACTTAAATTGTCCTGCAACCTTTGCCTGGAATTTTAAGGTCTTGTTGAAAATGATGCAGTGAGAAGAAATAGATATCTGTTTTTGCTTGCTTGTTTGCTTTTTTTGTTGTTGTTTTAAATCTGGCACTAGAAACCTCAATATGGCTTCCAGAAAATGGTACTCATGTTTTATCAATAATTAGTATTCTAAAGAAAGGTACTCAACCTCTTCTGTACACATTCCACATGCCAAGTGGCATGCGACACAAACATCACAGCTACACAGGCATATGCGGATTATATACACAAAGTCGAATCACTCACATGCCCACACACACAAACACATGCACCCAGATTTCTTGGCAGTTTCTCTGGATTGTATTTCTACATAACAGGTCTATGGTTTCCAAGAGCGATGAGATAAGAAAATGCTGAACAGGATCTATTTTCCATTCATTACAGTACAGAGATATAGGCACAAACTATTAGAAATATTGGTTCAATGTATGAATGTACTGGCTTAAACACAAATCAGTGACAACACAGCTCTAATTACTATTGTATCTCTGAGTACTTATGGCAGAACCACCATAGATTCCAATGTTTTGAACTATTGAGAAAGCTAAGGTTATATGGACAGCTGAAGTCCATTAAGTGTCACTGATAAGTGCTTTAGCTAATTATACCTAACTTGATACTTCTGTTCCCCACCTTTTGTAAAACTGTCCTCACTGAAGATCCTAATAAAGCAAAGAGCAATCAACTATTAGTTTTGAACATAAATGAATCAGCAGAAGTTTTCTCTTTTTGGGGGGGCTCAATGAACACCATATTTGACATGTGAGGATACTGTGAAGATCGTAAGTCATGAAGTCAAACAGAATGAATAATATCATCTTCTGAGTGCCATGTTGCACCCTCCTTCTTATCTCATAAGTTTATTGAAAAGATACAATATGGTATTTACAGTACTATAGAATTCCTGAGATATAATAAATATTTCTTATACTCATCCTTTTTCTTAGTATTCCCATCACTTAAATTTGACAACAAATACAAGTAAATAAACAAATCACTTGATAAAGGAAAAAAAAAGACAGCCACAATCTATCAGACTATTTTCTTTTATATTTAAAGATAATGCTCTTTCATCTTAATTTTGGTTTACATGACTGAAGAGCCTAACACTATCCCCAGTAAATTACATGTTTATATTCTATTATTTTTTATTTTTTAATTTTTAATTTTTGTTTTGTTTTTCTTAACTGATTTGTTTGGGGCAAGAAATGGGGCCCATCTAAGGAGCACACATTTCCTTGCAGCAATGAGTGACTAAGTGATAAGAGTAATGACTGTAAAGATGAGAATGAAAGTGGGCTGGGGACTTCTCTTTACAAGTTTTTCCTTTCTCAATCCAGGCAACTTTTCTTTCTTCCCTTTTTCTCCCTACCCTTGAGAATAGAAACATGGTATGTTGTTTACTATGTGTATCACATATAACAATGATACCATGAGATTAAGGAAAATAGTTACAGCCCAAGCATGGCATATGATAAAGCAGAATGATAGAAAAAGACTGAATTGCTTGTGGCATCATTGAGATGCACCACAATGAATATTCTACACATTAACCTCTTGTGTGAGACAAATAAACTCCTTTGTTGACTAGTCAGATTTTCTGTTATTTCAACCAAAAACATCCTTAAGTGATAAATCTCCATACTCTGTACATATCAACATTTCCTTTGCCCAAGAAACAAATTTAAAACGCCAACTAGATTTGTATGCATTTTCTAAAATCAGAGTCTTAGTGACACAAAGCACAATAACAACAAAATCCTTAAAACTTGGCCAAAAAAAAAAAATTCCTATTTTTGCATGGATTTACACATGAGGTAAAGAAGATTAAAACAGTGAAAGATTCCAAGTACTGAGTCCCTGTAATATACTTTCTGTAAAATGGTTGGGAAGAATTCCCTTCTGTTGGATATCTGAGGTCTTTCTAGAACTTTAGATCTGACACAAAGTGTTTAGCATCAACCAAGGTGTGATGGAATGGGGCCAAGGTAGTTTTGCCTTTTTGGTGTGAACCAAGTACTCCAGAGATGTATTCATATAAACCTGACCTTTATTTCTTAAATGTGTCTGTTTTATAATGTATACATCCTTATTCCTTAATTCAATAAATATTTCCTTATTGGCATAGCTTATTTTGGTTCACTCTTATGGTTTCACTTGATGGTTTCCATAAAGGCATATTCAAAATGTGTGTTGTTCTTTCTCTACATCCCTATATTATCTTCATGTATGGATGTCATATCCCAGTGCTGTCCTACTAGATTGATTTGTACCCCTACTTCACTAATTTCAGGTACATATGAATTGACATTTAGCCTAATTTTGCCATTTTTAATAATCTCTAAGTCATGTTTTATTGTGTTAATAGGTTATTTATGGTTTTATTGCAAATGTATTTAATATATTATATTTAAGACTTCTGGCATATTTTACATTTTCAGCTCTAAACTTCCACCATGTCATGTTCTTTATCTCATCCTTTTTGAAGATCATATAGCATGTAACAGTTTTAAGAAAGTTTAGTAATCATGGGTTACAATTTTCTAATTTTAGAGCTAATAGTAATTCTTCAAAAAGTTGAAAGAATTAAATGGAATCAACTCTGCAGGGATAGAAGTAAAACCATTGATAATTGATAGACAAATAATTCTTGTCCTCAATAATGTAAATTAATTTTGTTCAGTAGAGATAAAATTGCTTTTTATCCTAAAGAAAAGATGATTCCAAACATTACATTTTATTGCCCTATGGGATATTAATTAGTTCACTTCTATTAGCAAATTCATTTCATCATTATGGATTATATATATATGTGCCTATTCTTCAAATTCACCTTTAACATTTACTGATTTCCTCATTAAATTATTGAGTTAAATAAAATTATTATAAGCATCTGATATTATATTTGCATGAGTCATGTTTTTAACTTTCTGAAAAATTACAATTTAGTGGTACTAATTCCATTCTGTAAGTGATGCACTGTGATTCTGAATGTTAAAATAGTTGTCCAATTTGATTACCTGACTACTAGCAAATCACAGACTAAAGTCTATGTCTTCTCTACTAGTACATAATTAGTAATATACCCTAAAATTTTAGCTTATGTTTCTGACTTTTCCCTCCCTATAATTCTGTTTTTGTATCTGATTACCTATATATCCACTTGTCTTACCCACATTAATACACACACACACACACACACACACACACACAACACATGCCAAAAAAAGAAGTAATATGAAGACCAGGAAACGGCCAAAATATTCTATTTCATTAGATTTCCTTATTATTTTTCTTTATTTTCACCAGTAATATTCTTTATTTTCACCAGTAATAAAATGAGAAACTACTAAACAAACAGTGAAGGCCACATGTTAATTTTGTTTTGCTTCTAGTTACTTAATTGCTACAACCATTGTAAACAGTGGCCATTTCAGTATGAAGGGAGGTTTTATGTTTTGTTTTGTTTTTTATTTTGTTTTATTGTGATACCTATGTGTACAGGGTTACCATATTTGCAACCCTCTGACCATTTGTTTTTCTTGCAACTGTTTATGTATAATGTTTCTCTTCTGGAGAGGAAGATGTTTCCATTTAAAACAATGGTGGTGGTGTCAAAGAAACAAGGAATTTGTTTTTAAAATACCATGTTTTCTATTTTAAAAAGAAAGGAAAATTAAGGGAGAAAGGGGTATTTGGTTTAAGAATACACATGGACAGAAGATGTGTCTAATTAGATCTACTGTTTCTCTGTCAAAGAATGAGAACTCTGCAGAAAAATAAACAATGCATTTTACTCCCTGGGCAGAAAGAGTCCATCAAGTTTATTTTCCTCTTTGAATAGCATGGTGAGTAGAGAAGAAGAAGAGAGAGAACCATGGTTTTAAAGGGATTTCAAAATTATTCTTTGTGATTTTTTTTTTAAACAGCATATGCATTAAATAGCCCATCAGCTCTTGCACAGCAGTGCTCCAAATCAGTCTAATATCTTCTTGTAATGTTCCTTTTGTCAACCATCCTCAGCTAATGAGGACCTTAGTTCAAACCAAGGTTTCCCAAACTGTGCTATGGGAAACCTTCACCATGTATTAGCAGTTACTAGGTGGGAAGGGAGAGGGGAGTGGCTGGGTTGTTTACAATTAAATATGCTTGTGAAACCCTGTACTAATTAAAGTTAAATGGGTTTCTTTTTTTGTAGAATATTTAAAAGACTTTGTTATCCTAATGTAACTATTTATTTTAGCTTTTTATATTAATCTAGCTTATTGAGATTGTGTTTGATAGAGGGTTGGTAGGCACCCCTTAGCCTTCTGCAGTCTGGAAAGGTTAGATCTGGAACAAAGATCATCCTTGACACAAAACTAGAAGCTCTGTGATGGAAATACCATGCCTCTTTTGTTCTTCGCCTATCCTCATTGGCAAGGACAGCAGATATTCAATATGTATTTTGTGAATACATGCCATCTCCATTGTAACCAACCCTATTAATCATGAGCCTTCTATCTTAAACAAGTCATTTTATTATCCTTTCTGTCTAGTAAATAGTTGTTTTGAGGATCAAATTGCATCATGGAAATGAAACATCTTTAACAACTATAAACATTATTCAAATATAGAATAATGGGATGCTGCAACTGGTCACTGAGGATTATCTGGTTCAAATAATTCATGTACCAGTCAAGAAAATTGAAGTTACTTGAACAAGGTCACACAGCTCATCGTTGGGTCAAACTGTAACTGGAACCCATGTCTATAATTTCTAGCTCAATGCACTTGACATCATGATTATTATTTCTACTTGGTGAGAGCTTTAGCACATTTATTAGGTAATAAATTTAGGGGGAGGAGTAAATCATATTTACTAGCAGGGTGTCTGAGACCAAATAGGAGAAAATAACTTAATAATTGTCAGATACAATAGTGTGTCTATATTAAAGCTGTGCATGGTAATAAAAACTAACAGACAGATAAAAATACAAAAGACAGATAACCCTTAAAAAAATCTCTGAGCACAGATATTTTTATAGTTTTGAACTCAGAGTCCTATGTCCTGAGCCCAGAACATTTTATGAAGAATTATGTAAAACAGTAGATTAACTTGGCTTAAATGCCAAAGAGATGAAGATTTGGACTGACAGTGTTTATGATGTCCATAGTTTTCTCTCTCGCTCTTTCCCTTAACATAATTGACTTTGACTCGGCAAATCATGTTGTTTTCATTGTAATGTCATTGCAATTTATGATTCCATAAGGCACATGAATAGATTTTTTATTTCATTTGCTTTGCATTTCATTTTAATGCCACCCAAGAAAATTACCTACACAACTATGCATGCTACCTTTTATTAGCTTCACTATGTTTCCATTTTCATATTTTTGATCACCATCAAATTTTGTTTTAATCGTATTGTAAAATTAACTCTGCTTTCACAAGTAGATCATTTACCTTTAGACCCTTTTCTTGTGAATTCTTTATCTGTAGCATGATATTAAATGCAAGCATATACCCAGTAAAACAAAACAGCAACAATCATCTGCTTAATATTATATAACATTTATGAGACAATTTTATTTCCAAACAAGAATTTTGCTTTAGACTCTTAGTCATTATTTTAATAATCTTTAAGAAGCAGGCAAAGATATAAAACCCTAACATAAAGATTTTTGTTTTTTTTGGTTGATAAATTAGTTGTATCAACCTCTTATTATATGTAAATGCACAGTTTCTATTCATAAGACTAAATACAACACAATCAGATTATGCTATTTTCATACATTTTATGGCAAATGAAGATTCAGTGATGGGATTGGCAAGTATTGGAAAATTAATGTGACCCTGTGAATTATGTTCCACAAAGATAAACAATTTCCTTTGTGTATTTTTCTCAGAATTGGAAATAAATTATTCTCCCTCTACATTCTGTTATTTAGTTGCAAGCTTCCATTTGTCCATTTGTGTTTGGCACTAGCTTACATTTGAAATTAGATTTTTTTTTTTCCTTTTAGTTTTAGCTACAAATTGATGTACTTCACAAGATCCTCAGGGTTCCAGTTTCTCTTTTACATGCAGTGGAAAATTCTGCAGGCAAAGGAGAAACTACCAAAGAGAATTAAGCATAATGAAAACTGGACACACTCTTACAAATGCCACACCAGACATTTCAGCCAAACTTAAATCCTAACGGAGTAAAGAGATAAGCAGTGATAAAGACAGACTGTATTCCAAATCATCATGTCTGTCATTCTTTTAGCTACTAACTACTATTTGCCATAAGGTGGGGTCTCTTTCTTTCCTCTTTTTAAGATTTTATTTATTTATTTGAGAGAGAGCATGAATGGGGGAGGGGCAAAGGGAGAGGGAGACGCAGGCTCCCCACCAAGCAGGAAGCCTGATGCAAGGGGCTCCATCCCAGGACTGGGATCACAACCTGAGCCAAAGGTAGACACTTCACTGACTGAACCACCCAGGTGCCCAAGGTGTGGGTCTCTTTCAATGAATTTTATTTCCTTAAATTATCAAAGATTTCATAAAGCAGACTCTGTTAAGGCAGTCAGGTGATATGGCTTGTCAAGGATGAGGGAAAATATTATGCATTTTAATATTAACCAAATCCTCTATTAATCACATTATTAATGAGAATGTACCATGACTACAGCATTCCATTAGCACTAAGAAAACAGAAGAGTAGAGTTCCTTCTACAAATGGTCCCACAGGCTGAGAAGGTAAAACTTGAGATAAGATTAACCTGTATAAAATGACTTAACATGAACAATATGAAGTAGAAGTTGTTTCTGACTAAAGAGATTAGATGATGCACATCCCTCAGTTACCTGGCTTGCTGTAACATTATCAGCTCAGTTTAAACAATACCACCTTTCTTTTAATATATAACCATGATGAGTCTTTCCTTTGAGGATCTCTCCTTTCCAAATAATTTTTGAACATTTCATTGTTTTATTCAACAAATATTTAGTGCCTACTAAGTACTAGGAACTCTCCTAAGGACAATGCGTACAGAAGTAAACAAAACTATGAAACAAAACAAGATATGGCAACAAATGAAAGCACTCATTTTCATAGATTTTAAACCCTAGTAGGAGAAAAGAAAGGAAAAATTTAGGTTTCATATGTATATTTATAGCATGTTAAATGGTTATGCAGATAATAACAGGTGCAACTGAGAAAAACCAAGGAGTGCAGATGACAAGTTTGTCTGAGAGTCTGCAATTTTAGTTGGGATGTTTTGCAACAGATCACACTGAAAAGGTGTTCTTGGCACGAAGGCCTTATAGAAGTGAGGGAGGAAGCCAGGAAACATGTGAGGGAAAACAAGTACCAACACACTAGAGGAATGTGTCTGAAATATTCAAAGAATAGCAGAAAGAGTGCGATGAGGTTTGGGGAACAAGCTGGAAAGAAACAGAAGATGAGAGAGTCACAGAGTCATTGGATTAGGCAGAGCCATACTGGCCACAGTAACGATTTGGGCATGTGCTAGAAAGCATAGATGGGTTTTCTTCAGAATGTGACTACGATTTGACTTGAGTTTTGAAAGGATTACGTTTGTTACTCTGTTGGTAATGGGTCATAAGGAAGCGGGAGATTTGGTAGGAGGCTATTCCAATAATCCAGATGAAATCTGATATTCGCTTGATAGGACAGCTGCTTTTAAGGTGATGGGGTGAAATAAGTGATAAGTAGTGGGATTTTTATACAGTTTTAAGACAAAGCTAACAATTTGCTGACAGATTAGACATGGGGTGTGAGAAAAGAGGATTCAAGACAAATCCTGGAACAATAGCTGGAGGAACTTCAAGGGCAAGAGACCATTTTAAAAAATGGAATAAATCCATTGCAGAGGGAACAATGATAGTGAAGAAAGAGACTGGAGATTTGGAGCAATGGACAAACTAGGAGAAAAGATGGGATCTCTTGAACAAGTGAAGAGACAGCCTTAGAAGCACGCGAGGCTTAAGGGTAGTAGCAGGCAGCAAGGCAGAAAGGGTGGGTGCGGATGTGCCCAGCAGGGAAGCTACTGTGATGGCAGCAAGTCCCATACATTCATGCTGTTGGCCACTCATCTCTTTCTGCCATTATCCATATTGTAACTTTGTATTTCTGAACTTCAGTCATGCGTCACATTCCTTTAGTCTAGCTGCTTCATCTTAAGCAATATTTTATTAGGGAAAGGGAGAGAGGTAAAGAGGAAAGAGAAAGAGAATAGGGGGCAAAAGAATGTAGATAGAGTAAGAAAAAGTAACCATCAAATGATTAGAGCTCCATATTTTAGCAGCCAAAGTGAGGAAAAACAAAGATTTAATTAGAATTGATAAATTAGAAGCTTGGTAGTGACAGGAATTAAATTTTTTTAAGGCTAGCTAACAGCAAGATTTGCATAGCTGTCCCTCAAAAATATCTGCATAATTAATTAAGTGCTCAAAGTGGCAGAGCATTTTAAAGATTGAGGGGTGTTAATCTGCATTTGTGTATTTAGAATTTAACCAGGAAACAAAGGAACCTAGAGCTGTGTAAAGACCTAATTCCAAAAACAGTCTCATATACATGGAAAGTAAATCTTTTTTTTTTTTTTAATAGGAGCAGATTTTAGAAGAGATGTTAATACTTCTCTGCTATATATTTATTCTTAGATACCCAATTTGCTCTGTGGAGTGCTACCACCTAAAATTTACATAACAAATGATTTAAAATTTATAGGTGAGAATAACAAGTTATAAGACCTTGAATCTTCCATGTGTATACACCTCTGTCAAGCCATTTTAGTTGTATTTAGGGGCAATATCTGAGGTAAGGGTAATACTCCCCTCTCTTCAGCACTGAAAATAAATTTGCTCTCAGAAAACGGAAGAGATACTATCTATGCACATTATATTATATTATCTATCTCTAGAGACTATAATTTGTGACTAAATCGTTTGGATAAACACACAACTCTAGAGAAAGTAGGAGGAAAATGTGATTTATTAAGTAGATATCTAGTAACCTAATCTACTACATTATATCCAGTATAGAAGAAAACAGGGAACGGAAGTTAAAAGAATCCAACTGATCAAAGACCATGTAAGCATTGTCCAGGGACAGACACCCTGCCTCCCAGACTTGGGGACTCTTATCCCTGTGGCCAGAGAAGATTAATCTTGGAATATCTAAAATGTTATGATTCCAGTCCTTCAAACAAACTCCTAATAACAATCTGGCCTATCCTGTAACATACTCACATGGAGAGAAGACAATGATGACCCACCTCAGCATTCCGGTTTACATCACAGATGTATTCCCTTAGACATCAGAACATTCACTTTCTGATTTTTGTATCATGTCCTCTTTGCTTAGATGATGAGCAGACACCTTTGAGAGGGGGTCTATTCTTGATGTATATACAAAATCAGTTATATGAGTATAAAACATTAATCATGTAGTTTGTACTATCACAGCTTTGATTATCATGGTTACCTTACTTATAAAAAGTGAGCATCTTTTGGAGATTGCTTTATATTTTTTACTTTAAATGACAGGATAAATAAGTGTGATACAAATTCAGAATGGTTTCTCTTGCTTCCTTCTACATTGACAATCTAGAAAGACAAGGAACAGCTTTATTTATGCTAATATATAAGTCAATAAATGGTGAGTTTACTTGCTTACACTGGTTATGTCACGTGGCAGACATTATTAAAAAAAGATTTAAATTACTCTAACTTCACTTTATTTTAGAGGGAGTGAGAGAAGGAACTGAAACAGATTCAAAAGCTAGAACTTAAGGTATTTATACATGAGATTAGTCTCTGTGAGTAGAATTTAACACTCTTAAAATGTCTTCCTATAGTCTGAAAACATTTATATTTACATTTTCCCCCTGGGTTTTGTTTTTGCTCAGAAGATAAACTATTTTCTACTCCACAATTCCTACTCCAAGTGGTCAGAAAAGAGGAAGAACACAATATTTATTAAGACTACCTTATGCTACAGAGTGTATCCCATAATTTTATAGATATTATAATACTTAAGCCTTTCAATAGCCCTATGGATTATCTATCATTGCCTCCATTGGGTAGAAGATGGAATGGAGACACAGAAAGAGAAATGTCTTGCCAAATAACTTATAAATGAAAGAATAGAAATTAGAACCCCAAAATGATTACCTTCCAAATTTATCCCCCCTGCCTCTCTCTTCCCATAGACAGAGTAAGAGTAGAAAATTTCAAATGGCTAAGACTGACAAGATTTTCAAAATCTTCAATCTATTCTACTTACAGATTCTTTCCATCATAAGGCTACATTTGTACTTTGGTTTTATTTTAGAAGACAAAGCACTCATAAGTGGAGAGAGATGAAAGATGTTAAAGAATATTATTTCAATTCAAAATGTAGTTATTGAGCATTTGCTATGTCTAAGGAATCTTCTTAAAATTCCTCTTGGGGGAACAGAAAAAAGAAATAGGAAAAATATTCCATCTACTTCATCCCTAGCTGACTACAGAGAGCTTTAAGTGTTTAAATTGCTTTTCATACAATTTTATTAATCATAATGTACTTTTGATAATCCTAATGTTATATCAACATGAGTAAAGGAGATTGAAGATAAAACAACTATCAAATTCCTTCTAATTCTCAGGCAGAATCACTGAGACCCAAAATCTTTCCATTTTCCCCGCTTGTTTAAACACCAATCAATTTTGCTCTGAGTTTGAGGGAATGCCTTAATTCTTTACACAGTTGATGTAGTTTAAGCTTAAGGATGCACCATAATAACAAAATCCATAGAGAGTCAAAGGTACTTAGGGCTGAAATTCTTACAGAAACCCATTTAATCAGAGGGAACCTCAATAGAAGGAAGCTAATGTTGATACTTTTCTCAACCAAATTAAACCTGCAATGCTTCTCTACAGTTGGCAAAAGCTTCCTTCTTGATCAAGGTATTTTTGAGACTTCTTGAACATCAAAGGAATCACAGAAGATGTCTTGATGGACCAAGCAGACATAAGTAAGAAACACACAGATTCTATTTCCTTGAAGTATAGACACTGTTTTCTATGGAAAAGAGAGGATCACTCTCTTCAATTTGAACACTGTACCTTCCACAAGCAGGTGACATTTGGAAAGCTTCAAACGAGCTAAATGAGCTTAAGATAGGCTAGAAGAACAGAGTATATATGAAATCTTAAAGGAGATAGTTCACATGCAGCAGCATATTTAAAGTACTGTTTTTTCTCATAGCAGTCTAAGATTCTTAAGTGTAAACTATTGTTCCTTTCTTTTGAGAAGGTGAATAAACTCATGGACCAATCTTAGCATTATATTTTTCCTTTTGACAAATGACAAAATTAATCATTCACATTAATGATGAAAGGTTACTTAAACATTTCTGTGACAAATAACATCATACACTTTGCAGGAAAATTAAAATAAACAAATACATGTGCAATAATGTTCATAGCAGCACTAATTACAATAGCCTAAAGTTGAAAACAATCCAAATTCCCACCAATGGATGAATGCATAAACAAAATGGGATATATCCATACAATGGATATTATTTAGCCATAAAAAGAAACTACTGATACATGCTGAAATGTGGATGAACCTCAAAAACACTGTACTAAGTGAAACAAACCAGATACAAAAGACCACATATTGTATGATTTCACTTACATGAAACATCAAGAATAGGTAAATTCATACAGACAGAAAGCAAGATTAGCAGTTTCCAGGGGTTGAGGGTGGGAAGAATGGGGATTGACTGTTTAAGGGGTATGGGATTTCCTATGGGGGCAATGAAAATGTTTGGAACTAGATAGAGGTGATGGTTTCACAACACTGTGAATGTATCACAAACCACTGAATTGTACATTTTAAAATGGTTAATTTTATGTTATGTGGATTTCAACCAATATTCTAAAATGAAGATGCTATTAATAATTACTCTGGAATAGTAGGTATAAACCCAAACTATTGCCAGCAACCCAGGACATATGGTCTTCCTATTTATAAGGTGGTCATCCAAAACTACAAAATCAGGTTCTGTGGGCATGAAATTTCTTGGTAATTTGATCTCAAAAACTTAAATTTTGCTCATTGCTCTTCCTTCCTGTTTGGAGGAATTCATTTTAAGTCATTATTAGTGCTTTTGATATCTATCTCCAAACTGGGAAGTTATGTACAACATGTTTAATAATGATGAAAATACTACATTAAATTACTTTTTATTGCATTATATCACAATTTATTTCTTTTTACTTTATTCTCCATTTTCAAGGATCATAATGGTAAAAAAAAAAAAAATGAATACATCTCATTATGACTTATCTTTCCACAAGCTTCTTTCTTGTCTTGTGATTATGTATGAGAGGGAAAAGTTCTCCATGATTCAAAAGGTGACATTACCTTGAGGTTCTACAATGAGCAGAAACAGCATCACTTTGATATGGCGGATCTCAGAGGGGAATGGCAACATGGAACATTAAGGAGGCAGTCTTGTGGATGCCAGTGTTCCATATGAATATCCCCATGCCCAAATAGAGCATGGGCAGACATGGCTAAAAGCAGTGGATGCCCAGGCCTTCAAGGTCTCACTAGGACTGAAGTAGGAGTGATGGTCAGTGTGACTTGAAAATGAAGATAAGTTGGCCCTCCTGAAATCCAAACTATTAGTTTACTCTTTAATAGCAGGGGTCTTTCCCCTGTACCAACCAGCCACTGTATGTGAGCTTCCCCCGTGGCTTTGGATAAAGTCACTCTACTCAACCAAGGGCAGTCATGGAGAGAGACTAAGCTGAGAACTGTCAGCTGTCACTGCCCCCAGCAGCCAGGGAAAGGAGCACGCAGCATGGAGAACTGAGATTTGGGCAGTGTACATGGATCAAGAGTATCTTTAGTTATCAAAATGAAAGCCCCACAAGGCCAGGTATAAATGCCTAAAATGCTCTAGCTAAAGGAATCACTCAGCTAATACTGGTCTTTTGAATAAATACGCGGACAGGAATTTGAAGGAAACAAGATTTGAACTTCGAGTGGAAAGAGCATGTAAAATGACTCATTAGTGAAGGGCTGGTAGAGAAGGAACACAGCTAACTATAGGAAAAGAAAGAGCTTGAGAAATAGTTGGAGGTAAGACAGAAGAATTGGTACTACACTGTGTTTGCCTCTGAGAGCCAAAGGAAAATAAAGTTGCAGGTGTTAGAAAAGTCCTCTTAACTCTCAAGTGAAAGTATAGAGGAAGGGCAAGGGCATTGAGGATATTTATTTATAAAAGGAATGATATGTGGGATGATTGTGGCCTGAAGGGCCAGTTAACAAGGCTGCTGGAAGTAATCTCATCACAAGTTGAACAGATGCTAGTGATGGAGGCAACAGGGGGATGCTGAGAAATTGACAGGCTTAAGTCATATGCTGACCAGTGAATATCAGAGATAGCAGGGAAAGGTACAGTAGAGACCATCCAGCCTTCACAGCTTGAAGTCTGGAGAATGGTATAGCTGATGGCAACTAGAAGTAACAAAATTTGGGGTGGGGAAGGATATTAATTTCTATTTTAGATATATTAATATTGAAGTAACACGATTCTTCTTATTAGAACCTTAGATATGTCAGCAGAAAGAGAAGTGCCCCCAGGGGTTCTCCTGCTGGGACCTGCCACTTCCACTATAAACCTGTGTGTCCCCTTCCATACCTAATAAGGTTGTTACATCTAAGGGGAAACTCGTCTCTTTTTGCTTCCATCCCATCATCTGTACCTGCAACAAATACCAATTATAGTGCCCTGTACAGGACCAGTTCCAAGTTTTTATTGAGTCAGCCCACATGCCTTGCTGATGAAGCTATAATCCTCACAGACTAGATGGCTGCACTTCACTAAAGGACAAAGTGATTAATGGATGGCCTTTAGTTTGCTAAGCTTTGGGAGATCAGACAAGAATAAGAACCATTTATGTATTAAATAAATGATAAAGATATTATTTTTTGCCAGACATTAAATCCCTAAATAGAAATGCATTAAGTTTGACTGTGACTTCCAAATTGTTCTCTCCAGGGGTGGGGAGATTCTGGGAAATAGTTACCAGGGTTCAGATATGCTTGGAAATAGACATCCTAGGGGTATATCAGCTGAATGGGCAAAATTTCTGTTACTGGTCAGCCTGAGTGGTCAGCACACAATCTTAATGAAGTCAAGGTTAGAGGCTGGGTCTCTTTCTGGGTCAGTTAATTCTGCTTCTTCCTTGACAGTGGACTCATAAGCCAACTATCTCACAAACTGAGAAATCTCACAGTGAGAGAGTATGGCTGCTTTAGCAAAGCATATCCTTGCCAATGAGAAAGGAAGAAAAATGACACACCTTGCTAATGGTGTTCAGAAGTGCAACCATGGAGTATAAGTGTACATGGTATATGAAATATGTGGTTTCTCAGAGATTATTCTAGTGCTTCCATTTTGGTTTGTCCATCTGACGATCACTAAGCATCATCTGTGTACCCAAAGCATGCCTGGCCCATAATACATACTCAAGAGATATTTACTGAATTGTATGAATGCACACATTAAGGTAGTTATCAATATATATGTTGTAGATGAGTTACTAAAACATGAGTTAACTTACACACAAAAAGGAGGAGAGTTTTGCCCAAAGGCACACAGTTTGAGTATACCAGAACCAAGACTCAGCCCAGATTTTGTAAATCCAAAGCCAGTGGTACTACATTGCCTCATTATCTAGTAAAAGCACAAAATAAATATTAATATGAATATGAATACAATATAAGAATTAAAATTCACTTCAGGAGGATTTTAAACTTATAGAAAAGAGATGACAACAAGTTTTATCTGAGCAGCTACTCAAAAATGGGAATGAGTATGAGAAGGAGGGGATGCAGCTGAACACATGAAAGAGAACAATGAAGTTTCAGAACAATAACAGAAAAGAGGAAAAGAGAAAATCATCATTAAAGAACAAAATATGGAATTTTGCTGGTAATAAAGGCATGTAGATTAAAGTAAAAATGAGCTTGCTTTTTAAATTATTTTTTTACAAATGTTATTTATTTATTTGAGACAGAGAGAGAGAGAGAGTGAGCACGAGGGGTGGGGAGGGCAGAGGGAGAGGGAGAAGCAGATTCCCAGCTGAGCAAGGAGCCTGATGTGGGGCTCCATCCCAGGACCCTGAGATCATGACCTGAGCTGAAGGCAGACGCTTAACGACTGAGCCACCCAGGCGCCCCTAGCAATGTGTTTCAATAGTCATTTCAGATGTTCATACTATTTCACCAAGGAGTCCTTCCTAGCCCCATTCTAGGACACTATCCTTTTTTTTTTTTTTTAAACTAGGAACAAGGACCAAGCTGCCTCTGCTGATGTGAGGTTTGTTGTTCCTCTACAAGACTGCTTTGGAAGACCCACTTTTAGAGATTATCCTTTGGGCTCTATCCTTAATAAAAGAATCAATAACTGGGAAAATATTTATATACAAGGACAATTATAGAGACATGTATTCAGGCAAAATATACATATAACCTGGGAAATAGGACAGTCAATTAATACATCAAAATACAGCTATATGATTGCACATAATGCAGTTATTGAAAATGCTATTTTGATGACACATCTAATTACAAGGTAGAAATGATCATAATATAATGATAAGTAAAAAACTAATACATAATGAAGAATATACAGTATGTCTTCAATTTTGAAAACTGCATGCATATAGCACATTTAATTTATTCATATTCATTTCCCAGAAGGGTGCCCCATGAGGTGCAATTTGCTCTTTTTTGCTGTTGGGACAACCTGCTGGTCATATCATTAATGACTGTGTTTCCATCCACTGCTTCAGTTATAAGTGCGTCAGCCATTGCAACCTCTTTGTTCTCATGCTAGGTGCATGCTCATCTACCCCCTTGTATTTCCATTTTTTCTATATATCCTCAAAGGGAGAGGTTAAATTTACTGATCCCTTAAACACCAGGTAAAGCCAAGGATGATGGTATCTGTTTTCAGCCTCAGTACCTAAATGCCTCCTGCTCCTACTTCATACTGCATGCTATGTTAGATGCAACTACAAAGCCAAAATCCTAGTTCATGTTTAGCTTTCCTATATAATCCTTGGTAAGTATACTACAGCAGTCTTATTTGTATACACAGGATACGTTCCAAGACCCCCTCCCAGTGGATGCCTGAAATCCTATATATACAATGTTTTTTCCTATACATGGATACCTGTGATAAACTTTAATTTATAAATTAGGCATAGTACTCTTACTGTTAACAACAATAATTAATAATAAAATAGAATAATTATAATATACTGTATGTTATGTGAATGTGTTCTCTCCCTCCCAAGATATCTTATTGTACTGTACTCATCCTTCTTCATGTGATGATGTAAGATGATAAAATGCCTACATGATGAGATGGAGTGAGGTGAATGACACAGGCACTGTGATGTAGCATTAGGCTGCTCTTGACCTTCTGACTATAAGTCAGAAGAAGGATCATCTGCTTTCAGACCATGGTTGACCCAGGGGTAACTGAAACTACAGAAACCACAAATAAGGGAGGGGGGGACTACTGTACCTACACTAATATTCTGAGATTCCTTCATACCTCTTTAGATATTTTAAAATTCACCTATCTGGTCCTAAGGTGGGGATGGGGAATGACTAGAACACTCATTTTTTTTTGTTTTTTTGTTTTTTTTTTAGAGAGATTGGGAGAGGTAGGGTGGGGGCAAGGACAGAGGGAGAAGGAAAGAGAGAATCCCAAGCAGGCTCCACGTTTAGCATGGAGCCCGACACAGAGCTGGATCTCACAACCCTGAGATCATGACCTGAGCTGAAGTCAAGAATCAGATGCTTAACTGACTGAGCCACAAAGGCTGCCCCTAGAACATTCATTTTTAAACTTCTAGCTCTATTTCCTTCTCCCCACAGTCAGTGAACCTAAGAGAGGTAATATGTCCCTGACTGTAATTTATATCCTGAGTTCTCCTGGAACATAATTGAACTCTGTGATCTAGACCACCAGGCTTAGGTCATGATAAGCTAATTTATAGCTGCAGAAATTCAGAAAATGTTCTTTCCTTATGGATTCTTACTTTCTAAAACCTACGGCAAGTCCGAACCAAAAGCCAGGTTTTTATAATAATTGTTTTTTTGTTTTTGTTTTTTTAAATGGGCTCCAGAAATCTTGCATGGGAAGCAGATACATAGTTCTTTGTTTTTGTTTTTTTCCATAGCAAAATCCAATCTCTCTTTCCTTAAGACAATAAGACTCATGACTCAGCCTTGAGGTGGAAGCCTACAAGGAAATACAACTTCCTCGATTTTAATACCTAAAAATCAAATAAAAAAACATATTCTATTTAAGCATACAAACTGAGTAAAAGGAAGTATATAAAAAATGGTAACAATAATTAATTCTGGCTATTAAGATTAGTAGCAAATTTTATTTTCATCTTTATAGCTTTGCAGTTTTCAAATAAAGGCGTGCCTCATTTTATTGCACTTGGCTTTATTGTACTTCACAGACATTGCCTTTTTTACAAATTGAAGATTTGTGGCAACTCGGCATTGAACAAGTCTGTTCAGCACCATTTTTTCAACAGCGCTTGCTCACTTCATGTTTCTGTGTCACATTTTGGTAGCTCATGCAATATTTCAAACTCTATCTTTATTATTATGTTTGTTATGGTGATCTGTGATCAGTGGTTATGACTCACTGAAATCTCAGATGATGGTTAGCATTTTTTAACAATAAAGTATTTTTTTAAAGATTTATTTATTTATTTTAGAGAGAGAGCACACGGAAGGGAGGGGCAGACGGAGAGAGAGAAATCTCCAGCAGACTCCCCACTGAGCGAGTTGCCCGACACGGGGCTCGATCCCACGACCCCGAGATTATGACCCGAGCCAAAATCAAGAGTCAGATGCTCAACCAACTGAGCCACTCAGGCACCCCAGCAATAAAGTATTTTTAAATTAAGGTATGTCATTGTATTTTTAAACATAATGCTATTCCGCACTTAACAGACTATAGTATAGTGTAAACATAACTTTTATATGCATTAGGAAACCCACACATTTATTTGACTCGCTTTATTGCAATATTCACTTTATTGCGGTGGTCTGGAACGAAACCCACAATATTTCTGAGGTATGCCTATAATCCAAAACAGGTATGTATAATTTTTATAATGATTAAAAAAATGCTAAAATAATCTTTATTGATGTAATCCTCTTTTTAAAATTCTCTCTCTGAAAACAAAATAAAACAAAACAAAACAACTTATTTTACCATGTTTTGGTTGCCATAGTCTGAACTTTTTAAACCACTGGGGGAAAATCCCTCTGCTTTTGTGAAATTCAGAATCTTTAAAAATATACTTATTTTTTAAATTATTTATTTGATCTTTTTTTTCAAAATAAATACTTCTCTAGGAGACAAGTCTGTCTGACTCAGAGTAGAGTTCTTCATCACTTTATGGTGGGTCTTGCATTACACAACATCTGGTTATACCTCATTTTGCCAGTAATATTTCATCTAAGACATTTTGTTCCCATTAATTATCATACATAAGAGGGGATCTTTGTGTTATTTTTATGTTTTTATGTTTCCAAGTCTCACATAAGGCAGGCGATGGGGTTTTTGTGGGGTGGGGTATGGGGACTGGAGAGAGACATATCCCAATGGAATGGCATGTGAGTAGCCAAGATGATGCTACATCACTGCAAGCAGATGTTAGGGATACAGCAGAAGTCAAGTTACCAAACCGTTGTTTATGATCTACAATGTTTGGTCTGTGGATATTTTATTAATGGCTACTCTAGCAAATGCAATTTGAACTTGTGTACTTCAAAAAAATCAATCATTGCCTCATTCAATCATTCCATAAGAATTTATTAAATATGTGCAATTAAATGTACCAAGTGTAATGAAGAATGCATTAACAAAGACAAAGAAAAAGATAGCACAGTGATCCCTGATCTTAAAGGTTTTACAATGTACTGAGGAAGACAAATGTGTAAATAGTGAAATATATTAGGGAGCAGAAATAAAAAAAGGCCCAAGCTTTATATTGTGTTTAGTTACATGATTAAGTCTGCTGAGGAATCTGAAAGACAATTCAGAGGTATAGAATTGGAGCTGGCTGCTAAAGAGTGAATCATCTTTCTACAGGCTGAGAAGTGCAGCTTCTAGGCTGAAGGAACGGATGATACAGAATACCATTATCATTAACTCATGCTGTAGTCCCAAACACCCACCAATTTCACTTCTCAGATTTCTTAATTACATCTGCTCTTCTCCATTCTTATTTCCATTGCCATCATTGTTTGTCAGTTCATCTATTGTGGTAACATTTTCATAGGAAATCATTCCTAAATATAATGTGAATATTTATTGTGTTTTACCATGTGCTAGGTAGGCACTGTATTGAGCACCTTTTGTTGATCTCACTTAATTCTGAGGTATGGTGTTTTTATAATTAGTCTCATTTTACAAAAGAAGATTCGGAGGCTTGCAGAGGTTGGTGTAAGAACCGGGACTTGAATCCAAGTAGCCTGACTCTTAAAAATTCTCAAGGGCTTAAGCTCCTCAGATTTTCACCTTGCTCTGAAGCAGGGGTCAGCTGACTATGACCCCAGCTGCTGCCTGTTTTTGTAAATACAATTTGTTGTAACACATTTATACCGATGCATGTACATACTGTCTACAGGTTCTTTTGAGTTGCAATGGCAGAATTAGTGCAGAGTTTAAATGGTGTGACAGAGACCATCTGGCCTGCAAAGCCTAAAATATCTACTACCTGGACCTTGACAGAAAAAGTGTACACCCCTTTGAAGCCTCCTGGTATTCTGTAATTTTAGAATTCTCTAGTATGTCTTCTTGCCATTGCAAACAATTAATTCACTTAAAAATACTGTTTAATTACTTATTAGCTGCCAGGTACTATTCTAGCTCCTGAGGCAAAATCAGTGAACAAAACAGATCAAGTTCCTGCTTTGTAAAGCTTGTACCTTAGAACATAGAGGAGAGGGGAAGAGAGAGACAATGAACAAGTTAAGCAAACATATAAATGTATAAGATATTATTAAAAATTAATAAATGCCATGAAGTCAATAAGATCAGATAATGGGGTGAAGTGAGGCTGGTGTGTGGGTGTTTGTGTTGTCATGAATGGTCTTACTAAAGAGGTGCTTCATGAACTGGGAAGCATTAGCCATGTGTAGATCAAAGTTAGAATATTCCACACAGAAAAGCAAGTGTCAAGCTTTAGGGTAGGAATGAGCTTGGGATGTTGAAGGAATTGAAAGAAAGCTAGTGAAGCTTACAAGGCAAGCTATAAGGAGATGGCCTGAGCCCCACACAGACATGCTAGCTGATTCAACAAATAAGGGACAGCTGCCCTGGAAAAGTCACTTGGACTAGCATCAAACTTCCTGTTGAGGTAGAGAAAAACCTATTGATTGATGGTAAGCCACCAATATACTGGGATTGTTTGTTCTCACAGCATTATCTTAGCCTCTCCTGACTATTACGCATACTTATTATCCTTGATTTTACACTACTTGGGTTTCAATACCCAACTCAAATATCACCTGTCATGGAAAAACTTCCCTAAGCATTTGTTATCAAAGAGATGCCAAGTACTATGCCAGCTGTTATATGGTTACAGGGGTAAGTAGTTCATTTTTTTCTGCCTCTCAGAAATTCAAAGACTATAGAAATAGCCTGCGTAAGTAAGCATAATGCAATGTGGTAGGTATTAATATCGGACATATGACCAGTATGTCATGAACTTTAGAAAAATAATCTAAAAAGAGGTGGGAGTGTAATGCTGAACCTGGGCCTCCCTATCCACTTGCAGCCCACTTTGCACTGTCTCATTTCACTTCCCCAATAATCTTACAATGTAAGAAACGAAGGTGTCATTGCCTCCATTTTATAGATGGAAACAATGAAGCTTGAGGTTATAAAGAGCTTGTATGTGATGACTTAGCAGCAGTTACTGGAATAGAGAACTGAGCCTGAACTTGCGTTTGAAATCAAAATTTAATCTGTACTTTGCCTGACTTAACAACAGATAATGTGACCCCAGTACTCCTCAGTGAATGATAAAAGCCAAGAAGCTTGAAAAGTACAACTCAGTTTTACACTAAGCTTTCCATTTAGTAACCTCTTTGATTCAAATTGAACCACGTTAGAATCTCTGACATTTTGACCAGAAGTTTACCTCAGTTAAAACTGTTTTATTAAGAAATAGCACAAAATAACTGGGTAAAGAAGCTCACAGGAGGCATGTTTAAAACAATTATGAGAATAATCTGTTTTCAAATACTATCTGACCTTTTAGTTTCTAGCTCATATGTAAGGTTCTTGGAAGTCACCACTCTGTCCTGACAACAAGTTAAAAGATGAACAAACTAAAAAAATCAACAACTTTTCTTAGATTTCTAAGAGAGGTGAAGAAACAATGCTGACTATAGCTCCCAAGATTGGAGAGACAGACAAGGAATACAGGAAGTCAAGGCTTATCAGAGCAGAGTCTCGCCAGCAAAAGCCAGGGTAGGGAAACCTGAACTGTAATTGATGAGTTGTAGAGATTCAGTGTGGACGACTCTTAGTTAAAAACTCCAGAGGGGGGGGGGGCACCCGTGTGGCTCATTCGGTTAAGCGTGCAACTATTGATTTCAGCTCAGGTCATGATTTCAGGGTTGTTCAAGATCGAGCCGGCATCGGGCTCCATGCTGGGTGTGAAGCCTGCTTGGGATTCTCTCTGTCCCTCTCCCTTTTGCCCCTCTCCCCAGCTCATACACATGCATGCTCTTTCTCCCCCCACTCCAAGAAAAAGTTTATAAAAAAAAACTCCAGGGGGACCCAGTCATAAGGGGAACCCCATGTTATTAGGAGTTTGACAAGGTAACTCCTTCATGCTTTCTGGCAGGGGTAGGGGAAAGAAACTATTCTGAAATATACCTGAGCACTTTCTTAACAAGGCCTGCTCTCTGGAAAAACTACAGTTGATCCTTAAACAACACAAGTTTGAACTGCGTGGGTCCACTTATACATGGATTTTTTTTTTTTTTTTATAAATATAGCTCAGTACTATGAATGTATTATCTCTCCCTTATGGTTTGCTTAACATTTTTTTTCTAGCTTACTTTATTGTAAGAATACAGTACATAATATATCTACCATACCAAATGTGTGTTAATCTACTGTTTATGTTATTGGTAAGGGTTCCAGTCAACATAGTAGGATATTAGTAGTTAAGTTTTTGAGAGTCAAAAGTTATATGCAGATTTTTGACTATGTGGGAAGTCATCAACCTTAAACTCTGTGTTGTTCAGGGTCAACTGTAGTTAACTAGAGCCAAACTGTCCTGAGGGAAGGGAAATGCCAAACTTCAGATCAATCTAGCCATCCTATCCCACCTAAGTGGAGACTGGGAATAAAACCGAAACCTTGTGAACTTCACAGTTGAGAAGCACAGGCTCACTAAAAGACTGAGACCTAATTATAGGACTAGAGAATGCTTCTCCTGCCTCCACACCTTGCCACCACACTACTAAATTACCAGCTATTTACAGCAGTTCCTTTTACCTAGTACATCATGACTGCTATCAAGAAACCTTACAAATACTATCCAATCATGTAAAAGGATCTATTTATATGCAAATTACCAATGATCCCATCAAGATCATAGCATTTTAGAGATGAAAAGGATCCTTAAATATTATTTAGTTAAAATATCTTGCCTCAAAACAGAGCCAATGGGTACGCAGGTTAAAAAATGAACAACATTGAACAATTCATTGTAAGCCTAGCTATGGCTTCTGCAGGAACTTGAAAGCAGCAAAAGCAGTTATCTTCGCACCTCACTAATAGTACTAGCTTCTACATGGGTATCATTGGCTCATCAGTGGGATAAGTCAGAGTGGAGATGACCTGGACACTAGTTAGAGCTGCAGGACGGGAATCAGGGCGTGAAGTTAGAGAAGATACGACCCTAGAATACAGATGACTCCAGTTGGCTGAACAGTCATCTCCAAGTGAATCTAAAGAACCTGGAGGCCTCTACAAGTAAAGACATAGATGATAAACTTGCACAGATCATAAGGAGGCATTCAGTCAAAATTCAGAGCAGGCAGCAAGGACAGAAATAACAAGACTCCCATTTCTGCTGGTGGTGAGAATGAAACAGCTTGCAAAGCCTGACCTTGCTTGTCCCCACATGGCCTTCTAGTTATATAACCTGCTAATATTCTCCATTCTTGTGCCCTTATATCATATCCTTCTCATTAGACATTTAGTACATATTTTTAAAATTATTTTATTGAATATTTTGTGCATATATGAATTCTTGACCCCAAACTAATTGTACTATCCTAGGGAAAACTATCTTATATTTAGTCTACCAAGCTTTTTGAGTAGTTGTAGTCATTAATACTTGCTTAATTGATTAAATAATATTCAACTCTTTTATTATTCCTCACCCATTCTCATGCAAGGTAAGGATAGCTCAGGCAACAACTTGGCTGGAGCCATTTTATCCTGTATTAGCCTCTGTATCTGGGACCAACAGGAGGGTAACCAGTGATCTTCTCCAGCCCTAGGTTGCCTTCTTGGAAGGGCAAGAGGCAGCTGTTTGTCCCTTCCCCCATCTGGGTTGTAGTAATGTGTTACTTTTGACATCTGGAGGCAAAGACAAAATATTTTCTGGGAAGAAACTCAGACTTCATCAGATTCTATTTTCATCCCCAAATCAGCAGTTTCTGTGTTTAATTAAGAAGAAAATAGAGACACTGCACAAATGAGTTAAGACTGAGCTGACATATCCTAGTATTATATTAAGAAACATTCATGGAACCTTGCTCCAAAATGACAAAACTGCTCCCAGAATGTGAAATGAAACAAGCTGACTAATTCTTCATTTAAAGATATGAATTATTAATTGGTAACACATTAGAGCCAAACTGAATCCAGTTAAATCTCAGTATTCTGAGATTTTAACATAGTAGTTCAAATCATAAAGTCCTCCTCACATGTACTCCACATGCCTTAATCTACACCCTTACAATTAACACTTGTACACTTTTTCACGAATACATGGACATCTGAAAAACTTTACATTTGGAGTCAGGAGGCCTCGATATCAGGCCATTCTACTTAATAACTAGGTGCACAACTTCCTATGTGTCATTTAACTTCATTCAACCCTAAAACTTTATTCTAAGAAAAGCGGTGTTGGACTAGATGAGCCCTAAAACTCCTCAAGCTATATTATTCTATGCTGTTGATGTCAGAGTAGCATCTTGAAATAGAAATTTCCTCCTCTTCCTTCCTTCCCTGAACTATAAGATTCTCCACAACAAGCATTCTTGTTCTGATCTTATTCCCTTGCCTTCCTATCACCCAAGCTCTACCTCTTTCTGAAAAGTTACTGGCTTGATAAATCAAAGAAATAAGCAAAGCCATTTATCCTGAAAATATCCAGCTGGTGTGAGATTTTGGCCTATAGTACATACTAATAGAGAAACATCTGAGATAAAAAAAACCCAAAAACTTAATTTACTAATTAAATAACAAGTACTCTTCTCAAATTGTCCCTTTGGCTTACTGTGCATTTCGAGAATTAATTAACAATACAATCAGGCTACAGTTGTGAAATGCCAATATGGATGTGATTTGAAGATGCAGCTTCTGTTTTCCATCATGACATCGTGCGTTGTTGTTGTTGTAGCTTTTAAATGGGAGCTGAACCCTAATGAAGATACTGGGTCTTTCAATTTGTCTGTGTAAAATGAAAACGAGTTTGTGGAGTCTTGCAAGCTCTGCACACAACTCAATGGTACATTTAATGGTGCATTGCCTAGCCCCTGACACAGGCATGTGTCTTGATTAGATTTCTTTAATCGTTTACTAGAAATGAGGAACATAAAGTCAGTTTGGGTTTTTGACGCTGTCCATATGTTGAACACTTTTGAACTGGGTGATAATAATGCCTCTTGGGTGTGGAACCAGTTCATCTGATAGACTGAGTTCAAAGTAGGTTAATACCCTGAGGTAATGAAAGGAAAAACTGAAATGTGCCTTCCTTTTCCCTGCCTTGAAATTTAAGGTGGCCAAAAGAACAGTCTTTAAAAATATTGCAAATTTTATTACACTGGGTAACTTGCTTTTTCTTTATTTTTTTCTTATTCTGCCATATCCTCAATGCACCACCTCATCCCGTCCTGAAAGCCCCACACAGCTGGTTGCACATGCCATAGCCCTGTCTTGAGTCGTGACTGCAGGACAGTGAAGAGCTGCCAGGTGGGCACCATGGACAACAGGGAGGTGGCATGAGTTCGCAGTGAGAAGAGGAAGAGTTTTTGGCAAGATCTTCCTGGTATGCTCTCAGCCAACAGTGAAGTTCAAGCATCAAAGCGTGAAGCTCTTGGTCCTAGGAGAGCACCTGGCAAGTGGGTGGGCTCTCTCCCTTCTTTACCAAATTTGCTTTGAGAAATGTTTTAAAAATTAGCCATTTACTCCTCACTGTAATTTTTAGTCTGTGAGTTATTTTCCCACATATATGTACTTTTTGCTGGATATTTGACATACAACAAATGAGTTTTCCCTCTTTGGGAAGAAATCTGACTTCAGCTCAGTTGGCCACAGTTTATCCCTTTGGAGAAGTAGTAGAAAATATTCCTCCTGGAATCTCATCAGTTCCTTTGCACGAAGCTATTGGATAAAGTTGAACACTCTTGTAATCCAGTCCTTTGGAAATCTGTGTTTTTTATTTCATTGTGAAAACCAGCCTCCAGCCATCAAGTGATATACATGATCCCTTCTATATATCAGAAATCTTGTTCTCATGATGGCTGTAGACATCACTGCCTTGGTTTTCTGGTCATTGCAGGAAAGATAATCAATAAACATAAACATCTTTCAAAAAAATGATAGTGATTAAACTTCTGTAATTTTATCAACAGGAACAATCTAAATTGTGAGGTACAGTGAATACTGAAAGAAATCATATTCTCTCACTTTCACTTTATCCTAGTGGTTTTTATAATAATGCCTTGTTTATCTTATTCACTTTTGGTGATTTTCTGAACAATTTCCTTTTATCTTGATACTTGGGGGGAAAAATACCCTATGAGAATGAGGCATTACATGTATTTCAGAGTCTGTCCCCCATTATTATTCCTGCTTCAGATTCTATCATGTCCTATTATACATTTGTTTATTCATTTATTCATCCATCTATTCAAAAACATTTACCATAATAATGATAATAACAGTCATAACAGATACAATTTCTAAATTGTACCACTGTGTTTGAAATTAGAGACACAAAGATGAATGATTCATAGTTTCTATCCTTATAAAACTTAACGTATAATGGAGGAGACACCTGCAAAAACACTAGCACTAAAATGTATTTAATGAAAGAGAGATAACTAGGAAATTTAAGAACACCAAACAGAGGTATTTAGCTTCGCTCCAGGATCCAGCAAGTTTTTCTGGAGTGAGTGACACTATTTAGTACTCCCACAGTGCCAGATTCAAGGTTTTGATATTTGGTACTAAACAGTGATTAAAAACAGAATTTATTCTCATGGAACTTTCAGACTATTTGGGGAAAGAGATTTGTAAGCAGGCAATTAAACCTCAGTCCATAGATGTTCTATGTCTAGCCCATTAGATCATACATCAAGCCCAAGTGTAAAATGGAAGGTCAAAAACGGCTTGTCAAAGAAGAAACATCTAAGCTCAGGCCCGGGGAATCAGTAGGATTCTAAGTTGAGCTGGGAGCAGAAGAACAGAAAAAAGTTCATTGCAATTCTCAGGAAGCAAATGTCAGGAGAGAACATGGCATTTTCAGGGAACTACAAAGTCATGTTAAAATTCTTCATGGCTGAAATCTGAAATGTAAGGCAAATAATGGGCTGAATTGGTAAACTGGTATGGTGGTTGGGGAGGTTACAAAATGTCTTCTATATTATTTTATGTTGTTTGGAATGTATTGTGAGGCAAAGACAACTACAAAAGGTTTTTTAAGAGATGAGTAATGCAATCAGTATTTACTAAATTACTTTGCCCTGTTACAGCTACACATGAGCTAGAATCTAGACCCCTGCTTTTCCCCAGTTCATGCTTTGGGCTCACTGACACAGCTTTGCTTTTCATCTGTGGAATTTTTTGTGCCATTTCCACAGAAGGGCTTCTCTGTGGAAAAGATATTATTATGAAGGGTTTTCTCTCCAGCTTTTAAAGTTATTCTTATACATCTAAGATGAAAATTATAGCTCCATTTTAGAAATTATGTTCAGATAATTACTCATTGCCAGTTATCAGATGTATTGGTGGGCAAATGCCTTTTAAGAAGCTGGAGAAGCCCTGTGAAGATATAGGTTAGAGTGACATAATTCCCATGTCCCCAACCATACAAACAAGTTGAATGCCCTGGGTGATTACTGTAGGAAGATACAACAATGATGCCCTGTATTAACCATGTTTCTAACTTCTGCAAACCTGATGCTTTAACATCTGCCCTGCATGCCTATAATGGACACATTTTGTTCTGTATGACGTGTTAATACGTCTGAGTTGCCTTGCTTTGGCCTCTTGCTTCCCTCACTATCTCCACTTCTCAGGGAGAGTCCTTCTCTCAGGGTGCACTTTAAAAAAAAAAAAATATATATATATATATATATATATTTATTTATTTATTTGAGAGACAGTGAGAGTGCGCATGGGGGAGGGGGGCAGGACGAGGGGCAGAGGGAGAGAGAGAAGCAGACTCTCCACAAAGCAGGGAACCTAACATGGGACTCAATCCCAGGACCCTGAGATCATGACCTAAGCCAAAGACTGATGCTCAATCAACTGAGCCAGCCAGGTGCCCCTTGGGGTGCACTTTTAAATACAAACCATCCAGTACAGAGTCTATACCCCTAACTAGTATTGTAAGGCTCTCACATCTTGGTGCATTATATACTTGCCCTAATTACCCCAGGTCTAGATGCCAGACAACTGGGACAGCCCTATGCCCCAGAGCCTGCTGAAATTATTCAAACTAGCCAATCCTAAATCTGCATTCTTTACCTAGCCCATTCCTTCTCATGGAAACCATAATAAAGGAGCTTGCTTACAGTTCAACTCTTTCTTCTGCTTCATGACCAACTCCAGTGATTCCCCATGTGCCTCCCACACCGCCCCCCTGCCCCCACTTATGGTGTGACATGTACTCCCTCTCTTGAGATCTGTGAGTATAATCAACTACTTTTTAATAGCAGTTGTATCTTGCTCTATTGGCCTTACTATACCCAAATAATAGTAAAACCAATTAAAACATGCCCTCATGATAAAACTTCAATGTGCTCAAGTGCTGTTTGTCAAAGTACTTTTATACATGGAATCCCCCCTTTTTTTTTTAAAGATTTTATTTATTTATTTGACAGAGAGAGACACAGCGAGAGAGGGAACACAAGCAGGAGGAGTGGGAGAGGGAGAAGGAGGCTTCCCGCTGAGCAGGGAGCCTGATGCGGGGCTCGATCCTAGGACCCTGGAATCATGACCGGAGACAAAGGCAGATACTTAACGACTGAGCCACCCAGGTGCCCCCATGGAATCTCCTTTGATCATGTCTCTAATCCTCTGAGTGAAGTGGTTCAGCTGTGACTCCTCCTCATTTTGCAGAGGAAGAAATGCACAAAACCATTTGTCCAGTCACGTGGCTATTAGGTGGCAGAGCCAGAACTGGAAACCAGATGCCCTGATCTCATTCAAGGCTCTGGGTATTGTGCCAGGCATGGCTGTCTGCTGAGAAGAACAAACAAAAATTTTTGTACTATCAGCCCTTGAAAATGGGAACAAATTGGAGTGTGTGCCATCTGAAATAATGGCATGTCTAATTAATCAAAATATAGTCTATATGTAATAAACCAAATTAGTTGGATAACAAATGTTTCTAAGTAAATGGTTTTTTTCAAGACTCTATTAGTAGTCACATGAAAATGATTCATGTGTGATTAATATCATCTAGTCATACACACTTATGATAAAAAAATCCTTTAAAATGCTTGTTCTCTGAACCAGTTAAATTCTCCCAGT
Source organism: Phoca vitulina (assembly GCF_004348235.1). Classification (NCBI taxonomy): domain Eukaryota; kingdom Metazoa; phylum Chordata; class Mammalia; order Carnivora; family Phocidae; genus Phoca; species Phoca vitulina. Next base: position 791,910 of record NW_022589727.1, read on the forward strand.
GCAATCCTATTAATTTCATTCATTTCATGAGTAAAAACCTTCATTGTTATATAATATGAAGGTTTCAAAATCATAGGAATGAATTTGTCACACATTCTAAATTAATGAAGAATTGGACAGGACATTAGACTTGAGCAAATACAATTTCCTCTTATTTTTACATAAAAAAGAAGGCCCAACTTTACTGAAATCCACTGTATGGTTGCTGATAGATTTAAATCTATACAAGGTGTGGTAGTTTGAATTTTTGTTCATATGTCTTCATGCTCTCCCTTTGTTAGAATTACACTTCTATGTTCTCTGCCATGAGACTGCATGATGTCACCCACTAGAGTGAGCAAAGTGTATCCCCCTGTTTCATCCATATTAAGCTTGACAAAGCTGAAGTGTTAGTCTGACTCTTCTGGGCCAAAATGTCTATAGGTATCACATATTTCTCTTCGCCCTCTTGCACTTCTATCATTTTTCAAGAGTACCAACAGGGAGTAGCCACTGGTCCAAGAAGAATGATGAAAAGACCTGAGAAGAGAGCTGAACCCAACCCCCAGCCTAGAGACAAACCAAGCTGGGCTCTAGGCAACCGCAGACTTGAGAATGAGAAAAAATACTATAAGCCACTGAACCTGGGGATGCTTTCTTCCAAGCCATTATTGCAACATTAGCTGACTTATACAATGGACCATCACTTTTCTGTCTTCCATTCCAAGGTTCTTTTCATTGCATATATGGTCATGTTTATGAATTTGGCTTAACCATTTGTGTTTTCTAAAGAGGTATAAAGTCCCTTAGAAACATGTGATCTTGTTTACTTTAGTTCAGGGTTCTTGACATACTATCCAGCCAAACAAAACCTTCCAAGTTCAAAGTATACTGAAAATAACCCAGAGTCCTCTATTGAGCTAACAATGAATATTTTTGGTATTCATTTAGTAAAGCGCAGCATATTTATGGACTGAGTAGATTACTTATCTACTTTGAGTTACTTAAGGCCCAAGTCAGGCACCAAACCTCTCCCAAATGTTCTTCAAATACCTTGTTTTTTTTTGTTTTTTTTCTCCCCCCTATCTTGGTAGCCTAAGTATAACCATCACCTTTGGTATACTTGAGGAGTCAGTCCCCTTAGAAAGAAATAGTAATAGTACTGGGGTACCTGGCTGGCTCAGTCAGTTAAGCATCTGCCTTCGGCTCAGGTCAAGATCTCAGGGTCATGGGATTGAGCCCCACATCTGGCTCGCTGCTCAGCAGGGACTCTGTTCCTCCCTCTCCTTGTGCCCCTCCCCCCTGCTCATGCTCTCTGTCTAATAAATAAATAAAATCTTAAAAAAAAAGGAAATAGTACTTATTAAAACATCCCTGTTAAATATATGAAATATTCTAATATACATATTTGGACAGATTTGTAAAGTACCTTATATACCTCATTACTAAATAGAGTTGTAGAGTTTACAAAGTGATGGCACATCTATTATCTCAGTGGAGTTCATCAGAATGGGTAATATACCATTTTGAAGGCAGAAAACTGACACCTGGATTAATTTGCCCAGGTTATGCAGCTAGGAAATTGCCTGATTCAAATCTCATGTTCCCAAATATCTCATTGAAGTGGAGATATTAAGCAAGGAAGCCATGTGGGATGAGGAAAATGGGATGGAACAAGTGGTGAGAAATCTTGGTGGTGTGAGGGAGTACTGTAATGAAGTAAAGAAGATAGTCCCAAATCGTCCAATGCAAGAGGACTCCTTCACACTCCTGCCACTTGGCATTCTTTCCTTTGTGTCAATCAGGGTCATGTAAGGAAAAAAATATCCACCCCAGGTAAATACAGGAAGTTAACATGGGGGATTAATTATAAGGGATTTATAATAGCTGAAAGGGTAAATAGGAGATGATAGGGTGACCCAGAGATTAGCAAGAGTAAGATACCACCAGTACCAATAGGTTTGATGGGGCAATGGAAGGGGGAAGATTACCAGATCCTAGAAGCCAGAGCCACCCAAAAGAGGTGAAAGCCATGAGGTGCTGCCCTGAGAGTTGGGGTCACAAAGGAGTCACAGCAACTCCCTGAGAGGCCACCAACAGTCAAAAACAGAGAAGAAACACCTTTGTTTCCCCCTTTTCCGACCCCCTTTTCCTACCACACAGTGCTACCCAGGGCCAAAGCAACCGGAAGCAAGTTGGAAAGGGTGTCCAGGAAAGAGAATTTACAAGGGTCTGTGCTCTGCCATCAAGAGCAGAACAGGAGAAAGTTAGGAATCCAAGATCTGAGAGCAGGTTGGCAAAAAGCAGGTACAGAACCCTTCTAGACTGACTGCAAACACCTCAGAGAAGCAAGTTTTACCAGCATTTAAGTGAGCAATATCTCATTTTAATGGGAGTCAGATTAGGTGGCCTAACAAAATGGCAGGAGTGACTGCTGAAGGTGGGCAGTGGAGGGAGGAAAACACTGAAACAAAATGTACAGCCTGTCCCAAGACAAACTTAGTCTATAGGCATTTGCTGTTGCTGTGATTTAGCAAGTCATGTACTTACATCCTGTGATTGATTTAAGAGTGTTTACCTCTTGAAAATCTTAATAACCTCTCTCCCTCCTTCACCTGTCCCCTTACAAAAAGCAGGCAAAAAGGTGTGTGCATGTGTGTGTGTATGTGTGTATTTACATACACACTCATTAGAATCAGTGGCACATGCAGTCATGGCAGGGGGCTTGGCCCACGTCCCTCCTTGGCTGTGTCTGATGAATGAAGGAGACATGAGGCCGATGCACTGATCCTGCATGTTTGGCAGCTTCTCCCAAGCTGGAATCCAGTGCACAAAGAACATACTAGCCAGGGGCACAGGGATGGAATGGAAAAGTACTCTGAAAATGTGTCTAATTTCTTTCAGATGTTTCCCATCAACTTGGTTGTTGGCATGCTTTCCTATTTTCCATTTAGTACCTTTTATAGTCACATCTTCAAATATGAGATGAGTGAAAATAAAGTTTTTTAAAGTGAATGTCACCCATCCATACTCATACATATGTACATAGAATACAAAAACTTAAAAATGCACCTACAAAATGCAACAGTGTATTAAATATATATACATATATGCTTTAAGGAAAAAAATTAATTACTTTTTCTTAATCAAGTTTGATTTTTCTGTCTCATCTGCTGGTGCCTAAAGAAAAAAATAATGATAAATCATTTATAAAAATGGCCTAATCTTTTCTATTGGGAAATACAGTCAGATAGACTTTCTCATAATTTGTTTAGAATAATGTGAATCTCCAGTGATCTTTCTCTGATATGTGTGTTTAAAAGAAGATGGTAACAACCACAAGCTTTGAAAGATGATTTTATTGGGTGGTGGCCGACGGGATTTGCTAGGAGAGGAAGAAGGGGGTATGTTGGGGAAATCTGTGCATTTTAGCAAATAATGATATAAGTTACTTCCTTGTATCCTTGCTAAAGAACACAGACTCTGTCACTTGAAAAACAAAACAAAATCTAGATCAGAGGCTAGAAAACACAAACAGAAATATTGATGGCTATAAGTAACTAAGAAAGAAAAGTAAATAAATAAATCCTCTTCCCTCTCCCTGGGCTTTCCCTAAGCATTTTTCTTGTGGGGTACTCAGGTCCTATTAATCCTGGATCTCCAAACCAAACATTCTGAAACACTCTCTTGCTCATCAGCTTGAAAGAAACAACTTTCTAGCCCTGGCCTGATGATGAGCCTCCTCTTGGAAAAGATTTACCCAGAATTCATTATTTAAACATGAGTTGTTTTTTCCTTCTAACTAAATCAATTGTTCAAGTTAAAAATGCAAGGGAAATGCTCAACTTACCTAACAGAAACAACTATCCTAAAGGACATAAAATATGCTTTAAAAAAAATATACAGGACGTGCCAGTTCAGTGCCATTTGTTTCAATTAGGGGCCTACGGGTCTTTTTTGTACCTTACTTTTATTATCATACCAGGCCATTTGCAGACATTTTCATCATTACATTAAAGTTGTTACTTACGCATTTTTGTTGGATAATAAGATTTAGCCCATTATATGGTATCATCCACATTTTAAAAAAAATTCATGAAAAACATTACATGTCATTAAATGGTCTTCTACAAACTCATATTGAAAACTGAATTATTCTGTTACATTAATATCTCTCATTTGATTTAACCAATAACCTAAGGTTGAACATTTAAATTATGTTCACTTTTTCTTCATTAAAAACAATGTTGTGATGATGTAAACACCTTAGTAAGAAAATCCCAAAATATTATCATGATTAGTTTCTTCAGAAATGTTCCTACAAATACAATTACTGGGTCAGAGTATGCACATAAGTCTTTTGATACACATTTACAGCTATCATCTAGAAAAAGTTGCACCAATTTTTATTCCTATTAATGGTAAAAGAGTGCTCATTTATTTACTGTATCTTTGCCAATTGTGAGCATTGTCACTTATAATCTTAATAATATTTTTAACATGCATTTTGGTTTCTACTGAAATATAACTTTTCATTTATTTAATCATCAGCCTTATGTACTGATTGGTGAATTCTTATTTATGGTCTTCAACAGTAATACCAACATGTATTAATATATGCATCAGACCCTGTGCTAAGGATTTAGTATGTACAGGTAAACAAGATATGCAAGGACCACAATGCCTACAATAAGCTTACAGTTTATTGGGGACAGAGTACATAATCACAGCGTGTTGAAAGATGTAGAAGGCTGGAATGCTACACAGAATTTATCTAGAGAGACAAAGAGGGGCCCACTAATGAAGAAGAGTGGTCAATTTATTCTTTTGTTTCATTGCTGTTTTTGATTAAGCGCTATTGATCTATTAAGAATATTATTATTTCCTCAGGGATACACGTAGAAATTAGGATACCCCTAATTTGCTATTATTTGTCTTTTAATTTTGCTTTTAATTTTTCTCTTGTCAAGTTTGGCAATTAATTTCTCCATAATTTTGCTTTTGGTCATACGTGGAAAGGTACCTACAACAAAATAGTAGAAATCCTTACCAATATTTTCTACAATCATGTTTATGTTTTTCATATTTAAGTCTTTATACAGAATGTATTTTATGATACATTATGAGATAGTACTATAACGCTTTCTGGTTTTTTTGTTTTGTTTTAGAGTTTCTTTTTTTAACCGCAAATGCTGACAGTTGACCCAATATTTAATTTTGAATGATCCATTATTTTTTTAATGAGCAAGGGAAATTTATGCTAAACTATTACTGTGCTTTCTGCACTTTTAAAATGATCTTTTTCATTTATATGTGCCAGTGCCCATCAGTTTTAATTATCAAAGTTTTGTATTTTCTTGTAACATTTCATAAGACAAGATCCTCCTCAATGCATTTATGTTTCAAAACTGCTTTCATATTCTCATTGTAGGTATTTTTGATTTGAATTGCCTTAATAGACTATATCAACTGGAGAAGAACTGGCATATTCCCAATATATGCCACCACAGTTAGACTTCTGGTGTCTAACTCTTTAGCCAGCTCAGGATTATTGTATTTCTCTTTTTTTCCCCTATCATTCCACTTCCAGTTCTTGTTCATATTACCTGGGGTTTCAGAGCTAAAATAAAAATATTAAATTATTATACAGCAGGAATTTGATTTCCAGGATAAATTTTGGCATATTCCCTTAGGGGCTACTATTTATCATCAACTCTGCAGTTGATATATAATGATCCTTCTTTCATGAGTTCTTTGTTTTTCTTCATTTTACAGAGTGCTAAATTATATCTTCTCATGATTCGTTCCAGTAGGGAGCATATATATGACATCTTTTGTAATTCTGAATGCTTAAGAACATCTTATTTTCTCATATCTGAACGACATTGCCAACTATGGAATGTTTTGGTCATAATCACTTCCCTTGAAAACACATGACTTTATGTTACTTATCTTTTGGTAGTGGCACAATAAAATATCTGAATCCAGCCTTTATTAATGGTTATTATTGATATTGATGGTGATGATGATGATGACAACAATGATGATGATTATCATTTGCTTTAAGTATTTCACTACTGGCTTTATATGATTTTCTTTTCATTTTCAAATTCAAAATAAAATAAAGCTTGCATTCTGGTATTTCTCTCTTATTTAATATTTAATAATTATTATATTATATATTATATATATAATAAATATTATTATATATAAATATTAATAATTATTTAATATTTCTTGGATTGGCAGACTCAGACACAAGCATTTCTTCCACCTGAAGAGTCTTGCTTGTGCAAGTCTTTCATCATTGCTTCAATTTTATCTGTTTAGGTGTGTCATTCTGAGTCTTGTAAGTTATAGGAGATCCTGCTTCTACCCTTCACATATCTTATCTCCTCTCTAATCATATTCATGATCATCTTATGACAGAACTGCAAGTTGTTCTATATTAGTTGTCCTTCACTGCTTCTCAATTTGGAAAATAAGATTTTATTTCTATGCAGTCCTTCATAACCTGAGATTATTTCTCCTTTATGATTGCTTACTCTTCTCTCTTAGTTACTTTACCCTCTTGAATTATTTCATAAACATATATTCTGTAATTTTATTCTGCTTTCTTTAGAAAATACCTGTCAAATTGACTATTTTCCAAATCTTTACTGGAGTTTTTCCTTAGATTGTATTTTTTCATAGTCATTTTTATTTTTCTATATTTTTCTGAAAGGAGTGATTGTTCCAACAAAGTCCCATCACTATGCCAGCCAACTTTTTGGTGCACCCATATGCTCAATGGAGTGGATTCCTAAGAGACGTGCATTCCAGCCCTAGTTTCTTAGCCAATGCTGACATCAGCTCATGACAGAAGAGGCCTTGCCTTGCTGACTTGGTTTTCTCTCTGTCTTCTCTTTGATGATTATTCCCTCTGAAAAGAAGCACTTCTACAAAGGTAGAACTTTCTGTTCATTGTTAGCATCATTTCAAAGGAAGTCTAGTTTCCTAGCAGGTTTTCTGACTGGGATAATCTTATGTCTGCTTCCCTAAGCACTTTATTGGCATCATTTCATTTATCTCCAAATTAGGGGTGTCAGTAAGGTTTTGACATAATTTCCCCTAATTACTTCCTAAGTACACTGATCTTTAATAGAGGAGAAATATGAGTATCTATCTTTAGCACTTTATTAGGCAGAAATTCCTTGACAATTTTTGCACATGAATGGCATTACCTTCTAGGGCTCATATAGCACCCCCCCCACACACACACTTCTCCCATACTTCTGGTTCATTCCGTGAAAATCACAAGAACAATGACTTAGTTGCCTTTGTTAATGTCGCTGGGATAATATAGACATCTACAATCTATTAAGAGAGAATTTCATTTCTTAAAAAGGAAACAAACTTTTCAATGATTCCAACAGGAAGATGCCCTGACATACTCTGAATATATGAGAGTTGGAAAAAAAATCTTTTTAATTAATTATTCTTAGCAATGCCAATGAAGAGTAATCATTTTGTAGATGAAAGACTAATATATTAAATCAGCTCATATTTATTAAATAGAGATGATGTGCCTTCCACATGGCAAAGTTGTAAGAGGAATCCAAATATATATAATACAAAGTCATAAACCTTGCCTGAAATTCATTAATTACCTAGTTACAGGAAAGGAAATATTTTAATAAAATGACTTATGGATAACATATTATCAGATATTAAAATTACATAGAGTCATAAAGTGTGTAAGTTAGAGTGTGAATATAATAAGTAGTGAAATAATTGGTGAAGAGTGGGCCTAAGCTGTACACTGAATGCCTAGTAAGACACAGATAGGTTGGAATAAAAGAAAAATCCCACTTGGTAGAAAGTATAATTACAATAATAGTTAATGCACAACAATCACCACAACTTACTATTTCCCAAGCACTGTACTGGCATCATTTCATTTAATCTTCTCGACCTTCCTTTGGGCTAACAATAGCCCCAATTCACAGTATTTGAATGCAGGCTGGCTAGCTTCCAAAGAGTAAGATTTTAACTACTCAGACTTACTCCATAGGACCATAGTCATTGTTGAGTATGACTATCATATGTGTGGGGAATAGTGATGGATTCAGTACGAAGATGAAAACGGTAAGTACCCATGGGAGGATCTTTCAGAACACTACTGCATTAATGGCATTTGGACTTGAGAAAACCTGAATGTCATTCACATCCATAGGAGGCAGTCTGAGTGGGTAGTTTGCCAACTGGCTTTAATTATTAATAAACCATTTCCCTTTATATCTTACCTCTCAAAAGATTTTCATCGCCTTTCTTGTGTGGGGCAAACACAGCAGAGACCTGAAAAACATTAAAAAGCTGCCCTCAATGTTGTTTTCCTCTGTAGTGACATTGTGATGAAAACGTGTCCTGAGTGACCTTCAGGGACACAGCATTGGCTTAGATTTCAGGAACTGGAAAGAATGAGGAGCCATGACTGAGAAAATCCCGCATACATTTGAGCCAAACTTTCTTAGCATTTAGTGTCTTTACAGGAAACCAAAGGAATTTGGGAAGGATTTATTTTTATGGCTTTTACTTCTAGTGTTTTAGAATTTATCTAATATTTTATAATTATGTTCTGAAATGCTACACGGAAGGACTGAGCCGTACCTCTCTTCTCAAGAAGACAGTGGATTCCACCACTTCTCCATAGATGAGTTGGTGTTTCATGAGTCATCTCTGATTCCTTTAAGAAATGGAACGAGTCAGTATTTTTTTCAAATGGGTCTGATGACTTTTGCATGATCTTTCTGCACCTTCTCTCCCCCACTCTTAGCTTTAATCCAAATGGTTTTAGTTTTTCCCTGAATTATGCCACTATGTGTTTATGGTTTATCAATCCACCACTGCCACCTCAGTGGGTGCACTTGTGTGCTTATCTTGGAGAAGGATAAATCTTCACAGTTTTGAAAGAAATTTTTGTTAGAAATGCTCCTGAAAGCATCTTTCATATGTAAAGATAGAACAACTGCTGAAAGTTGCTATAAATATTAAATAATACTTACTAAAACATTAGCAGTGCTAAGTCTTTTTTTCTTTATTCCTTTCTCTGTTCATTTTCTTAAATATTCCCATGCAAGTTTCCCAAGTTTAGTGTTTATTCAACTTATCTACATAGAATACAAGGGTAAGGTACCCAAATGGTGACCCAGGATAGGTTTTACTTGGTGTCAGTGTAAGACTGGTAGGATTCTCACCTCTTTCCAGAGTGTCTTTAAGACTATTTCTGGTATAGACATCTCAGATCAATTCCTCTGTCTTTGGATTGCTTGTTAATTGTATTCTATGGTTACTCTAATATTTTATGTCTTGCTTTGGTCCTTTATTTTAGGAATAAAAAAAGCACATTTCCTCCTCCCTTTAGCTTCTTACTATGCTGCACTGACCTCCAGTTCCTTCCCATGCTGGATGTCTCTCTGTCTCCGAGTACTGAAAACTGTCTTCTTTGCTCTTACTCATTTCTTTCCACTTGGCTTTTACCTGCAGCATATGTCCTGTTTTGAAGGTTGACTGGTGAAAAGTCAGCTTCAAAAATCTCTACTTAGTTTTGTTGAAGGCCATGTGGCTTTGAGAGAAGGTAATGTTTTCCTGGCATCTTGCCCATATCCTATCATTCCCCTCTGGTATTCAAGAGTAGATGATGTTCTCTTTCCATTTTCAAAGCTCTGATCCTATTGAGTCACTAATACTCAAATGCTTGTTTCCAGTCTTAAGGTTGATCCTGGCTTTCAGTTGTCATCAGAACAGAGGTATCTATGCTATGACCAATCATTCTTCAGAAGATTCATCACACTGCCTAATAGTCAGGTTCTCTCTAGGGACCTATTTGAGTGCCTGATTTTATGGAAGGTGATTTTTCCTAAATCCTAATACTGGTCAAGAATAGAAAAATAATGTAAATTTGAAATAACAACACTTTTAGCTAATAGCAAGAACATGGCTGTTCTCTTAAATCTTCCTAAAGGTCTATCAATGTCATTTTTGTGATATAAACTTTTCTAATTCCCCTCGTTTATTCCATTTTTTTCTAAGCCCTTATAACACTTGTTTTATCACTTTTTTATAGTACTTGTTATATACTCTTTATATTATATTGTCTTTACTTATGTCACAGTTTTTTCTTCTAGAGTAAAACCTTCCTGAGGACATAAACTATCTTACATTCTTTAATCCTTTCAAGCTATTTATATCTCCTTTCCCTAGGCTGAAACTCAAACACTTTGAAAACACTCAGAGGGGTCAATTCTTTGCCCACTTGGGTCAAGTCAGTTGTTAGCTTTCTATCTTCATATGAGTGGACCGCCCAGCCCTTCCAGAGAAAACCACTTATCCATTCTGATGGACTTTTTAAAAATATATTCCAATATCATGTGATTCTTCATAAATGCTATGAAAAACATTGACTTATTCTGAACTCACAACCTTTCCTCTCTAAGTACTTTCAAGCCTTTCCACTCCCTTCCAGATTTCTGTTAATAAATCTCTCATTTTAGTCACCCGGACTTCAACTTCCCAGGAAATAGGAGCTATTAGGAGTCGGGCATTTACATCTTCTCCCCTATCTCAAATCCATATTTTTATAAATTTTTCCTGTCCGAATCAAGAAGTCTTCCCTTTTTTTTTTTTTTCATAGAGAATATCTCTACTTATGCCTTTGATCCTATTTTTAAAAACTTCTTTGGGACATTTTCTATTAAATACCTCATCTTATTCATTAATTTCTCCTCCTCCATGGATGTCATTTCTTTTGCTTGACAGTAGCATTTAAGACATCCACATTCTAACAAAACTATCTCCTCCATCTCACTCTCTAATTAACCTACAGTCCATCTACCTTAAATAACAAACTATTATAATTTCACTTCATCCTCTTGCTACCTCCAAGACTATACATTAAACTTCCATCCTGAGAATGCAGATGGAAATATTTTAACTAAGGGTCACCAAAGACTTGCTACCTCTCAACTCCTGTGGCTTTCTTTTCAGGGCTCTTCCTCCTGGACTTGTGGAATGGAATGTGATCCTCTTGTTCTTCCACATTCTGGAACTCTTCTTTCCATGAGGCTTTATGAAATTACTCACCCATTGGCTCTTTCTACCTTTTTGAATACTTTCTCTCTTTTGCTCTTTTATTAATTTTGGCATAAATGTTAATGCTCTCTAGGGTTCCACATTTAGCCTTCTTCAATATTAACAGTAATAGGAATTTTTGAGCTCTATTCTATACCAGTGCTTGTTCTATAGTACATGGGTTATCTCACAGGTAGCTAGTAAACTAAAGAATTGGATTAATTCTCTCATGCTCATTTATGAAAGTGAAGGTAGGTAACTTGCCCGCAAAGCTAATAAGTAGCAGAGGTGGTATCAGTGTCTAAGCATGCTGATTTTCCAGGCTGTTCAAAAGTTTTTCAAGGGCATTTTTATCCATATCATTGATGCTAAGTACTGTCTTTAGGTTTCTGATTCTGAGATCCATTATCTCCAACCCTCACCTTGTCTATGCCCTAGACCTGTGTTTCTACATGCCTTTTAAAATCTTGAGTCCCAACCAACTTTCTTATCTTTGGCCACACAGGGCTCTTTACAAATCGTGATAATAAACTGATGATCATGACTCCATGCCTTGCTTCTGCTTTACCCTCTGCCATAGAAAGCCCTAATCTGCATATGTTGCCCACAAGGTACACTCTTAAATGACTCTTTGTTCTTTAAGATCTAACTCAAATATATGCTCTTATTTCTAGCTTCCCCGACTTTCACATACAAAATTAATTTCTCCCACAACTGCGTGCTATAAAAAATTTACTGAAGATATCTCCATTATAATACTTAACACTTAGCATTGTAGTTTGTTTGCCATACATTTTTTCAAATAAATAATAGTGAAATATATTAATTCATGATTGCGTTTTTAAGTAGGGTGAAAAATCAATATGCCTTGCACATAGCATGGCCTCGGTAACTATTTCTTGAATGTGCAAAATAAATGAATATGTCTCTAAAATTACATTTTAAAAATAATAATTTTAGAGTTGACATGTGATCCTTATTCACATCTAGTTGGAATCTATAGCTAATCAAGGCCTTCAGAATATATTGCTATGATCTCTGAACTCTGACCAACATAATTTCTGCCATGTCAGAAATCATTCGATGGAGATAAGCACATACATTTTCTAAATAACAAGGTAGATATTAAATAAGTGCATGACATAAATAAATTATTGCCAATAAATATTTCTTCGTGGGGGGTGGGAGGGATGGGGTGGCTGGGTGATAGACACTGGGGAGGGTATGTGCTATAGTGAGCGCTGTGAATTGTGTAAGACTGATGAATCACAGACCTGTACTTCTGAAACAAATCATACATTATATGTTAAAAAAAAGAAAAGAAGAAGATAGCAGGAAGGGAAAAATGAAGGGGGGGAATCGGAGGGGGAGATGAACCATGAGAGACTATGGACTCTGAGAAACAAACTGAGGGTTCTAGAGGGCAGCGGGGGGGGGGGGGATGGGTTAGCCTGGTGATGGGTATTAAAGAGGGCACATATTGAATGGAGCACTGGGTGTTATATGCAAACAATGAATCATGGAACACTATATCAAAAACTAGTGATGTAATGTATGGTGATTAACATAATAAAAAATAAAAATAAATATTTCTTCATAAATTACTTCTGTTTCCGCATATCCAGTTTTAAAAACCCAGTTCAAAGATCATCCCTTCCATGAATCTTTCCAAGAACATGCAGTTGCAAGAAATCTTTATTTTTTTTCTCTTATCTACTTTAGCTTGGTGTCTGTATCTCTTCCATGAAGCATCTCTCTTTATATCTTGCATCTGATTACTTCTATTTGTCTATAATATGCTTGAAGACAAGGTACTTTTACTTACTCTTCTTTGATATCCCTTGTACCTAGTAGTTTCTCTCATAGTAGACACACAGTGAGGATAATAATCCACAAGTAGGTAATCATAAATTCCCTTTAAATAATGAACCCTAAAAAAATATAACTGAACAGCTCATTAAGTCAAGCCAATAAGCATCAATTAACTGTTAACACTATGCCCAGCGACATGCATAGGCTCTGTGAGTTTTAAAGAAGAAAACCACTTGATTGCTCCCCTTATAGCTTTTATAAAGTAGTTGGAGAGACAAACTTTTACAAATGAAACTGGAGAACTGTGTGTAATCAGATGAGTGATTTTTTCCAATTACATCATCACCATTTATGTGATGGAAGAAGATTCTTTCTCTACTTCTTAATTGTGTCCAATGACTCTGAACTTTAACAGCTGGAAGTGAACAGATTGACTGACAATAGTCAGTGGCAATTCATGCCTGGGAATGAGTTCAAAGTACTGTGATTACCAAGAGTGGGATTGTCAAAATCAAGTTCAGTCCATGGGGAGAAAGCTCTCATTATAAAGACTATCTAGACAGGGGATGGAGATGAATCAATGCAGTTGGAGATTCAAGCTGTGAAACTGGAGGCTATTTGGGTGAGGTTTGATGCTGAGGTCACTATTGCATTTAATGGCTTTGTATTCCTAACAGTAACCACCAGGCAAGAGTTGGGAACAATTTGTCCCACTCTAGGAAGTGTGCCAGTCAAAAGTGTGTATGTGTCCAGAATCTATCCTCTAACCTCCTCCCTGACGTTTTTACCATTTAGCACTTGACCCTGGCAGTTTCCTTAAGTGGGTTGTGTTTGAACCAAAAATCTAGAAACACTTATTGACCTTTGAGATTCTGGTTAGATAATTTGTTTATTTAACAAAGTTATATGAATATGCAACCATTTATTTAAAATGACATCTGGTGCAGCCCCAGATAGCTTATTTAAATTATCTAGGAAAATATAGAAAGGTTAAAACTCAAAAATGAGTACAGGTGCTCCATAACCACTGAAAATTTATTTCCCAAATCTAGGAAATATTAACCTATGCAATGATGGATATGGATTATCAGGAACAAGTAATGCTTCTTCCTGTGAAAAGAGTGTCCTCCCTTGCAGGAGGAAGAATGTTGTTCTCTGTTTCATATCTGGCTCTCAGACTATCCTGTGGCTTACAGATATAGTCTGTGCAGACCAGAAAACTAAACAAGCGCCCTTTCTCTACCTCTCGATAGGTGCTGCTTTTAAACATTATCTGGAACCTCACTCATACCTAATAAAAATATCTTCAATGTTTAACTATCTTAGCACCTCAAGAGTCCAGTTGATTTAAGAAAATATTTATGTGTTTTTACTAGCCTATAAATACACCTGTTCACATTAGAAAAAGGTGTTACCCTTTTAAGACACTTTATTTCCATGTTTTGAAAAGCTATTGTAATAAACTAATCTTGTTAGGGCAGGACATTTTGCTGTCATTTACCAGAAAATTTTCTTACTAATCAACAATGCTCTCATAGTCTATGCTGCATGAGTGCCGCCTAGATGTTTGCAAAGCACAGTCTACTCTACATAGATTTTGACAGAAATACCTGACATTTGCAACTCAAACCTCATAAGTAGTTTTAACTCATTAAAACATAAAAATAGTCTTAATTTGTGAGTTGCTGGCAAGATTATTATGATATCACTGAAGTTATCTATGAGTATCTTCCTCCCCATCCCCTTCTTTCTCTGATTTGAGTGGGTATGACATAACTAGTGACATCCTAGGGCACCAAATTTTTTAATGCAATGTAGCAAATAATTTTCCCATGAAAATGATATTTTATAGGTTAGAAACTATTGAATATCAACAATTTCCTATGCTTCAATCTAATACAATGGTCATATAATTTTTAAATAGATGGCCATTTAAAATACTTTTAGGATAATTTTATTTTGTGGGTGCCTGGGTGCCTCAGTTGGTTAAGTGTCTAACTCTTGGTTTCAGCTCAGGTCATGATCTCATGGTTCATGGGATTGAGCCCTGCATCTGGCTTCCCACTCAGTGCGGAATCTGCTTAAAGATTCTCTCCCTTTGCCCCTCCCCCACTCACTCCCCTGCATGCTCTATCTCTAATAAATAAATAAATCTTTAAAAAAAAAAGAATAATTTTATTTTGTTTAAATGCTCTCAGATCACCCAATGGATGGTACATTTAAAATTATACATATGGGGACACCTGGGTGGCTTGGTTGGTTAAGCGTCTGCCTTCAGGTCAGGTCATGATCCCAGGGTCCTGAGATCGAGTCCCTCATTAGGCTCCTTGCTCAGTGGGAGCCTGCTTCTCCCTCTGCCTGCCGCTCCCCCTGCTTATGCTCTTTCTCTTTCTCTCTCTCTGACAAATAAATAAATAAAATCTTTAAAAAATATACAATTATACATATGGGTAAACAAAGTTGTCAGGGAAGATGCATTGGATGTGTTTTTCCCTATTTCTCCCACTAAATACAACTAAGAACCTTGGACATTATATATAAAATGAACTTAAAATGACTGAAAGGTAGAAAAAGAAAGACCAGATAGTGATCTTGGGATATAGGATCAACATGGTGGTGAATTCCCCTAGTTTTCTATTTGATTCATATGTTCCAGACTTGGAATTGAACCAAGCAGCAACCTGGAAACAGCAAAGTAAGCAGATTAAAACAAAACAAAATAATAAAAATCCAAAAAAACTCTAGCAAATGCCTGCTTACTCTAGGCTAGGGACCAGGAAAGAGGCAGACTAAAAAAAAACAAAATATTTAGACAACAGTCACTCTATTCTAGTCAAACAGCACAGAAAAAAACAGTGGTCCCCACCCCTATCCACTCTGGCAGAAGCCACATGGGGAACCTGGACTTGCACAATCACCAGACTGTAAGAAGGCACCCCAACTCCCCCACCTTACTGGGTGGTGTCAGAGAAGATGAATAGGGGGATAGGGAGGCCAAGACTTTCTTCCCCATCAGGTGGTTATGAGCCCCTTCCTGTCCCCCTGTGGGTGCCAACACCATGAAGAAGGAATTGACAAGGTATTATTCCTTTTCCAAGCCAGGGAGAAATCAGTGAACACCTAGTGGGGACTCCCACCTCCCTGGTAATTAGAAGACCCTCCCTCCTTACCCTCACCTGGCAGTAGTGAAGCAACACTTCCCCACCCCTTTCCCCACTAGAGCAGTTTCAGAGAAAGCTGAGAGGTTTTAACAGGATCCAGAGTCTCATAACACAGTACTCACATATATAGGTTTCCATTGAAAATCACTTGTCATGCCAAGAACCAGGGAAATTTCAACACGAATGAAAAAATCATTAGACAATACTGAGATCACAGTGATATTAGAATTATCTGATGGGGTGCCTGGGTGGCTCAGTTGGTTAAGTGTTGGACTCTTGGTTTCTGCTCAAGTCATGATCTCAAGGTCCTGAGATCAGGCAGCGTTGGGCTCTGCACTCAGTGGAGAGTCTGCTCCTCCCTCACTCGTGCACCCATGCTCTCCCTCTCTGAAATAAATAAACAAATCTTTAAATAAAAAAGAGAATTATCTGACAAAGACTAAAAAACCCACACTAAATTAAAAAAAATAAAACATTAAAAAATAGAAAACCTCCTGAAACAGAAAATATAAAGAACCCAATGAAAATTTCAGAACATAAAAGTACAATAACTGAAATAGAAAACTCATTATATAGATTCAATAGTAGAGTGTATATGACAAAGGAAAGAATGTATGAACTTGAAGACAGAACAACAGAAATTAGCCAATCTGAACAAGAGAGAGAAAATAGAGTAAAAGAAAAAAAATGAACAGAGACTGGTAGGACCATAACAAAATTCTACAATTCATGTCATCAGAAGAGGGAAGGAGAGCAGGGCTAAAAAATTAGTTGAAGAAATAAAAAACAGAAAACTTCCTAAATTTAGCAAAAAAAACACACCTACAGATTCAAGAAGTTGAGTGATCTCAAACAAGATAAACTCAAAGAAACCCATACCAAGACATAGCAGATAAGCTTCTGAAAGCTAAAGACAAAGAAAAATTTTAAAAGCAGAGAGAGAGACAGAAAGAGATACAAAGAGAGAGAGAAACAGAGACAGAGACACACACAGTGAAAGATAGAGAGACAGAGACAGAGAGAGATAAAGAGATAGAGAGAGAAATAATACCTTCCTTATAGGGGAAAAACAATTTGAATGACATAGGATTTCTCATCAGAAACCACAGAGGCCAGAAAGAAGTGGTACAACATATTTCAATGCTAAAACATACCCCAAATCTGCCAACCCTGAACTCCAAATCCAATGAAAACAATCCTTTGAGAATAAGGCAGAAATAAAGAAGGAAAAGAGAATCTGTCATCAGCAGACCGTCTTATCATAAGTAATGAGCTAAAGACAGTTCCTTTACCAGAAAGGAAATGATAAAAGAATAAATCTCAGAACATCAGGAAGGAAAAATGAAAACAGAAAGAATCAAAATAGAGGTAAATACAATACATTATCCTTCTCATCTTTGCTGCAATTGTTGCTACAGGCAGACGGGACCAACAGGCAGTGAAGTTAGTGGGCCAGTGGCTTGGAAAGCCTGGGGCTTTGCTGCTGTTCCAGCTGCCACTACCACAGCCACTAGATCAGACTGCTCAGCAGGCCAGGTGTGGAGTTGGGGCTGCATGGCTGGGCTCTGCTGCCACCAATGTGTTAGAATGTCTGCAGGGCCTCACTGGGGGAGCAGGAACCAGGATTCCACTCTAGGTCTCCGTTGGACTTCCCCTTTCCCAGTTCTTGGGCTAGGGAAAGCAGGCTTTCTTTGGATATGTTTGTTGTTGTTTAAACCTGTTGTCAGGGCTGGCCTACAGGCCTAATTGGTACTGGGTCGGGGCTATACAGAAAGTAAAGAGAAAACTCAGGGACTTCATCATGTTGTTTTTCCAGTCATCAGGTCTGGGGTGAGTCTTCTTTCTAGCTTTCAGTCCTTTTGTCTATTGATAATTTCTTGGGTATTAGATATATTTTAAAGTGGAAAAGCAAGGAAAAGTGAGTCTGTACCATCTTATCCCGGAAGTCCTAATTGTGTTGAATTAATTTTTTTTCATGTTTTGTCTGTAGGTTTCATTTTTATTTTTTATTTTTTATTTTTTTAAAGATTTTATTCATTTATTTATTTGAGAGAGAGAATGAGAGAGAGAGAGAGAGCACATGAGAGGGGGGAGGGTCAGAGGGAGAAGCAGACTCCCTGCCGAGCAGGGAGCCCGATGCGGGACTTGATCCTGGGACTCCAGGATCATGACCTGAGCCGAAGGCAGTCACTTAACCAACTGAGCCACCCAGACGCCCTGTAGGTTTCATTTTTAGAAACCTTTTATTCAAGGAGCCTTCCTGACTCCCCACATTTGATCTGGTTCCCTCTTATGAGCTCCCATTGAATCTTTTACTTAAATAATAGCTCATCTTCTACTAGAGTACCAGGGAAAGGAAATATAATATTATGAGACTATAGCTCCCTGATGGAAGGGATCATGTTTGGTTCAGTGTATAAACCCCAGCAAGCCTCATAGTAGGGGCTCAAAAAATGTTATTGAGCAAATGAATGAATGTTTGAATGAATGAATGAAGAATGAATGAATGAATAAAGTGTAAACTCTTTGAGAGATTATTTCTCATTCATCTTTTTTTCATCACAACTACTGGGAAAATTATTTTTACCCGGTAGTTTCTTAAGTAGACATTGTTAGCAGAGCCTGGCTCTACTTTCAAAAAGAGCATAATCTATCTGGCAATGAATTAACTAGGCTCCTTCAAGCACCAATAGTACATACACACAAAAAATAAATAATTGCACATTATTTTATGTAACAGCAAGGGATTACTTCATCACATCACTGCTATATATATCAATACATATGAATATTGTGAAATTTAATATTGCAACTTATGTCACACCTAGATAAGAACCAAATCCTCCTAAGGCACCATTCTGAATGGTGGAAACAATATCCTATCTGTTGATATTAGGTACAAGTTTTATTGTGCCTTGATGCCAAAATCTAAGCTGTAGAGTAGAGAGATCTGTTACTACACTAGCTAATGTTTTGTGCGTTGTTGTTACTGTTTTTGTTACTTGATAAAAATGGGAAATTATTGGTAGAATTTGACCTAATCCGAACTGTTATATTAATATAGCATTATGTTAACAATATAGTTTACCACTCCAATTATTATTATTATTATTTTTAAAGATTTTATTTATTTTTCAAGAGAGAGAGAGAGAGACAGCGAGAGAGGGAACACAAGCAGGGGGAGTGGGAGAGGGAGAAGCAGGCTTCCCGCTGAGCAGGGAGCCCGATGCGGGGCTCGATCCCAGGACCCTGGGATCATGACCTGAGCCGAAGGCAGACGCTTAACGACTGAGCCACCCAGGCGCCCTATCACTCCAATGATTAAGAATACTTTATAAAAATGCTTTGCAACATGTCTTAAGATATCAACTTCAAGTTGCTTCTCAGTAGAAATTGATGAAGACATTATGAAAAGTTTTTTTTTGTTTTTTGTTTTTTTTGATCCTTACCTTCTTTATGCACATCCTATTTTGTTCTGTGTCAAAATTTACTTCTCAACTCAGATAATTTGTGGTGTTTTGGTCTGCAACCTAAAGTTTCAGATTTCTTTTTTATTTATTTACCTTTTAAGATTTTATTTATTTGAGAGAGAGATAGCACAAACAGGGAGGAGAGAGAGAAGTAGGTTCCCCTCTGAGCAGGGAGCCCAACACGGGGCTTGACCCCAGGATCCTGGGATCATGACCTGAGCCGAAGGCAGATGCTTAACCAACTGAACCACCCAGGTGCCCCTAAAGTTTCAGATTTCTAATACCTTATTACCTAGATGTTTACAGGAAATAATGTATGAAAAATATTGGGGATGCCTGGGTGGCTCAGTCGGTTCCTAGAAACTTCCTAGAATCCAGATTTTATCTTCTCTCTCCTCCCTACCTCTACCCAACTCTCCTGCAGTCATATTCTCTGTTCTGTTACTCCATCCAATTCATTCCTCTCACATAAGTTGCAAACTGAAAGATGAAAATCTCTTTTAAGAAGACCATGTTTTCAAAGCACATTGGTGTAATAAAGAATATCCATGAGTTTTCTGCATGTCATTCTGTTTAATAATAAAAAATTATTAATATTGCCTATAATGAATAGTAATGATAATTATAATTTATTTTTTTACTTCAGATAAATATGGTATTATCTCATTATAACAGAGCATTATCATTTCTGCAACAATATTATTTCACCTTAGACTACATTACTGATAATAATGATTCTCTGTCAAAAGTTATACCTATTTGTTACATTATATGTAGAATAAAGCCTAAGAATTATTCTATCCTGTCAAAAATACAACTGAGTCATATAGAGAAATTTTTATAAGATGATCAGTATGTATCATTTTATACATTGATGTTATTATACTACAGTTTATTTGTTCATGAATGACAATAAGGTTTATTATATATCCTAGCCATGTCCCTTGCCCAATATCATTTTGCTGTATATTAAGTCACTGCATTTTATTAATCACTAAGCATGGCTTCATGAGGTAGGGAGAATAAAGTATTATCTTAGCCCCGTGACTTCACAGTAAGGAAGACTGAATAATAGGGCAAGTGACAACTCCTATGCTATTAAGTAAATTAAAATTTTCTTTAGAGGAGAGGCCATTTTCTTAAGTTCAGAACAACTCAGAAAGCACAATATGAGGATCTCAGATACTACCAGAGTCCTCTTTTTTACTTCATTCTTTTAAATATTTATGGTACATTAAGTCACTTATGACCCCAACATCTACAAAAAACTACTATTTAAATTTTCACAATAGCCTTCAAGTAGTTCTCCTTTTCATTTACACCATATAAATAGATGTAAAACTTAAGAATTAAAAAAAAAGAGGATAAATGCTAATTCATTTTAGATTGCCTTCTTTAACTACGTATTGTACACACGAGTTATACCTATTAAGTGATACAGGCTTGAAATAAGATCCCAGACATCAAGATGCTTATAAATGACTTTGAGGAATAAGAACAGCACACATGCAAGAATATAATCTTCATGATAACGAGGACTCATTTACTATTACAGTCCCACACTGCACATCAAGATGGCCCAGAGTAGAAACTTAAAGAGATGTTGTAAATAGATGAAAGAATGTGAGGATGGGGTAGCTTGGGTTTGTTTTGGGTAGCCAGAGAAACCTCACTGAGGAGGTAACTTCAGAATTGAAAGACAAAAGGATTCAGAAAGAAGAAAGGAAAGGCAGAGTTTTCCAGGAGGGCAACAAGAGGAAAGGCATAATAGGGACAGCATGAGATCTGTCTGGAGTATCCTTGCAGACATTTGACTTGGAGCATAATGTGCATATCCGATGAGGCAGTACTGATATGGACTCCACTGCAGGGTCTGTGAGAGCTTGAATCAGGAGAGCGTTTTATCTTTCAGTAATTTGAAAGCCAGTTTATATTTGTGACCAGCTTGCCACACATAAGAATTATATATGAAGAACATGTCCCTAATTTGTAGAATAAATTTGAGGAAGGGAAAGGTGATAACAGGAAGAATAGACAATGGGAACAGTTTGGGCATGAAATAAGTGTCTGAAGCAGAAGGTGGCCATGAGAAAGAGAACACAGTAAATAAGCATGGCTACACAGTGGGCATTAAGAAAAGTGGGGAGAGGGGCTGAATAACTTTGGGCCCTGAAAAAGCAGAGAATGTATTATGGAGAGGGGTGAACTGACATGTGTTGGGTCAAGCACTAGAAGCAGCTCAAATACGGTGGGGTAAAAGGAAGAACATGTTAGACCTGGATCCTTACCTAACTGTGCTATGTTGGGGAACTGGCTCAACATTTCTGATCATCAGTGTCCTCATATTTATAATTAGAACACTAAAACTACCCTATACATTTGCACAAAGATTGAATAAACTAAAGCTGAAAGATTAATACATAGTAATCATTTGATAAAGTCTGGCAACTTTGATCAGCATTTTATATATGGTAACTTCACTAATTTTGTTTTACTTCCTTTAAAAATTTTATTATGTAATATTCAGTACATGACAAATTATAAATGCTCTGTATGTTTTATGAAGCATAATAATAAACCTGCACTCATGAGCTGACCATCCATTTTCAAAACTATAACAGAACCAATGTCATTAAACCTGCTGTGTGCTCCTATACAGTCACAGAGGTAACCATCACATTGACTTTTTAAATGATTTTTTGAGTCCTAATTCACATACAATAAAATCCAGCCATCTTAAGGGTATAGTTCTGTGAATTTTTAAAATATTTTAATTATTTATTTATAAAATGAAATTAAATGTATTTAAGGTACATGACATGATTTGAGATATATATATATATACACACATATATATAGCAAAATTATTACCACAGTTGAGCTAATTAACATATCTTCTCCTAATACAGTTATTTTTTTGTGTGTGATGAGAACACTGGAAATCTCTCTTAGCATATGTTTCGTATTCAATACAGTATTATTTATTACCTGCAGCAATCATGCTGGGCATTAGATCTCTAGACTTATTTATCCCACATAATTTCAACTTTGTACCCTTTGACCAACATCTCCCCCCTTGTCCTCCATCCTTCGGCCCCTGCTTGCCACCATTCTACTGGATTCTACTGGATTCGACTTTTTTAGATTCTACCTATGAGATCATGCAGGTATTTTCCTTTCTCTGTCTGGCTTATTTCACTTACTATGTCTTCCAGGTTCATTCATGTTTGATGAAGGGAGCTCCTTTTCAATGAAAGTCAACTACACACTTCAAGAGTTGATATAACATTTTTATGATGGGTTTTTTTTTTTTTTTTTTTGGTTGCCAAATTCTCCCAATTTTTTTTCATTCCAGTATAAATAACAGTGTTATATTAGTTTCAAGTGTACAACACAGTGATTCAACAATTCTATGCATTGCTCAGTGCTTATCACAATAGGTGTATTCTTAATTCCCTTCACCTATTTCACCCATCCCCTGACCACCTCCCCTCTGGTAACCATCAGTTTATTCTTTATATTTAAGAGTCTTTTTTTGTTTGTTTGTTTGACTCTATTTGTTTGTTTTGTTTCTTAAATTCCACAAATGAGTGAAATCATATGGTATTTGTCCTGCTCTGACTTATTTCACTCAGCATTATAACCTTTAGATCCATCCATGTGGTTGCAAATGGCAAGATTTCATTCTTTTGTATGGCTGAATAATATCCCATTGTATATATATACCACATCTTCTTTATCCATTCATCTACTGATGGTCACTTGGGTTGCTTCCATAATTTGGTTATTGTAAATAATACTGCAATAAACATACGGGTGCATATATCTTTTTACATTAGTGTTTTCATTTTCTTTGGGTAAATACCCAGTAGTGGAATTACTGGGTCATATGGTAACTCCATTCTTAATTTTTTGAGGAACCTCCATCTTGTTTTTCACAATGGCTACACCAATTTACATTCCCACCAATAGTGCACCAGGGTTCCTTTTTCTCCACATCCTCACCAACACCTGTTGTTTCTTGCATTTTTTTATTTTAGCCACTCTGACAGGTGTGACATGGTATCTCACTGTGGTTTTGATTTGCATTTGATTTGCATTTGATATTGAACATCTTTTCATGTGTCTGTTGGCCACCTGTATGTCTTCTTTGGAGAAATGTCTGTTCATGTCTTCTGCCCATTTTTTAATTGGATTATTTGTTTTTTGGGTATTGAGTTGTATCAGTTCTTTATATATTTTGGATACTAACCCTTTATCAGATATGTCATGTACAAATATATTCTTCCATTCAGTAGGCTGTCTTTTAGTTTTGTTGATTGTTTGCTTTGCTCTACAGAAGCTTTTCATTTTGATGTAGTCCCAACAGTGTATTTTTGCTTTTGTTTCCCTTGCCTCGGGAGACATACCAAGAAAAATATTGCTATGGCCAATGTTAGAGACACTACTGCCTGTACTCTATTCTAGGATTGTTATGGTTTCAGGTCTCAGATTTAGGTCTTTCATCCATTTTGAGTTTATTTTTGTGTATGGTATAAGAAAGCAGGCCAGTTTCATTCTTTTGAATGTAGCTGTCCAGTTTTCCCATGTAGTTATACCACACCAATACCAAATGTGACAAGTATGACCACCACTCTAACAAAGATATGAAATAATTCTATCATTCTAAAACATTCTCTTTTACCCTTTACAGTCAATCCCAACCACTCCAATTTGTCCCAGGCAACTACTGATTTGTTTTATTTTCATACACTTATTTTGCCTACTTTAAAACTTCATATATACAGAATCACTTGTTGTACCTGGCTTCTTTCATTCAAACCAATGTTTAGATTCATCCATATTATCTGTATCTACAGTTTGTTCATTTTTATTGCTGTGAAAAGTGTGCCACGTAGACTATGCCAAAACTCATGACATTTGGGTTGCTTTACATTTTGACTATTATAAATAAACCTGCTATGAACATTCATGTACAAGACTTTTTGTGGGTATGTTTTCACTTCAGTTAAATAACTAGAAGTGAAAGTTCTAGGGTAGATAAATATTTAACTTTGTAAGAAACTGCCAAGCTATTTCCCAAAGTTTTTTGTTTGTTTTTTATCATTTTACTCCCACCAGAAATATTATGAGTTCTGGGAACTCCATATCCTCATCAACACTGGGTATTGCAAACCTTAATTTTAGACATACTAATTGGTATAAAATAGGTATTTTGTGGGTTTAATTTTCATTTGCCCATGACTAATCATGGTAAGCATCTTTTCATGTACTTACTGGCCAGAAGTACATCTTTTCTGAAGTATCTGTTAACGTCCTTTGTCCATTTATTTTTATTAGGCTCTTTGTTCTTGTATAATTGAATTATAAGTTATTTATAAATTCTGAATGCAAGTCCTTTGTCAGATATATGCATTGTGAATATTTTCTCCTGGACTGTGATTAGCCTTTTCATTTTTGTAATGGTGTCTTTGAAAGAGCTGAGTGTTTTAATTTCGAAGAACTGCAGTTTATTAATTGTTTTCCTTTATAGTTTGTGCTTCTGTGACCTCAGAAATCTTTGCTACCCCAAAATTGTAATGATTTTCTCCTGTCTTCTCTTAGAAGTGTAATAGCTCAACCAACCTTCCAGTGAGGTAGACATTATCCCCATTTCAAAATCATGGAAAAGACTGAGGCAAAGGTGGTAAAGTGCACTCATATTAACATCAAGCCTGTCTGACTTCCTAAGGAATTACAATTTTTTCAAGTGCTCAAATTACAGTTTAGAGTAAAAGGGCAGTGGCAATAAGATAGGACCTAAAATTGAAATTTCTGAAATCTAACCCCAAACCCTCTACCTCTCAGCTGTGTGACCTCGTATGAGTAACTTCATTCTTAAATGAGGAGTTAGAATGGAAAGCCTTCATGTTTGCTGCAGTTCAAATTTCATAAGTAAGCAAAACCCAGTTTCCTTTATTGCAAGCTCTTGAGGGCCAATCACAGCTGCCTGTGGAAGCTTCTCGTGTATATTGTAAATGATATGTAAACTCCTTCAGCCCAGCAAACAGAGGGATGCGGGCACTGCTGTGCCATTTCACCCCAGCGGGCTGGCCAAATTCCAATCCATGTAATTGCATTCCACAGCTCCTGCCTCCCCTGCCGGTTCAGTTGGGATGGGGTGCACTGGTTCCCAAACCCACCCTGCACTGCCTTCCTCAGCAGTTGGGTCCTATTGCTCTGTGCCATGAAACGACCATCAGGCCACCTCACTCCCCAAGTGGCTTCTGTGCGCAGTCCCAGACTGGGTATTCTGGGGAGGGTGCTTTAACGGGAGTGGCTCTGATCAAAGGCTTCCTATGAGTGGAAATATCTCTGGTTACTCCCTCTAAGCACTGAGAAGAATCCCAGGGTCTGGGAAACATGAGGAACAGTGATATAAGTGAGGACACAATTTGGAAGGAAGAGTACTTTTATTTTTTTAATTCTAAGGGAAATGGAAAAAATATGGTTCTAGGCAGAAAACAAATGCAACCCTGTGTTTATTTCCATGGGCCTGCTGCTCCAGAGGTAACCCCGCTAATTAGATTTTGTGTGTGTGTATGTGATTTTGTTATTAGATTTTTGTTAATGAGCTTGCACCATCTCATCTTGCCTGCAGTCTCCCTGGGCTGCTCTGGAAGTCTGCACACAGAAAGCAAAGAAAGGTGCCTGTGTGGGAGGCAAATATTTGTCGTGCATGCAACCATACTGCTGTATATTGGACATTTCAAATACTCTGAAAGCCCAATGAGGCAGGTAGGCTGGACATCTTTGACCTCTAGAAGAAATTTACCATCCGAGTACTTAAACAGCAACCTAGCTGAACAGGGGGTGTGGTTATATAGCAAATAAATTGTTACCTGTGACTCAATCCTGCCTGAGGGTACTGTCATTGGAATAGTAATTCATTGATTTTTTTCCTAATCCTTCCCCATTCCAGAGTTAAAAAAAAAAAAAAAAAATCTTTCCCATGTCTTTATGCTTTATGAATAACCTTGTTCAATCAACAGAAAACCATGAAGTTTAATTCTATAACCAATGCCTTCATTCTCCTGCCTTCTTACTTGCAGTACGAAGCCACAGTACTGAGATATACTCTTCCACTGCATCAGTCTTTGGTTTATAGTGCGTATTATGCATACATGCACATTTCTGAGTGAGTGTAGTTGACCTCTGTGCAGTGAAATTGTAAGTATAGACTTGAGAAGGAAGTTGCCAGTTTATAAATTACTTCACTGACAAAATAATAGAACAAGAATTCTCTTGATTTAATGAAGTATATTTGCCCTGAAGGAGAGCAAAATATGCCACCCCAAAAGTTACCCTTTTGTGAGATAAATATATATTTATAAAGGAAATTTCCATTTGTGTCTCCCTGTAAGTAGCAGGAAGAGGATTACTCTAAATCATAATAGAATCTAGTCAATGGAAAGGGACAGACCTAAAACTGCAATAACAATCTTTACCCTGTTTACTTTGCTTTCCCTAGTAACCTCCCAGAATCTGCACCCCGCCACACCACTTTTCTTTTGTCTTCAGATTAAAATGGTATATAAGGTGGTGGCTTGGGCCATCTCAGGGAATTTATTAATTTTTTCTGCGTGTCTCTCATGCACGTGTGAGGTATACATGTCAATAAACTGCTGTTTGTTTTTCTATTGTTAATCTGTTTTTATTACAGGGGTCTCAGCAAGAACTTAGAAGGGTAAGCGGAAAATTATTTTTCCTCCCTTACACCCTTCATACCATTACTAAATTTGGCAAAAGTTTCTAATTAAGAATTGCTCTTAAAATGAAGAGCAGAAACAGTTTATTATCTCCCAGAAATATCCCCCTTTCATCTTTTATAGTGCTGTCTTTGTTTATTTTGTCATCTGTTACAGCCGCTTACAAACTGCCATTTCTTTTAACTGTACTTTTTAAAGGTCCCTGCTGCCAGGAAGCAGAGGCAGCCATGAAAATATTATGCCAATAGTTTTAATGCTTATAGAACCATTACCTTTTTGCAGTAAAATCCATTTTGTATTCCTATGACCCACAGATCAGCAGTCTGCAGAAAAAAAAAAAAAAAAGTATAAAGACGATGATGGTATCATTCTAACTATTGCGCTAACTAAATTTCCCTGAGCTACTCCTGTAATTTTTCTGGCTCAATTTCTAAAATATGAGTATCCGTCTCACTGAAATCACAGGACATAGAGAAAAATAAATGTTTTCGTTCATTCAAAAATATTTGTTGAATTCCTGCTACAAATAACAAACAAAAACACTGATGTTGGAACTTTGATGTGTAAAATGTATTTCCTGCTCCCAAATTTCTTATGTTCTAGGAGGACACACAATGCAGAATGAAATAGTGGAATATAATGCATTTAAAGTCATGATGGGATCTTCATGGAAGCCTCCATGGGGAAATTGCCATTTGAATTGGGCCTAGAGCACAGTGGGGTGGACTGTATGGTAACCAGAATGACTATAGTAAGACTTTTTTTAGAACTGCTTTAGAAATAATGGTTTGAAAGAATGGAGAAGGAAACAGACTGGATCAAATACAATATTTTGGAAAGTGCTCTGTATAATCAAATGTGCAATGTAAAACAAAAATGATTGGTGTAGAGAACAAGGGTGAAAGAAATGTAGATAAAATTAAATTTCCTTATAACTTGCAGCCCATTGACAAATACTTGAGGCAGACAGAGGATGACCTTCCTCCAGGAACTCCCATCTTAATGTTAATGCCTTGTAGGAGGGAAAAATGACCTTAGCTTGACAATAGCTAGGCCTCCAGGATCCTGTAAGTCTTCTTCAGCATATGAAAATCATTTTGGAAACTTACTTTGTCTTTACCTCCCCCAAATCCAAAGTATATGATCAAGTGCTCCTCACTATCCCAGGGCACCTTTCTGCCCATGGTCCTGTCCCTGTGTTTTAATAAAACCACCCTTTTTTTTTGCTGAAAATGTCTCAAGAATTCTTTCTTGACTGCTAGCTCCTGAACCCCACTTCAAATCACATCAATGGTCACCACTGTTAAAGATATGATGAAATCTGATTTGAGGATATTTTCATTTCAGTATTAGAAATCTCTAGAGTAAAATACATTCATACTTCATATTTGTTGTTGTTGTTCCTGCTGTTGTTTCGCTTGTTTTTAAGTACGGTGAAGCTAATGACAGAAACAGGTTGAGGTCAGAAGCCCTAAGCAAGACTTCTAATCTTCCTCTCTAGCTTTAGCTTTGCTCAGAGACTTTTGCTCATCATCTTCTATGGACTATGGCTCAAAATAATAAACACAGGCATTTAAAACGACTTGAATTTCCTTGCTAAAATATATGTTGTATTAGTTTCCTGGGGTGGCAATAACAAATTACAATAAACTTGGTCGTTTAAAACAACAGAAACATTTATTCTCTCAGCTCTGGAGGCTAGAAGTCCAAAATAAAGGACTGCACTCCCTCTGAAGTCTCTAGGAGAAAATCTGGCCTTGCCTCTTTCAGCATTTGGTGGCTCCAGGTGTTTCTTGGCATCACTATTGTATTTGTTTGCTAAGGCTGCCATAACAAAGTACTGCAGACAAGGTGGTTTAAATAAAAGAAATTTATTTCCTCATAGTTCTGGAGGCTAGAAGTCTAAGATCAAGATGTCAGCAGAGCTGGTTTCATTTGCAGTCCTCTCTCCTTGGCTTATAGATGACTGTCTTTTCCCTCTATCTTCATATGATCTTTCCTCTGTATGTGCCTATGTCCTAATTTTATAAGGACACCAGTTACATTGGATTAGGGCCAATATACTATCCAATACTATTGGATAAGGGGAAATCATTTAACCTTAATTATCCCTTTAAAGGCCTTAACTCCAAATGCAGCTATATTCTGAAGTGCTAGACATTAGGACTTCAACATACCGATTTGGGGGGGGGGGTCACAATTTAGTCCATGGCAACTACAGTCTCTGCCTCCATCTTCATATGGCCATATCCTCCTTCTGTTTCTTCCCTTCTGTCTGTGTTAAATCTTCCTCTGTCTTTCTTTCACAAAGACACTTGTCATTGGATTTAGGGCCCACTCAGATAATCCAGGATTATCTCCTCATCTCAAGGTCCTTAATTTAATTGTATCTGCAAAGGCCCACTTTCCAAATAAGATCCATTCACAGGTTCTGGGGAATCGGGCATGTACATATCTCTTGGAGAGCTATCACTGAACACACTGCAGTTGTGTTGCACTAAAATATGTTACCCTTTCATTCTATTTTCTTTCTTGTTAGTAGCATGAACCAATTTATACTTAAATTTAAAGGGAGATAACACTTCTGGGGGGTATGGCTACCACTATACAGACAGTTACAGCATAATCATGAGTATTTTGGCTTATCTGGTACTTTTTAACAGTGCTTGAGATTTTCTCCCTCTCCCTCTCTGTTCCCCCCAAATAAATAAATAATATCTTTAAAAAATAAAATCATTTTTAAGTGTTTAATATAGATGCAGGCCCTCTATAAATTATTATTACTATATTATGTATATATATTAATAATTATTATTTCAACTGAACTACTTATGCACAGGCAAAAAAGTAAATAAAAAACATGACTATAATAATCTAAGACAATATTATTTAATTATTTAATTAACAACAATTATTTATGGGAAAAGAAACTATTATGTGACCAGTACTGGAAATTTAATATTGTCTACCCATTGGATGGATTCTTATTGTACTTAAAGGCAGTATCACATTATTTTGTGCTAAGATTCAAACAATCATGGATTTATTCTTACAGGATAGAAATTAACATGTTTTCCAGGCTAGTAAGAGGAATATGTAGAAAGTAGTAAAATATCAGGGAACAGTTTGAAGAGATCAGAGAAAAGTGTTCTTGAGAGACTATGACATTAAATAAGAAGAGAAATCTAGGGCTATTTTAGAGTGGTCTTGGTTTAGCATGCTTAAGAACTTCCATTTTATCCTTCAGGCAAAAAACTATTGATAATGTTACCAAAATAGGGGCAATATTGTACGATGCAACTCTAGAAATGCAAATATAAATTTGGCATAAATTTGCAAAGCAAGAAGTAAAATTAATACTAATACCAGATTATCTCAAAGTACATTAAGAAGAGACCAAAATATATGAAAGGTTTACTTTGCAAAGATGCCAGTTTTTCCATTATAATCTGATAAATTCAATGTAACCTCAATTGATATAATTTCTGTTTGTTGCTTTTTAACGACAGAAGCTACCTCTGTATTTCAAATAAAGTGGAAAAATAAACACTAAAAATAGACAGCAGTTTTAAAAAAATAGTAATAAAAGAAGGAAACATATAAAACATTAAAATACATTATAAAACTGCTGTAATTAAAACAGTTTGTCCCAGGCATAGGAAAACTAACAGATCACTACAACAGAACAGCAGGAGGAGGTCTATAAATAGACATGTGTATACATAAGATTTCACTATATGATGAAGTCATTATTAAAAACAGCTTTACCCTTTTTTCACAAAAACTATTGATAAATCAAAGAAAAACATAATAAAAAGGATACAAAAAACTCTGTAATACTAATGAGCAAACTTTTAAATATTTCAGGGGGAAAGTTTTTTGATACAAGATTTAAAAATAAACAAACCATAAAAGTTTTTAAAAAGATAAAATAATTTCTGAACAAAGATATCATTAACAAGTAAAAATATCACCTGAGAAAATATCTATGCAATTTTTGTAAATGACTAACTTATATTCAATATCACTTAAAATTCAATATTTAATTACATAAGATAGTTATTTACATGTATCTTAAATTTCTTACAAATAAAATTCTAAAATAAAGAAAATTTTGAACAGGTGTTTACAAAGGAAATATAAATAACTTTTAAATATATAAAAAGGATTGGTAAAAAAAAGAATTGGTATGAGTGTGGAAAATATGCTCTCTCATACACATTTGGTGTAAGTACAAATTGAGGCAATATATTATATGATAATTTGGAATGTCTATCAAAATGTGAAATATGTGTCCTTGGTCCAAGCAATTCTATTTTTAGGAACTGAACTCATAAATACATTGAAATAAACACATTAAGAATGTATGTATAAGAGTATTTATTGCAGAAGTCTTTGTAATAACTAAATTTTGGTAATATCCTAGATGCTCATAGGGAAATCATTCATCTACCCATTCAATGTATTTTATTTAGCACTTTCTTTAACTAATATAGTCAAAAGCTCTTAGAGGATATTCACAAAGTAGAATATTGTAAAGATATGAAAAATATGAAAGAAGTTTCTTAATAATAAAGCTAATTCCCAAGACTTGGTTAATTAAAAAAAATTAAACTGAAAAGACCAACAATGTATATGACATGGTTCCATTTATGCAGAAACATTGGAAAGACAGACACATATAGTAGGTATAACATATATGCACATTTGTGTATGGGTAAGATACACAAATACATGCATATAAACTCTTGACCCTTGATAACACTTAGGAGAGTGTCTAATGGCCTGGAGCTTCACATGAAGCCTTATTTTTATTCCATGTTCTATTTTCAATTTTCAGTATTTTAGAGTTTCTAGTTTAAGTTGGGCAACTGGTGGGGCAATCAATAGATTTTTTGTTTGTTTTAAAAGCATAAGAACAAGAATAGCCTTGGTGAACAGATATTGAGACAATTTTAGATGCCTTCTATTTGATATGCTTATAATATGCTGAGGTAGAAAGTTCTAAACAATAGGTGGAAAGGATAATAGAAAATTGAAGACTACTTCTTATTGACGTTAGATTCAGTGTTTCTCAGACATCATTACCTATAGAAATGAGGTAAAATAGTACTCTTTCCCAAAGGTACATCTTTCCTAATATTGTAATTCTTGACAATAATTGTGGATTCATTTCACTCCCTGTTACTTTTCTTGTCTTCTTTTACTATAGGGATACAATATGGAGAATTTTACTAATTGAATAGTCCGAAGTATTGAGAATTGGGAAACACTAATTAGTCTTACCTTCTTGTTTGTAATTATGAGGGAAATGAATCAGTTTTAAATAACTTGCCTTTTACTCATCTATCAAGGGATAGCCTCTGGACAAAGCTAAACTGACTTCTAGGGCAAGAGTGTTTCTATGGTCATTACTTGTGAGGCATTTTTTACTTTGATTTCAGGTGGGTGAGACTGATTTTAAAATGTGCTTAATGAGGAAGAGTCAAATCCATAATGGTCAGAAACTATGAGTTACCTGATGTAAACAAAATAATACATTCCTTAAGACAGTTCAATGACAGGAGTGTTAACTTTAAACAGAGCAAAGAGCAGTTTTATTTAAATTAAAAAACGAGATTATTCAGAAGTAGAAGAATGCAATTTAGAACAAGCAAGGTACAGCAAACCACAGACAAGTCCAAAGAGATGAAGGGAAGGTCAGCTTTTATTAGGTTTTAGGAGACAACTGGGGAGGACTATTCTGAATAAAAGTTTATTAGAGAGGAACAAGAGTTGTGGCGGTTTCCCATTGGCTGCAGGCAGTAGTTAATGCCTTGTTGCTGGGGCAGGGAGGGATCTTACTTTTTAAAGGCAGGAGATAAATTCCTATGTCAAATGTATCCTCTCATCAAAATAGGTCTTCCTTCTGGCTTGTTAAGCAGACTGCAAGGAGTGGTACCTGGGTGAGAGCACCCCCTTCAGGACTTCATTTTAAATGATGTTTCCTTTATTTACTTTCACAAGAGGATGGTTCATTGATTTCACAATTCCCAAAACCCAGTGAGTGTTGCATTGGTTTTTGAGAGGATGGAATTTATTGCTTGGGTCTCAAATTATAAGCCTGATTTGGGTTGTTTTGGTTAGGGATGAGTAATCTCAGGCATGTATCAGGTTTGGAAGGAGTGACTTTAAGCACTTTTTTTTTTTTTTTTTTTTACAAAACTTTCAATTGGGAAAACTCAAAACATTCTTTTTTTGTCAACCATTTTCCCTTAATTATTAAACCCATGTGGATGCTAATGGAAACTTAATCCATGTGTTTCTCATTCACTTGCATTCAATTCATCAAGTGCTGTTTTGTAAGAGCATTTGACGTGAAAGAAGCATTCTGGGGCCTTTTTCTTAGAAACAGGAAGTGCTGTTCTGCCAAAAAGTAAATGAACTCTAACCCCCCAAGATTTAAATTCCACTTGAAATGCTGAGGCTAAAAAAGAGGCACAAAATTTAACTCGGCAAAACATGTTCCCCAAACCTTCATTTCTTCAGTTTTACTTGTGGAAAACTACCTGGTGAACACTGGGCTGGGTTTGTTTTCCCTGATACCACATAGCTGATTGTCAAGGGATAGCAACTGTTTTGACTGATGTTCCCACACTCACAAATATTTGATAGGTTTTTGTTGAAATTCTCTTCACCCTCAAGAAGAGCTGCAAACATGGAAAGGAGAAACCCTGCTTCTGATCATACATTACTTTATTGCACCCATCAGAGAATTTCTTTTCTCTGAGTTAGATGATCAGCTATAATGGTAGGGTTAATTTGAACAATATTAGTGTAATTTGCTTTATTCCCTGGGGGTGGAATCTGGGCATCTTTTTGTAATTTGTACGTATGTATGTATATGTGTATGTATTCATTCATTCATTTATCATTCATCCATTCATTCCCCAGACTACCTACAATGTATAGTCAAGTTTAAAAATGGGTCTCCAGCTCCCTCAATATAGAATCTCAGCACCCACACCAACTATTGATTCAGAATCTTCAGTTTAAAGAGATCCCCAGGTGATTCATGTGAACAATAAATTTGAGAAGCAATTTTTAAAAATGCCAATTCCTGAGTCCACCATCAGAGATTCTGATTTAACTTGGCCTGGGCGTTAGGACCTTTTTTTTTTTTTAACTCCCCAGGGGTTTCTATTGTGCAGAAAAGTTTGAGAATGACTACTCTAGGCTAGTTTGCAGAATCTCAGGTTCACTGAGTTTAAGAAAATCACTGTCAGTATTTGGTGATAACCTATTTTCTACCCAGATGGGTAGAAAAAGATGGCCAATGATCTTGTGGCATCTCCACCTATTTGTAGATAGAGTGGATCATCATCCAGGTTAAATGACTGCCTAGAAAGAATTCCCAAACTATCACCTCTAAGAAAGTATCACATCACTGGAAAAGCTGCCATTAGTGTTTCATTGATTTTCTTCCTAGACTTTTTCTTCCAAAATGCAAATCTTCCCATGAAGGTAAATATCCTCATCACTGCAGTATAAATAAGGACGCTCAGTCACTTCCCTCTGATTCAGTGGAGTAATTACTCTGAAACCGAAGGTTGTAGTGTTGAGTAAGACTGTATTTGAATAAATCCCCAGGTTAGGGAAGAGAAGGAAATGGCAGCCACTCTCAGAGCCAGTGAAAGAGCACTGTGATGTCTGAAGGGTGCAGCCCTCTGACAGGCTTCCTTGACAGATTAGCTGGGTAGGACTCTAAGGCAAAGGGAACAATTATAGTTGATTTGTAAGGGATGCCTGTAGTGGCAAAGGGCTGACATGAGGAAATCTGGATTTTAGCATTAAGAAAATAATAACAAGTGAGAAACATGGCAGGTCTCCGGAATGGAGTCTGGGCTACAGCATGGGGTTCATTAAGTGAATAAATGAAATGGGTAACAATTTTAAAAACCAAGACTGGGAAGAAACAGAAAGAGGATGGTGGAAAACAAGCAGTAAAACCATCAAATTGAGAAAGCATGAGTAGAGGACCAGAAGAAAAAATAAAAATAAAATCAAAAAAATCAAAAATCAAAATCAAAGAAGTTGGTTTGAAAAATTCTGTGTTTATAAGAAGGTATTTTTTTAAAAAAGATTTATTTATTTGAGAGAGTGCGCACTTGCAGGGTAAGGGGCAGAGGGAGAGGGAGAGACAGACTCTCAAGCAGACTCTACGCCCAGTGCAGAGCCTGACTTGGGGCTCAATCTCATGACCTTGAGGATCATGACCTGAGCTGAAACCGAGAGGACATCAACCTACCAAGCCACCCAGGCACCCCAGAAAATATTTAAAGAAAAATAATTGGGGACACCTGGGTGGCTCAGTCAGTTAAGCATCTGCCTTCAGCCTGGGTCATGATTTCAGGGTCCTGGGATTGAGCCCCGAGTCGGGCTCCCTGCTCAGCCAGGTGTCGGTTCTCTCTCTGCCTCCCCCACACAACCCCTGCTCATGTTCACTCTCTCTCTCTCAAATAAAAAAAAATCTTTAAAAAAAAAAGAAAAAAGAAAAAAACAAAAGGAAAATAATTGGAGTGGTTTTGTTTTTTCTTTTTCTCCACATCACCCTTTATACCTATGCAATCACCATGTCCCGTTAAATTTATTCCCTACATGCTTTCAAATTGGCCCACTGGAATATTCCATCACCACTGGCACCATCTAAGCTTCCCTTTCAGTTTGGCCTCACACTCCATTCCCCACCTGGCAGACAGAACAGCATATATGAAATTCACAACCACTTAACAGTCATCAATAAAAGAGCCTGAATCCTCCACAGCCCTAAAGACTTGGCTCCTGCCTATCTCTCCAGTCTTGTGTTTATTAACTCATCTGTGAAATAAATAAGTTAATAATTCCAGTCATAATGCGAATGTTTCCATATATTCTTTTGTCATTTTAGAGTAATCCTGTGAAATGGGTGCTGTTACTGATAAAGAAACTGAAAATTTGGAAAATTAAGTGACTTATTCAAAACGGATAATCAGGAATATAAACCTAGGCTTTCTAATTTCATATTAAGCTGAAGTTGGCATATGCTAGTCAAGTTAGTACATTTATTAAGACTGAAAATGCAGAAAGAATAGTAATTTGAAATGATGCCAACCCTACCTGTTCAATGTTTAACTGTTGTCCTATAATTATGATTTATTCATTCAAAAATATTTACTGAACACTACTTCATATGTGTGGAGCTGTTGTAGCTAGACTTCAGTATCATAGTAATGGAAAATTTGAGATAGTTTAAGTGTGAAATAGAAAATAAGTAAATAGGTAGATAAATTTACCACTCTGTTCCATGCATGCTGAACTAAATAATTAAGACTAGTACTTTCACAACATATAGCTAGAAAAAAACCGTACAAAATATTAAAAAAGAGTGCTTGTGTGCCTTATCGAGCTACTATGATTAGTAAAGGATTACCACATGACGATTTAGGGGAAGAAAGATAAACAGGAAAATAATCCTAACATTTGTGGACACTTTTCCCTTAGGGAAAGAGAGAAAAGTCAAGAAACTAAGAATCTAGAATGTACTCTTAGCAGCCCCAATGGACTAAACATGCAGGTGTTGGAGTCCAGATCCCTCCAAGGGGAAGCAGTAGTGGTAAGCCTCTAGGTTGTGAGTTTGATTGTGAAAGACTGTACCACAGAAGTAAAGTGCTCTAGAATTTAAAGAGACCCTCATAGGCATTTTAGTTCAATGCTGAATTATCTCAATCTTTCAAATTAGATGGATGTAATACAGGAATTCCAGTACACCCTAGTGCATAACTACACATTCGTAAAAAAAGAAAGAAAGAAAAGAAAAGAAAGGAAAGGAAAGGAAGGGGAAGGAAAGGGAAGAAAAGAGAAGATCACACAACACTCTAGGCCTCAAATTATTTCTCAAAATAATTTTGCAAATAGAATGTCAAGTGCACAATCCAAAATAACCAGACACACTAAAATGACAGGAAATGTGTATGTGTTAGGGTGAAAGGGACAGCAGGCAGGAAACAGAGCAGAAGCAACAGAAAGTAGAAAGGTACAATGAAGGGACTCCAAATATTGGAGTTATCAGATTCAAGTGTTAAAACAACTATGCTTGGGCATCTGGGTGGCTCAGTTGGTTAAGCAACTGCCTTCGGCTCAGGTCATGATCCTGGAGTCCCAGGATGGAGCCCCACATTGGGCTCCCTGCTCAGCAGGGAGTCTGCTTCTCCCTCTGACCCTCCACCCTCATGTGCTCTCTCTCTCACTCTCTCTCAAATAAGTAAAAATCTTAAAAAAAAAACACAACTATGCTTAATATGGTCATATAAATAGGAGACAAAAGGGATAATATTGGCAGAAAACTGAAAACTTAAAAAATTAAAAACCTGAAAATTGAAAAATATAACAACAAAAGTTTAGAATGCGGTGGTTGGGTTTATAGCAGATATGACATAGCTGAAGAGAGTTAATAGTAAACTGGAAGAAAGGTCAAAAGACAATATGCATTATGAAGAACATGAATAAATATATATATTCAAATACAGAAGACAAGAAGATGGGGCGCCTGGGTAGCTCAGTCAGTTGAGCGTCTGCCTTTGGCTCAGGTCATTATCACAGGGTTCCTGGATCGAGCCCCGTGTCAGGCTCCCTGCTCAGCAATGAGTCTGCTTCTCCCTCTCCCTCTGCCTCTCCCTCTAGCTCATGCTCTACCCCGCCCCCTTTGTCAAATAAATAAAATCTTAAAAAAAAAAAAAAGACAAGAAGAGACATGATGAATGGTGTGAGAAGATCTGAGCAACACCAGTAAATACATACATAAAATAAAGAGCAAACATATAAAGCACAATGAGTAGAAAATTTGACCTAACTGGCATATATTGGACATTGTAACTAACAACTACAGCATGCATAATTGTCAATCATACATGAAAACATTTCCAAATATTCAATTTTATATTGTGCCATAAAGGGGTCTCAACAAACGTCAAAGCATTACAATCATGTATGTAACTCTGACCACAGTGCAATTACGCTAGAAATCAATAATGAAAAGTTAATTGGAAAATACTACTATGTTCTGAAATTAATAAATAAGCTTCTATAATAAACCATGGGTCAAAAAATAAATCTGGAGCAATGGGAAAAAACTGAATAATACCACAGCATGGTAATGCAGCTAAATCCACAATTAGAGGGAAACATAGAATGAGACAATACATTTTTAAAAATAGAACTGAAAATCAATGAAGAAGTTGGAAATAAAACAATAAAATAAATCCTAGTAAAATGTGAGGAAAAAAATGACAAAGATGAAGGCAGATATTAAAATGAAATTGATACTTACAAGCTTAAAATTAAACATTTATAATCTCAGACAAGATTAATCATGACAAAATGTCAGAAATAAAAAAGTGGTCAGCAGCACCAACTGTAAAATTAATAGCCAATAAAAGGATACTATGAAAAATGTGATGCAAAATAATTTTATTTTTTTTTTTAATTTTTTTTATTGTTATGTTAATCCCCATACATTACATCATTAGTTTTAGATATAGTGTTCCATGATTCATTGTTTGTGCATAACACCCAGTGCTCCATGCAGAACGTGCCCTCCTCAATACCCATCACCAGGCTAACCCATCCTCCCAACCCCCTCCCCTCTAGAACCCTCAGTTTGTTTTTCAGAGTCCATCGTCTCTC
Organism: Phoca vitulina; assembly: GCF_004348235.1. NCBI lineage: Eukaryota > Metazoa > Chordata > Mammalia > Carnivora > Phocidae > Phoca > Phoca vitulina. Next base: position 830,889 of record NW_022589727.1, read on the forward strand.
ATGGTTCTTCTCCCCCTCCGATTTCCCCCCCTTCATTCTTCCCCTCCTGCTACATTCTTCTTCTTCTTTTTTTCTTTCTTAACATATATTGCATTATTTGTTTCAGAGGTACAGATCTGAGATTCAACAGTCTTGCACAATTCACAGCGCTTACCAGAACACATACCCTCCCCAGTGTCCATCACCCAGTCACCCCATCCCTCCCACCCCACCCCCCACTCCAGCAACCCTCTGTTTCCTGAGATTAAGAATTCCTCATATCAGTGAGGTCATATGATACATGTCTTTCTCTGTTTGACTTATTTCGCTCAGCATAATACCCTCCAGTTCCATCCACGTCGTTTCAAATGGCAAGATCTCATTCCTTTTGATGGCTGCATAATATTCCATTGTATATATATACCACATCTTCTTTATCCATTCATCTGTTGATGGACATCTTGGCTCTTTCCACAGTTTGGCTATTGTGGACATTGCTGCTATAAACATCGGGGTGCACGTAGCCTTTCGGGTCCCTACTTTTGTATCTTTGGGGTAAATACCCAGTAGTGCAATTGCTGGATCATATGGTAGCTCTATTTTCAACTTTTTGAGGAACCTCCATACTGTTTTCCAGAGTGGCTGCACCAGCTTGCATTCCCACCAACAGTGTAGGAGAGTTCCCCTTTCTCCGCATCCCCGCCAACATCTGTCATTTCCTGACTTGTTAATTTTAGCCATTCTGACTGGTGTGAGGTGGTATCTCATTGAGGTTTTGATTTGGATTTCCCTGATGCCGAGCGATATTGAACACTTTTTCATGTGTCTGTTGGCCATTTGGATGTCTTCTTTGGAGAAATGTCTGTTCATGTCTTCTGCCCATTTCTTGATTGGATTCTTTGTTCTTTTGGTGTTGAGTTTGATGAGTTCTTTATAGATTTTGGATACTAGCCCTTTATCTGATATGTCATTTGCAAATATCTTCTCCCATTCTGTCAGTTGTCTTTTGGTTTTGTTGACTGTTTCCTTTGCTTTGCAAAAGCTTTTTATCTTGATGAAGTCCCAATAGTTCATTTTTGCCCTTGCTTCCCTTGCCTTTGGCGATGTTTCTAGGAAGAAGTTGCTGCGGCTGAGGTCGAAGAGGTTGCTGCCTGTGTTCTCCTTTAGGATTTTGATGGACTCCTGTCTCACATTGAGGTCTTTCAACCATTTGGAGTCTATTTTTGTGTGTGGTGTAAGGAAATGGTCCAGTTTCATTCTTCTGCATGTGGCTGTCCAATTTTCCCAACACCATTTGTTGAAGAGACTGTCTTTTTTCCATTGGACATTCTTTCCTGCTTTGTCAAAGATTAGTTGACCATAGAGTTGAGGGTCCATTTCTGGGCTCTCTATTCTGTTCCATTGATCTATGTGCCTGTTTTTGTGCCAGTACCATACTGTCTTGATGATGACAGCTTTGTAGTAGAGCTGGAAGTCTGGAATTGTGATGCCGCCAGCTTTGCTTTTCTTTTTCAACATTCCTCTGGCTATGCGGGGTCTTTTCTGGTTCCATACAAATTTTAGGATTATTTGTTCCATTTCTTTGAAGAAAGTGGATGGTATTTTGATGGGGATTGCATTGAATGTGTAGATTGCTCTAGGTAGGATTGACATCTTCACAATATTTGTTCTTCCAATCCATGAGCATGGAACGTTTTTCCATTTCTTTGTGTCTTCCTCAATTTCTTTCATGAGTATTTTATAGTTTTCTGAGTACAGATCCTTTGCCTCTTTGGTTAGATTTATTCCTAGGTATCTTATGGTTTTGGGTGCAATTGTAAATGGGATCGACTCCTTAATTTCTCTTTCTTCTGACTTGTTGTTGGTGTATAGGAATGCCACTGACTTCTGTGCATTGATTTTATATCCTGCCACTTGACTGAATTCCTGTATGAGTTCTAGCAGTTTTGGGGTGGAGTCTTTGGGATTTTCCACATAAAGTATCATATCATCTGCAAAGAGTGAGAGTTTGACTTCTTCTTTGCCAATTTGGATGCCTTTGATTTCTTTTTGTTGTCTGATTGCTGTGGCTAGGACTTCCAATACTATGTTGAATAGCAGTGGTGATAGTGGACATCCCTGCCGCGTTCCTGACCTTAGGGGGAAAGCTCTCAGTTTTTCCCCATTGAGAATGATATTCGCTGTAGGTTTTTCATAGATGGCTTTTATGATATTGAGGTATGTACCCTCTATGCCTATACTCTGAAGAGTTTTGATCAAGAAAGGATGCTGTACTTTGTCAAATGCTTTTTCTGCATCTATTGAGAGGATCATGTGATTCTTGTTTTTTCTTTTGTTAATGTATTGTATCACGTTGATTGATTTGCGGATGTTGAACCAACCTTGCAGCCCAGGGATAAATCCCACTTGGTCGTGGTGAATAATCCTTTTAATGTACTGTTGGATCCTATTGGCTAGTATTTTGGTGAGAATTTTTGCATCCATGTTCATCAGGGATATTGGTCTGTAATTCTCCTTTTTGATGGGGTCTTTGTCTGGTTTTGGGATCAAGGTAATGCTGGCCTCATAAAATGAGTTTGGAAGTTTTCCTTCCATTTCTATTTTTTGGAACAGTTTCAGAAGGATAGGTATTAATTCTTCTTGAAATGTTTGGTAGAATTCCCCTGGGAAGCCATCTGGCCCTGGGCTTTTGTGTTTTGGGAGATTTTTGATGACTGCTTCTATTTCCTTAGTGGTTATAGGTCTGTTCAGGTGTTCTATTTCTTCCTGGTTCAGTTTTGGTAGTTGATACATCTCTAGGAAATCATCCATTACTTCCAGGTTATCTAATTTGTTGGCATAGAGTTGCTCATAATATGTTCTTATAATTGTTTGTATTTCCTTGGTGTTGGTTGTGATTTCTCCTCTTTCATTCATGATTTTGTTGATTTGGGTCATTTCTCTTTTCTTTTTGATAAGTCTGGCCAGGGGCTTATCAATCTTGTTAATTCTTTCAAAGAACCAGCTCCTAGTTTCGTTGATCTGTTCTACTGTTCTTTTGGTTTCTATTTCATTGATTTCTGCTCTGATCTTTATTATTTCTCTTCTCCTGCTGGGTTTAGGCTTTATTTGCTGTTCTTTCTCCAGCTCCTTTAGGTGTAGGGTTAGGTTGTGTACTTGAGACCTTTCTTGTTTCTTGAGAAAGGCTTGTATTGCTATATACTTTCCTCTTAGGACTGCCTTTGCTGTATCCCAAAGATTTTGAATAGTTGTGTTTTCATTTTCATTGGTTTCCATGAATTTTTTTAATTCTTCTTTAATTTCCTGGTTGACCCATTCATTCTTCAGTAGGATGCTCTTTAGCCTCCATGTATTTGAGTTCTTTCTGACTTTCCTCTTGTGATTGAGTTCTAGTTTCAAAGCATTGTGGTCTGAAAATAGGCAGGGGATGATCCCAATCTTCTGGTACCGGTTGAGACCTGATTTATGACCTAGGATGTGATCTATTCTGGAGAATGTTCCATGGGCACTAGAGAAGAATGTGTATTCCGTTGCTTTGGGATGGAATGTTCTGAATATGTCTGTGAAGTCCATTTGGTCCAGTGTGTCATTTAAAGTCTTTATTTCCTTGTTGATCTTTTGCTTAGATGATCTGTCCATTTCAGTGAGGGGGGTGTTAAAGTCCCCCACTATTATTGTATTGTTGTCGATGTGTTTCTTTGCTTTTGTTATTAATTGCCTTATATAATTGGCTGCTCCCATGTTAGGGGCATAGATATTTACAATTGTTAGATCTTCTTGTTGGATAGACCCTTTAAGTATGATATAGTGTCCTTCCTCATCTCTTATTACAGTCTTTGGTTTAAAATCTAATTTGTCTGATATAAGGATTGCCACCCCAGCTTTCTTTTGGTGTCCATTAGCATGGTAAATGGTTTTCCACCCCCTCACTTTCAATCTGGGGGTGTCTTTGGGTCTAAAATGAGTCTCTTGCAGACAGCATATCGATGGGTCTTGTTTTTTTAATCCAATCTGATAGCCTGTGTCTTTTGATTGGGGCATTTAGCCCATTTACATTCAGGGTAACTATTGAAAGATAGGAGTTCAGTGCCATTGTATTGCCTGTAAAGTGACTGTTACTGTATATTGTTTGTGTTCCTTTCTGGTCTATGTTGCTTTTAGGCTCTCTCTTTGCTTAGAGGACCCCTTTCAATATTTGTTGTAGGGCTGGTTTCGTGTTTGCAAACTCCTTTAGTTTTTGTTTGTCCTGGAAGCTTTTTATCTCTCCTTCAATTTTCAATGACAGCCTAGCTGGATATAGTATTCTTGGCTGCATATTTTTCTCATTTAGTGCTCTGAATATGTCCTGCCAGTCCTTTCTGGCCTGCCAGGTCTCTGTGGATAAGTCTGTTGCCAATCTAATGTTTCTACCATTGTAGGTTACAGATCTCTTCTCCCGAGCTGCTTTCAGGATTTTCTCTTTGTCTCTGAGACTCGTAAGTTTTACTATTAGATGTCGGGGTGTTGACCTATTTTTATTGATTTTGAGAGGGGTTCTCTGTGCCTCCTGGATTTTGATGCCTGTTTCCTTCCCCAAATTAGGGAAGTTCTCTGCTATAATTTGCTCCATTATACCTTCTGCACCTCTCTCTCTTTCTTCTTCTTCTGGGATCCCAATTATTCTAATGTTGTTTCGTCTTATGGTATCGTTTATCTCTCGAATTCTGCCCTCGTGATCCAGTAGTTGTTTATCTCTCTTTTTCTCAGCTTCTTTATTTTCCATCATTTGGTCTTCTATCTCACTGATTCTTTCTTCTGCCTCATTTATCCTAGCAGTTAGTGCCCCCATATTTGATTGCACCTCATTAATAGCCTTTTTGATTTCTACTTGGTTCGATTTTAGTTCTTTTACTTCTCCAGAAAGGGTTTCTCTAATAACTTCCATGTTTTTTTCAAGCCCAGCTAGTATCTTTAAAGTGATGATTCTGAACTCTAGATCTGACATCGTACTAATGTCCGTATTGAGTAGGTCCCTGGCAGTCGGTACTACCTCTTGTTCTTTTTGTTGAGGTGATTTTTTCCGTCTTGTCATTTTGTGCAGAGGAGAATAGATGAATGAGAGAACAAAATGCTAGCAGGGTAACAACGTCCCCAGAAAATATACTCTAAACAAATCAGAAAAGACCTGAAGCAGTGGGAAAAGAAAGGGAAAGAGAGAAAAAAGAAAAGGAAAGAAAAAAAGAAAAAAGAAAAAGATAAAGATAAAAACAAACAAAAGCAGAACAAAACAAAACAAAACAAAAACAGAATGTGATCAAATATGATCAGGCTGGATTATAGATCAGTGCCACACACTAGATTTTGGGTGTATTTTGGTCTGTTAAAAGAAAGTCCCTCCCAAAATTTTAAAGAAAGAAAAACTTATATATGTACAAAAATAAGGGTTGATATGATGAAGGGATGGAATATGACTGTAAAGATGGAAATTATAAAAAATTTTAAAAAAGGATTTGATAAGTTGTTTGAAAAAAGAAAGAAGAGGATTAAAAAAAAAAGAAAGAAAGAAAAAAGGGAGAGAATGTGATCAGGCAGGGGAGTAGAAAAAAACCATACACTAGAGATTTAGAGTATATTTTGATCTGTTAGAAGAAACTATCTCAAGATTTTAAAGAGAGAACAACTTATATATATATGCCAAAAATACGGGTAACTACTATGAAGGGATAGAATATGACTTTAAAAATGAAAAATAAAAATGTTTTTTTTTAAAAAAGGGATTGATAAGATGTTGGTTGAAAAAGGGAAAAAGAAAAATTCAAAAAAAAAGAAAAAAGGAAAAAAGAAAAAAAGACAGTTAAAAAAAATAATTAACTTTGAAAGACTAAAGAATCATGGTAAAAAAAGCCATGAATTCTATGTGCTGTATTCCCCTAGCGCTGGAGTTCTGCCGTTCTCATTGATCGGTAAACTTGGTCTTGGCTGGCTGTTCTTGCTGATCTTCTGGGGGAGGGGCCTGTTGCCGTGGTTCCCAAATGTCTTTGCCGGAGGCAAAATTGCCCCGCCCTTGCTGGTCCGGGCTAAGTAATCTGCTCGGGTTTGCTCTCCGGAGCTTTTGTTCCCTGCAAGCTTTCCGTACAGCTTTGGAGGCGGAGAGTGAAAATGGCAGCCTCCCAGTCTCCGCCCCGGCGGAGCCGAGAACTCGGGGTCCCGCTCCTCAGCAAGCCCCCAGAGAAAAGCAGTCAGTCACTCCCGTCTCCCCGGTCTCCGGCCGCACTCCGCGCTCACCTGGCCTGTGACCGCGCCTTTCTATCTGGCACCCGACCCCGGGTGGAGTCTCCAAACCCAGCAGATCCCCGCGGTGCGCTCCCGCACCTCTCCTCCCGGGGGAAGAAGGTGAGTCTCCCCGGATCTGCCGCTTGTTGGGTCCCTGCTTCCAGAAAGTGGTCGCTTTTCTGTCTGTGATGCAAAATAATTTTAAATGTTTGTTGATCAACTTTGAAATGATCAAATTTATAGAAAAATACAATTTTTAAAACACCCCCAAGAAGAAATGGAAAATCAGAAATTAACTACCAGTAAATTCTACCAAATATTTAGGAAAGAAATGGTAATATTGCCCAAATTCTTCCAGAAAATGTTAAAAAAAAAAAAAAAAGGAGACCATTTCAAATGTACTTTATGAAGGATTTTTATATATAAATTTGATAAACATATTAGAAAAGAGGAAAACTGCAGCCAATCTAAATATGTTAATAGACCACATCTGTATATGTGTATATACACATATGTATATAACATAGCATGACTAATTTAGAGTTTGTCTGCATATTTGATTCAACCTATTAATCATGTAATCTACATTAACATAAAAATTGATAAAAATCCTATGATCATCTCAATGAATGAAAAAAACCTTTTATAATTTCTACTCATATTAATTATAAAAAATACTCTTAGTATTCTAGGTTTAGTAGCAAACTACATTAATCTGATGAAACATCATTGCGAAAAAAAACAAAACCATCATATGTAATGATCAATGTAGCATGACAAGAATTCATACTACCCTCCCTTGTACTCATTATTGTACTGGAAATCCTAGCTAGTACAAATATATAAAAATAATAAATTTATAAGTATGGGAAAACTGAAATAAAATGTCATTATTTGCAGGTGATATAATCACATATAAGAATCTACAAACAAGTTAACAGAATTAACACATGAGGTTGTTGAATTGAGAAAAAGAGCAAGGTTGTTAGCTACAGGTCAACATATTTTTAGAAAATCAGTTGTATTTTTATATTCAAACAAATAATAAGAAAGTGTAATTTTTAAAAATATTTCTAATTGGAAGAAAATCAAATGGCTTAGAGAAAAAATAATAGAAGATATACAGATATCTAAACAGAATTATTGATAAAAATAAACACCTTAATAAATGGGGGTAAATCATATTCATGAAATGGAAGATGTCAATTTTCTCTAAACCAGTTTCTCAATTCATTCTAATTCTAGAATGTTTTCCCCCCGCTTTTGGTGTGTGGGTAACTTGAACTAATTTTAAAATGTGTATGACAATGCAAAGAGCCTAGAATAGTTGAAAAATCTTGAAGAGAAATTGAGTGAGTTCGTTATATCAGATATCGATATTTATTATAAAGCTATCATAATTAGATCAAGGTGTTATTTTAGGCTAAGAATAGACATAAGGCCAAATGAAAGAGAATCTAGAAATAGATCAATACCTATATGGACATATAATGACAGTCTTGACATGACAGAGCAGTACAAAATGGACTGTCTTTTCTTTTTTTTTTAAGATTTTTTAAAAAATTTATTTTGAGAGAGAGCGGGGGAGAGGGACACAGGGAGAGGAAGAAGAGAGAATCCCAAGCAGACTCCACTCTGAGCACAGAGCTGGACACAGGGCTTGATCCCATGACCCTGAGATCATGACCTGAGCTGAAACCAAGAGTCTGATGCTTAACCAACTGAGCTACCCAGGCATCCCTGGACTGTCTTTTCAATAAATATGCTTGGACATATCAGCTATCCATATGAAAAGTAATGAAAATTGACCTCTATGTCACAGCATACACAAATACCAAATCTAGGTTTATTTTCAGTCTAAAGTGAAAGACAAAACACACTTCTAGAAGATACTATTAATATATATATATATATATATATATATATATATATATATATATATATATACAAACACACACATTCATTACTTTATCATAGGAAAAACATATCTTATACAGAGCACAAATATAATCACAAAGGAAAAACTTTAATAAAATGGACTTTATTAGAATGAAGAATATTTGTCAATTGAAAGATCATTAAATGATGTAAAAGAAAGGCCACAAAAATGGGAGAAAATACTAGTAATACTTAAACCTACAATTCTGAGAGTATTTCTTTGAGGGCATCAGACTCTTAGAAAAAAAGTAACTTCAATGTACCTTAAGAAAGTTAGTAGCTTGAGCCTTGTGAGCGGAAATATGATATATAACAGGACTGTAGCTTAAAAAAAAAATGAAGACAAATTTTACTAAAGAGAAAACAAAGAATTGGGAAACCAAAATTTAGTATATGATCAATCAATAAATTTCAGGCAAGAGAGATGAAATAGAAAAAAATGGGTAAAGAGCTACATTAGAATTTAAGGACACAGGACCAGAGAGTTCCAGAGGAAGGCATTATCTGGTGATGTCAGTGAGCTGGAAGTGATGGGGGGTGTTTGGGACAAAGTATTTCTTTCTATAAACCAATGGCTGGAAATTAGAGCAGCCCATAGATGACCATGGAAGCCAGAACTTATGTAACATGTGATCAATCCCCACCTATTGTTCAGGACAGGGAGTAAAGAAATGAAGACTCCTTCATGCTAGATAGTATTTCTATGGGACTGTTTTTCTAGACAAAACATACCAGGACCCAACTCTTCTAGAGTCAGAAATGAACTGGGAGTCTGAATGCTATATAATTTATGTCATCAATCATCACAGAATCAGACAATTGTACTTGGCTTTGGCATTCCTGTTGCTTATTTCTTTGTTTCCCCACAACATCATTCAATGTTTTTGCTTAAAAAAGGTGGGGGGGTAGACAGAAAAAGAAAAAAAGAGAAAGAGGAAGAGAGGAAGAAGGAGGGAGGAAGAAAGGAAGGAAGGAAGAGGGAAGGAGAAAGAAAGAAGGTAGGAAGGAAAGGGGAATGATGGAAAGAAGAAGGAAGAAGGAAGGGAAAAAAAGAAAGGAAGAAAAGAAGAAAGAATTTTCTTAGGTTGGCTAATTGTTGATCTGGGAAATATGAGGATAAGAAGAAAGAGAAAAAATCTGACTGCCTGTTATCAGAGGAGCAAGAGTAAGCACAGCACCTTGGGGACATGGTGTGATTATGTGAGCTGGAGGGTCAGGGGAAAGTGGCAGAACTGAGTCTGTGGGTGAGATGAGTTCTCCAGACTAGGGACACTGCTGGGAATAACTGAGATAGCTGTTTTTGTTTCTTCATTATTAAAAATATATATGAAAGGGGGCACCTGGCTGGCTCCGTTGGTTAAACGTCCCAGTCTTGATTTCGGCTCAGGTCATGATCTCAGGCTTGTGAAATCAAGCCCCACATCAGGCTCCATGCTAGGCTCCACGCTCAATAGGGAGTCTGCTTAAGATTCTCTCCCTCTCCCTCTGCCTGTCTACCCTTTGTGGGTGTGCTTTCTCTCTCTCTAAAATAAATAAATCTTTAAGATATGTGTGTGTGTGTGTGTGTGTGTGTGTGTGTGTGTATACATATGAAAGATTATATATCAGAATGTTAAAAACTGCCCAGATGTTCATTATCTTAGGCCCTGATTTAACTTTGATCTCTGGGTCTCTTCTGTTATTGTCATGTTTGCTGGGCTTTGTAACATGAATTCTATACCTCACCTAGAGAAATGCCCTGGGATGCTAGGAAGCACATCTGCTGCATAACTAAGAGTTACATTCAAGATTTAATTAATGGTAAGGGAGAGTGTTCCTAGGAGACTGAACCATGGAAAAAAAGGTGAGGGAAAGAGCCTCCCAAGGCAACTCTAGGAAACATCTTTCATTCTATTAGGTTTCTGGCTTGGTTTATCTCTATTCTGTACAATATGAACAGAAGGGTGGGGAATGAAGTTAACCAAGATTTCTCAGATATCTAAGTACAGGTGAGCACACAGCAGCTTACAGGGGGTTTCTGAGGATGCCCTGGTTTCTACACATTTGGGGGCATAGATAATTACATTATTAGCCTTGATGGACTCAAGCTGAGAAGATGATATGACTGCAAAATTAAAGCATTTTAACTTCTAGTAATGACTAAGTGTATTGACAAATCTTCTCCCTAGAAAGCAACAATGAAGCTGGATAAAATGGACAAAAAGACTATGTTGGTGCTCTGGAAAGTGATCAGAGGCAGATAATAATATGAGAAGCATTTATATTTAAAAAACTGCTGACCTTTGGGTCTGTAAGAACTGGGAATCTGGTATTCTGGTCTGGGCAACTCCATCTCTTCAACTTTGTTGATGCAGGGCAGGGCAGGACATGAGGACTGGCAGCTTCTCTACCACCATTAAAATTGGCTCATTTGACATGTTGCATGCTTGTACTTCTCCTTCCATAAATACCAGGGGGAATTATACTCATCAGGAAGAACCATATAAAGAGAAGTGTTCGTTAGTCACTTTGGCACCTGGAAACCCTAATGAACCCTTGAGCTACAAGTCCTTGTTAAGGATGATTTTGCTGAATAGATCCTCCAACAAAGGGAGACAATCTCTATCCAGAGGTACTCCCTGAGAATTTTGCCTTGTCACCTTCCTAATATGGCTTCTAGGGTACAACTTTTTTAAAAAGTGACTATTACCTTGCTCAGGCTCTTGCCAAAACTAAATGTCTGACCCATGGGAGCCTTGTGACTGTCTTGCCAGATCTTTCCAATTGGGGGAGAACCGATTCAAATGCAACTAACAGGATGGGAAGGACCCAACAAACTTAGCTTGTCAAATGGAAATGGAATATGCAAGAAAGCAACTGGCCTGATCTTAGTGACATTTCAGCTTTACATGACAAAGTGACATTTCTACTTTACATAGAAAAGTGGAGGGTATTCCTTTGGAGAAAACTTTAAATCATCATTCTGCTGCCTCAAGTAAAATTACTGGCTCATTGGGGCCCTGCATTCACAGAGACTTCCCTAAATGCCTGGGCTTCCTTCACTAATGGTTTTGCTTATTGAAATCCAGTGATGTCTACTGGGCTACTGTGGCTGTTCAGCCCAACTCCAGTTAAGTGGAAATAAAAGCAGACATGGTTGGTCACTCAGTTGTCAGAACTCAAGACATTTCTTATGACCTTGGGCAACAGTCCCCTTGATGAACCTTGTTATAGTTTTACTGATTCTTAGGCTATTGCCAATGACCTAGCTATTTAGTCTTCCACTAGGATAACTAGACTGGCAGATTAAAGACATCCCACTTGGGGGCCACAAAATATGAAACCAAATAGTGGTTGCCAGTTGAACTATTTCAGTCACTCAAGTAGATACTTATGGTACAGTCCTCTTTTCTGATGAGGCTAGCTAGACTACGTTGCTGATTGAGACTCTCTACCACCCAGACTGGCATCATTGCTGCCTGGATTCATCATGCTACCAGATATGGCAAGACATCCACCATCATAAACTGGAACAAAGTAAAAGTCCTATGTTTCTGCCAGCCCGGAAGAAACTGTCTACTGCATGCTGGACCTGTGACTCTTGCAAATATTTGACCCAGTTGTCTTGTAGTGGAGGAAGTCTTCCCCATCTACTCCTGACAACTTAACTATATCAGACTTTCAACTTCCCTCTTCAGGTTTTCAGTGGTACCTCACCTCTGATGACACTTTTTTCTGGTTACTGTTTTGTTGTTCCAACTTGATCAGCTGAAACATCTAATGCCTTTGAGACTCTTGAAACTATCATTTTAAGCTTTCCAAACCATTTGCAGACTGACAACGGGGTGATAATCATGATATTTGATGGAACTTCCATACTCTCTGCCACCCAGAGGCATTTGGTATTACTGGGCATTGGGACAGCCTTCTAAAATACTGACACAAAAATATTTTTGATTCTACCTCCTTTAGCTTCTCCTGGTCCACACACCTTAGTAAGGTTTTTTGGTCACTGAGTATGGCTTTCCCAGAAAGGATTTTTTTTTCACCTAAGATTAAAAGACGAATTTTGAAAATATGATAGTCTATCTACACCATCCCTGGGCATGGTGTAGCCCATGGCTGGACTTTTCTACCCCTAGCAGCAACCCTAGGCTGGACTGTTGGTCAACCATCTGACTGGAGAACTGGTCAAAAAAGGGCCCTAAGGTATCAAAACTTAATTTTATGCACTTCTAGGTATTCACCCAAAGGATACAAAAATACAGATGTGAAGGGGCACATGCACCCCAATATTTATAGCAGCACTGTCAACAATAGCCAAACTATGGAGAGATCCCAAATGTCCATTGACTGACGAATGGATAAAGACGTGGTATATATATACAATGGAATATTACTCAGCCATCAAAAGAATGAAATATTGCCATTTGCAACAACTTGAATGGAGCTAGAGTGTATTATGCTAAGCAAAATAACTCAGCCAGAGAAAGACAAATACCATATGATTTCACTCATCTGTGGAATTTAAGGAACAAACAGATGAACATATGGGAGGGGGGAAAAAGGAGAGAAGGAAACAAGCCATAAGAGACTCTTAATGATAGAAAACAAACAGGGTCAATGATGGAGGGATGGACAGTGGAGGGAACAGGCTAGATGTTGTGATGGGTATTAAAGAGGGCACTTGTTGTGATGAGCACTGGGTGTTGAATGTAAGTAATGAATCACTGAATTCTATTCCTGAAAGCAATATTACACTGTATGTTAACTAACTAAAATTTAAATAAAAACTAAAAACAAAAACAACTTAATTTTGATTCATCCATCTGGATTCTCTTATTGGATCAACATGGTTCTAGATCACACGAATAATAACCACTACATTGAGTATAGCAATAATCATAAAAAATACCCTCTTCCTCTTGCACCTGGCCCTTCTGGATGAGAAGTCTAAATGTGAGAACAGGATGATCTGGAGCAGGGAGAGGGGGCATGAATTATAGCCACTGGAACAGGACATAATAATTTGTGGCAGTGGAGAGCAGCAACACAGGTACTGGGACAGAACAGGTTAGATATTAGGAGGAATAGAGGAGAGAGGGTCATTAACAATCTTTTGTATTTCAGTATTGCCCTTGGAGCATTCCTTACAAGGGAAAATACCCTGGTGCCATTCTCTTAAATGGTTACAAATGACTCTTGAGTCCACTGTGCCCCGTATGTTCAGTAGAGCTCTGAACACAATTTGATCATCATTCCCTTTAACCTTAGTGAGATGTCTGTCAAAAACAGCTGAGGATGGCCCTGGCTCCTGAACCTTCCATGCAGATCCCATATCAACACTTCACGATGTCTTTCCTAACCCCATTCTCAGTCATTCCATAGGAGCAGACAAATGCCACCCAGGTGGTAGCCTAGATGAACAGAAAAGAATGGACTGACTGTCCTTAGGCAGCCCTCCAGAAACCAGAATTAGACTCAATTATTACGACTGAACTGTGATAACACAGGCCTACCAGCTGTATGAAAAGCCACTTTTGAGACATTGTCAATCTGCACCCTCACCCCTCAACTGGTAAGTTCTCATTTGGGGTCTCTAACAGTTATAAACAACACTTTCCTTCTTGAGACACCATGCATGCTCCTGGAATGGTACTTCTCATATGGGATCGGGGCATTAAATTGCCTCCTTCACCCAACTATGGTGACTTGTTTCTTAAGAGTGGTCAAAAAGAACTTCAAGTGTTTAAACAACACCTTGTCCCCAGAAAGCATTCAGGTCAGCCTCAACACACTGGCCAAGGCTATTATAGATAGGATTTCCCTATGCTTTCTCATAGAAGGCTGTGGTTGAATTGTGTTTTCAAAAAAGATGTTGAATCCTAAACCCCAGCACCTATAAATGTGACCTTATTTGGAAAAAGGATCTTTGCAGATGTAATCAAGTTAAGATGAAATCATACAAGCATTAGAGTGGGTCCTAAACCCAATGACTGGTGTCCTTATAAGGAGATACAGAGCCACAAAGAGAGCAAAGAGAGACAGGGTGAAGAAGACCATATGATGATGGAGGTAGAGACTGTAGTGATGTATCTACAAACCAATAATGCCACGAATTGCCAACAATCACCAGAAGCTGGAAGAGGCAGGGAAAGATTCTTCCCCAGAATTTTCAGAGGGAGCATGTCTTCGTGGACATCTTGATTTTGTACTTCTAGCCTCTAGAACCGTGAAAGAATAAATTTCTGTTGTTTTAAGCCACACAGTTTGTGGTAGTTTTTTACAACAGCCCTAGGAAACTAATACATGGACCAAGGCAGAGTCTGGGCAATTGCTAATACATCTTGCTGTACCTGGATAAATGCCTCAGTCCAAGAGGAAAGGTCAAGTAGTTAGCAATGATATTTATGGTGAGGGGGAAGATGAAGATGTAGAAGTTTGAGCTGAGATTTATGAGTGTATTTTGTCAATTTTACCTTTGAGATCACATTCTCCACCTGTAGGTATTATTCTGATCTTTCAAGGCTAAGATGAATATAACTTCAAGTTATAGCAAAATCTCCTACTAAAATTTAGCACTCCCTTCTCTGCATTTTCTCAATATCATTCCCAGAACTTTGGTTTACCCATATCATCCTGTATAAATTATTTGTATTTGCATATTCAGTGAAATTATCAAGGTCTTTGAGAACAGGCCTCTATTTTATTTCATTTATTCATTTTAATGTCTTCGGGGATTAATACAGTGCCTGGCTCATTGTATACATTGTCAGTAGCCAATTAAAGCTTGGTGAATGAATCATTCTGCATATTTACATGTGTATATTCTTCATTGTATTTCTCCAGTATGGTTCTACTGCAATTAAAATATGGAACTATGAAATGGATAGAACATGGGATTAATAGTAAATAAAATTTATCAGCTATGAATTCAGTCCACCTAAACTTACTTGTCTACTTAATCTCTTTCCTCAGTAAGTACATTCTTGTTTCTGGGTCCTTGTTTCAATATTTTATATTTAAAATCAGAAATAGATTTTTCCATAGCTATTTCTGGTTTATATTCTTACTTATTAATGAAGCAGTTTTATGCTACTGAGGCAAATAAACCTACTAATAGGGTTATGCTGTGAAGCTGACTTAAGATCTGTGGAGAATTTCCAGCTGTTTATTTTTCCATCTCCCAGACAAATACAGGAATGGGTTTCCAAAGCGTATTAAGTTATAATTTCCATTTCTACATAGAAAATGGAACTACAATTTGGAAAAAGGACTCTGTGTTTGAGCTGGCAACTGGCTGCTATATAATTATCATTGCTCTTCTTTATTAAATGCCCGCCTTTGCCTTATGTGGTGCTTTGTTGATAGAAGTAACCCCAATCTTGTTGCTATGGTGACAGTAACAGTAAGCTGAGAGGATTTTGTTTGTGGTAAACAAATTCAGGCATATGCTTGAAGCCTGGTGGAGCAGCTTCCCAGCTTCCCTTATGCTGCTGTCCTTGCATAAAATCAAAGAACTGCAACTAAAAAACCCAAAGCCCAGATTTGAAATGGAAAAACGGGAACCAGTCCTAGATAATCGCTTATTTATCTGGGAATGTCCTGTTAGGTATGTCCATGTTCGTAAGGCAGGGCCTCCTTTGCTGGAGGGGGTTCTCTGTGCAACATCATCAAAGAATGGCCCATGGAATGAGAGAAAGCCTCGAACCCCAGGGACAGTTGGCATCAATTGCAACACTGGGGTAATGCATTAACAGAATGAGAAAAATTCTTTCTTTTTCCTCCCAAATCCTCTCTGCAAAAGCAGCCTGCCATTTTACATGTTGGAAAGAGAATTCCCGCCAAAACATGCTTTTATAAACATTGAAGTCAGACACCTTCAACCCCACTTCTTAAATTTTGACGTTCTATTAAAGTAAACCATCACTGGAAGGAGAATAGCTGTAATGTAGATAGGTAGAATCTAGGGTAGGTTTCACTTCTCTGCACTGTGGAGAACATGTTGGTGTGTGGTCTGGTTTCAGTGACCCCCGATATTCCCCATTTTTCCCTGTCTCTTGCATCTACCTCCTCAAATGTTTTCTCTGCAATTCGACAACTGAGGTCTACAATTAAGACACCAAGACCTTTCCTCTCACTCTTCTACTTTAAGGTAAGATTCTGATGGGTCAAATAATAATGAAAATTTTAAAAGCTTTAAAATATTATCAGTTATTTATGCCCAGTAGTATCACAAATTAGAGATTCTTTCTTGGTGCAAAACAATAGAGGAATAAAGTAGATTACCTAACTACACATGGTAAATCTTTCAGGAGAGAGCAGAAGAGTCACCAGCCTGAAATACCAAGAACTACTTTTTTGAACTTAGTAATACTTCCCAAGAACTAGGAGAATCCTGATGTACTTGCTAATTATTTTCAACAGTAGTAAAAGAGCTTGCTGGCCTCCCTCTCAGGTTCCCCAGTCCTTAAGTGCCTCGCTCTACTGAAAGGGGGACTTTAATACAGCAATATAGGAAGCCAATTTTCAATCCCTCAAACACAATTAAACTTCCTGCTAAAGATTTTCTTGTGTTTTAACCTTTTATTCAGATGTTTGTCTGATAGGCCCACAGTAAGAATACAATGCCATAGGGTTAGATGTAGCTCATCAATTCATGTCCTCCAATGAAGGGTCTGGGGATGGTGGGGTGAACAGAATAGGCCAACATTAAAGTGATTTCTCTGCTAAGAACATTAATCAACATACCACTGGTTAGTGTGAGGTATTTGTTATGATTTATCTGTGTAAATTACCAAAACAAACAAACAAAAAAAAGTTATGTTTTTATAATCCTGAAATTAAACAGTAGTAATATTTTTTAAAAAATAGTATAGTTTTACAATGTAAAACAATTTTCTCTTTAGTAAGATAAAAAATGTCAAAGGCATAATAATGAATAAGAAAGATAACTCAAATGAGATATTTGATACTATTGCCTACACTCAGATTTGCTATCTTTTTAGTCATACAGCATATGTATTTGTGTCTACTCATGTCCTAATTCTGTTTCTGAGACCTTCACCCAACACATTTACCTTCTTAACTGCTAGTCCCCAGGGTCCTCCTATTCCTCTATAATTGCTCAAATACTGTTTAGATACACACACACACATACACACACACACACACACACACACACACACACGCACATGCCTCCTCTCCAGTTCTGCCATGCCCTAACTCATGATAGAGGTTCTTCTTTTCTTGCTATAACATTTTATTCAGCCACTCACCATTATGACTCCTCACTATTATACTGCTGAGTGGGTGAATGAGAATTTTGGCAAATGTCATCTCTTTTTTTCTTCGTGATTACCAGTTAAAAGATTGGTACTACTCCTCATGTGTCTGAAGGAGAAGTTGGGCATGGAAGGGTCACACAGATCCAGGAGCCACAATTTGAACTCATGTTTGACCACACAGTTTATGTTCTAATTACAACACTAAGAGGTTCTTTAGGAAAAATGCTTTGTTTCTAAGCAGTGAAACTATTCTGTATGATACTATAATGGTGGATACATGATATACACATTGTTCAATACCAAGAACTATATAATACAAAAAAAAATGAACCCTAATGTGAACTAAACTTTAGTTATAGTAATTTATCAATCTTTGTTCATCCATTATAACAAATGTACCACACTAAAGAAAGATGTTAGTAACTGCGAAAACTGGGAATGAGGGGGGATATAGAACTGTATTTTCTGATCAATTTTCTGTATATCTAAAACCACTGTAAAAATAAAGTCTATTAATTAAAACTGAAAAGGGGGCAGGGTGAGAGAAGGTGTTATTCCAAATGAAGTGGAAAATGGAAGAGTGTCAGCAGTTGAAGGTAAGGGGGTTGGGCTCCTCCAAGTCCCCTTAGCTCCAAGAGTGTTTGGATTATTATGTCCACCCATATAAACCAGACATCTGGACTACGAAGTGAATTGTATTCAAAGAGTCTTGTAAAGGTAAAGAAGATTGGACACCCTTCCATCTACCTCCCCACTCAAAACAAACCAATTTGACTATGCTTCAGTTTCTATAACATGCACAGATGTGCTAGAATTCAGCTATCTCCCCGGGGAACAGTAAAGTGCTGTTCTGAAGTATTTCAAGACTGGAGCATCCCAGGGCCTGGCACAGGGCCTGGGACACAAGGGAGAGGACAAAGCACAAATGGAAAAGCAGTATTATTGGGAAATTGTAGTTTAACACATGTGACAGGCACTCTCTCCCTTGTCTCCTAAGATTTCTTCCATATTGCTTTCAGAATCCCTGTGTCATGATATCCAGGGCATATCTGCCCCTTCCTTTCTCTACACATTGATTCTCTCTTCCATCCTAGGGTAGGAGGGAGATGAGGTGAAGGTCATATGTGTCTTCTTCAACAGAAACTGTGAATTAGTTTTCCAACACTTTGTCAGCCCCAATGCCAGCATCACTACCACCTCCAGAGCATTCATGTCTTTTGGAGCTAAATGCAAATCTACCTTCTGATATGCATTCCTGATAGTCACCTTCACCCCTTCTTTCAACTTTTCACTGAACACTTCAGCTGGACATCTCAGAGTTCAGAACTTGATCACATGCTGCTGTATTGTATATTGTACTTGCAATTTACAATCTTGCCTAATTTAAAAAAAATCTACACATTTACAATCCTAAAGACAGGACTTTTCCTTTTACATCTATTGAATCTCCTCTCTTATCCATCTTCAACTATTACCACTGTGTGTTGGTTGAAGACAAAACAATTATGCTGGAGGTTCAAAACAAAGAACTTAGAAGCCCTCTGTGTGCCTTCTTTCCTTTCTTAATCAGGCCCTGAAACTCCAAATTTTTACCATCACACTTCTTAGGCTTAGTGTGTTGACTCTGAAATCACCCTTTTGGATACTTACTGAGATAATTTTGTTTCATTAGTCAATGAACACAGACCCTATTGTGCTATGTTTGAGATTTTAGGAGAATTAGGTGTCCTGTTTATTTTTTTTTTATTTTTTTTTAAAGATTTTATTTATTTGACAGAGAGAGAGACAGCGAGAGAGGGAACATAAGCAGGGGGAGTGGGAGAGGGAGAAGGAGGTTTCCTGCTGAGCAGGGAGCCTGACGCGGGGCTCAATTCCAGGACCCTGGGATCATGACCTGAGCCGAAAGCAGATGCCCAATGACTGAGCCACCCAGGTGCCCCTAGGTGTCCTGTTTAAATGCAGAACTAGAGTAGAGTTCTCCTTTAGGTAGAGAGGAAGAGCAGGATAGCAGAACTATGGGACAGAGGGCATAGACCCTATGCAATGAGATCAGTTTGCAGCATCATCCAGTGTTGGATCCTATGAGAGAACATGGCCCCAAGAAAGAAATAAGGGTTTGGGGTTCAACTACCTGTGCCAATACTTCAAATACCTATGACTAAGTTTCTTAACCTCCTTAAAACTCAATTCTTCACATCTAGAAATGGGGTTTGTTTCTGTTTTGTACACATCTGTGAAGGCCACAGAAGATAATACCCAAGAAAGTTGTTGCAAACTTCAAAATACAGGTATGGATTTGTTAGCAATAAACCATGGGCAGCATGACAGCATTTGCTACCTTGGGAAGATGGGAGGTGGGTTGGGGGATGTAGATTCTAGAAAAGTAGGCAGGGGTTTTCAGTTAAAAAGCTTCCCTACTTCAAATCTTCATCTGAGATTAATTCTGTTGGAAGACACAGATAATTCAAAATGAGTGAAACAAACCTTTGTAATTGTACAGTTGAGACTCTGTTTTCTAGATAATAAGATTGAGTCACAGAAAGATTAAGTGCAAGCCCAAGTTCCAGTGCATAAAAGACAGTCACACTCATATATCTGTGGCTGAAGCATGTGAAGATTTTCAAGTTATTGGACCTGATTTTGCAAATATATATATATATATAATACTTTTTTTTCTTTATTGGTTACTTTAGCCATAGTTTTTATTCTTGTCATGGAAAATCTGAAGGCCATCTGGCAAAGACCTGTCAATTTACCTCTTGGTTTTCAATGCTGATTCAATACTTTTGCCTAATCTGAACACTAAATAATGCCAACATGGCTAAGTGTTGCATTTATGTTGCACTCTGCATTTATAAAGTTTTTTTTTGCTTTTTCCCACCTAGGTACTACCATGGCATTTTCTGTAAAGGAGAAGGAAAAATATGCCATCCTCTACAAATGGACCTTTTCCTATAAACTCCTCCAATCACCTTCATTCCCAAAAACTTACTCTCATGAAATTCTTTATCATTGACAGACTAATTCCAAGGCTTGGGCTTTTTGT
Source organism: Phoca vitulina (assembly GCF_004348235.1). NCBI lineage: Eukaryota > Metazoa > Chordata > Mammalia > Carnivora > Phocidae > Phoca > Phoca vitulina. The sequence continues at coordinate 851,370 of NW_022589727.1, forward strand.
CACAGAACTGACCAAGAACTGACCAATAGTCAATTACCCAGCATTTATTGAGGACTTACTATATATTACATAAAGATCCAAGAGGAGCATAAGACACTGCCCTATTCAGGAGGCAAGCTCTATACTTCACAGAAACAGAAGGCACTATGACATGGGGCAAGCTGAACCCCAGCAGTGACACACTGAGTTCAGTGGAGGGCTAATGGCACTGAATTTAGGAGTTCAGGAGAAGGTACCCAGAGTGTTGAAGATGTTCTGAGGAATGTCAAGATTTAAATCAGCAGATTAGAGGAAAGGACAATGTCACTGGCACAGGAAGGGGACAGAGGACAGGGACAGGCAAATCAGATGAATAAGATAGGCAAGAAGACTGTTCTGGCTGGAATAGAGTGTTGGTTTTGGGAAGTGATGAAAGATAAGGTGGAACAACATTTTAGGATAATGGACTACCGTTCCTGCCAAGATGATAAACCAGGACTTGTGTTGTTAGCACTGATGTGTGAACAAAGGATAGGGTTTCAGAGACTGATCATAGAGCCGGAGAGACATCTGAGTTTGACTTTTGGCATCTAAAGCCACCACCTGCAGAACTTGGGCAAGTTATTTGATTTCTCTGAGTCTTGACTTCCTCTGAAGTAAAACTGAATTAATAAAATCTCCTAGGTCCATTATGTAAGTTAAGTAGTTCCTATAATAAAGTAGGTGCTGAAAATGACTTTTTTTTGGCTGTTTTTTTTTTTTTTTTTTTTTTTTGGTATTGGTTTTATTTTTTGTTTTTGAATAGCAGTCATGCTGATGCACGACTGCTTTTGTTCTTAGCTTCTTATTAATTATCAAAGTCAGAATACTCCTTAAAACAATACGTCTTTTTCTACCTATTCTCATTGCTCTATTAGCTTTTGGAGCCAACATATTCTTCCTGATTATGGATCATGGGCTTTGAATTTCCATTTATCTCTAGTCAGATCTTCTTCACAGATCTTCCTCTGTCACTGTCTGCCTTTGTGTCATTTTTAGAAACTAAAAGCCATAGAAGAAAACTTTATAATGAAAAATGGAATGAAACATGCAAATAATTTTATTTTTATACTTGAAGAGAACAGAGGATTTGATGAGTAGATAAAACTGGCAACTTTAAGAGTTTTTTCCCCTTCAACAGAAATATTCCCCTCATTGACCTCCTATGGTGCCTGAAATTCCACCATATGCTCTTCTCCTTAAAGAGCCATGGACCCAGCAGGAGCATATTGATACAATGATGGTTTTCACGGCATTATATTCCCTGGAAGGGGTAACACATTAACCAGCCAGCACACCAAAAGGATGCGTATCGTGTCATCTCATATTGGTCACACTCTCTACTAGTCTCTTGTAACATCACAGAGGTGCTTCAAAAGTGTCCAGGATCAAAATAATAGTAATAGCAAATATCTGTAGTACTTATTATATGTCAGGTAGGTGAAATTCTCATGCTAGTTTTTGGAAATGGATACTACCACAATCCTCATTTTACAGTTGAAGAAACCTAGAGAGAGAGAGAGATGCTAAACTTGCACAGACTAAGTCACAGGGCTGGGATCTGAACTCAGTCCTTTCAGCTCCAAGGGTGATACTTAACCATTATACTACACTATCTTGCTTTGTGTAATGGTTGCTTATTTCCTATTCCATGATTAATAATAGGATTTTTTTGGAAGACATGAGGGAAATACAAGCAGATATGATGATAGAATTTTTTTGCATCTATAGTAAAAGGTTTTGGTTGTATACATGTGTGGCTCCTCCTCTCCCCCAACTTTGGGGATGGGGGTTGCCATGCCCTGGCAGCTTTACCCCTGAAGGGCTTTGTAAGGCTGTCAGGGCTACAGCCTCATCAGGGGAAATTAAAGAAGTTGGCTTCTTATGCATGGTCTTGTTCCAAACCTTAAAACTAAACGGCAAAGTGTATTTTCTTGAAGTTTTTACACTACACATCCAAGCTCTCTGCAGCCCTCTGTAGCCTGAATCTTAGAGTGAAAAATACGCATTCTGTGAAAGTAATTAAACAAGGAGGCCAAAAGACTGAGGTGGTTCTAAAACCCTGGTAGCCTACATAAGCAAACCAAAATGTAAGCCAGACTCAATTCCTATAAATGCCTTAAGGTTAAGAAATCTAAACTTAAAAAAACAACTAATGACAAACAGCCAACTAGGTTTTCCCAAATAAAGGAACAGCTTAAGCTATACCCAATCAAATAATTTCCTTGCTTTGCTTCCAAACCTGTTCTATAAAAGCCTTTTCCTTAGCTCCTGCTGGTGGAGCACTCTTAACCATATTTGGTTTGGCACTGCCTGACTGGAATAGATGTTTGCTCAAATAAACTATTCAAAAATTTAATGTACCTCAGTTTACCTTTTAATAGTCACATTGTACTAAATCTCCTGGAATCTTAATTTTATTAGTAGATACCTGGACAGAGATACCGACACAGAAGAAGAAAATCAAACGTCCCACATCATTCATTGAGGAACTAGAACACAAGATAGGAGAGCTTTGACAGGAGAAGAGACTGATGTTCAAAAGAACATGACAGCACAGAATATTTATGGACTAGAGCACTTAAAGTAGAAAGGGTTCCAAAGACAAGTGGAGAGGCTCGAATATATGGAGGAATTGGGCAGTTTGGCTACGTGCTATCTAGAAACTTAATAACCCAAAGTTTGTATGCCAAGAATTATGGCTGTATCTTCTAAAGATGATCACAATAATATTTCCCATTACATTGTTCTGCAGGATGATCTCGTTGTTACTTCATCAAGAAACACCCACTTGAACCTGGGTGAGGTGAGTCCAGTGACTGTTGTCCAATAGAATATGTGTGGTAGTGACACTGAGAACCTAGTGACCATGCTGAGAAGCCCAAGGTACATGGAGTAACCATATATAGGTGCTCCTGTAGACAGCTCTGGCTCCTAGCTAACAGCCAGCAACAAGTCCAGCCATTAAGTGATCAATCTCGGTAATCTAGACCAGTAGATCCTTTCAATAACTCCCACCTCACCTGTTGTCTGACTGCAACCACATATGAGGCCCCAAGCAAGAACTGTCCAGTTGAGCTCAGTCAACCCACAAAACCATAGAGATAATAAACTTACACTAAGCTGCTAAATTTTGAGGTGGCTTGTTACATAGAAATAGACAACCAAAACAATAATGCAACTGAAGGGGACATAATATAATGCTACACCAGAGTCCTTAATACCTAAGAACTAAGCAGAGAACATTCTAGGGTACTGATATATCAGCATATGACACTTACGGAACCCTCACTAGTCATACTTTTCCCTTGATTGAGATTCTATGCCTTCACTCCAGTGAAGACCACTGTTCTCACTTAGCACAGGAAGGACTCTCCTTTATGAGATTTTTGGTCTTGTTCTTCTGAATCAATGTATTGCAGATTCAGGCGATACATCTTCAATCTCCAGATTCCACTGTAGCTTCTAGGAGAAGCACTTCCTCCTTTGAACCCACCTGACTAGTAATGAAGCCTTATCAGGAGATGGGGAGTAATGGACAAGAGAACATTTGAAACTCAACCAAGAGACCAAAAATCCCACTTCCATCTTTGACCAAAATAATAACTCCTGAGCCAGTAAATTATCTGGTGAGTTTCTCTACCTGCAGCTTTATCTTCCAAATTCCTTTAAAGTCTTCTGCAGGTGTGCCATGAAAATTCAAACTAGGAATTTTTTTTTTTTTTTAAAGATTTTATTTATTTATTTGAGAGAGAGAGAATGAGAGAGAGAGAACACATGAGAGGGGATAGGGTCAGAGGACGAAGCAGACTCCCTGCCGAGCATGGAGCCCGATGCGGGACTCGATCCAGGGACTCCAGGATCATGACCTGAGCCGAAGGCAGTCGCTTAACCAACTGAGCCACCCAGGCGCCCCAAACTAGGAATTTTTGAAACACAGTGGCAAGTGCTGTTGTATTTAGGCCACTGGTTATTATCCATGAAGTTATGCTTCTTCTACTCCCTTCTTATTCTTCTATGGGTTTTTGTTGTTGTTGTTGTTGTTGTTTTAAAGATTTTATTTATTTGACAGAGAGAGACACAGCAAGAGACGGAACACAAGCAGGGAGAGGGGGAGGGGGAGAAGCAGGCTTCCCATGGAGCGGGGAGCCCGATGCGGGGCTCGATCCCAGGACCCTGGGATCATGACCTGAGCCAAAGGCAGACGCTTAACGACTGAGCCACCCAGGCACCCCTCTCCTATGGTTTTGATGTGGCTGCTCACAGCTTGCTATCTGTGTTCTCATTTCTCAGCTGCCTTCTAAACATGTCTGATAATTTCACTTGTTTAGTTCAATTTATATGTATTTGATCTTCTCCTTCTTTGATTAAATGTCAGTGGTAATTCAGTTAGTAGCACACACACATTAGTACTACCAGTAAGCTGAGGCCAAAAGCACAGGTATTTTCCCCAGCTTCTTTTTTTTTTTTTTTTAAAGATTTATTTATTTATTTATTTGAGAGAGAGAGAATGAGAGAGAGCAAGCACATGAGAGGGGGGGAGGGTCAGAGGGAGAAGCAGACTCCCTGCCGAGCAGGGAGCCCGATGCGGGACTCGATCCAGGGACTCCAGGACCATGACCTGAGCCGAAGGCAGTCGCTTAACCAACTGAGCCACCCAGGCGCCCTTTTCCCCAGCTTCTTAAACTTCCATTTCTAGATATTATTTTGGGCAAGATCACACTGTAATTCTAAGACTGCTTTTCTTGTTAAAATACAAAAATGTGACCTGTGAGGAGAGATAACAGATCCTTCTGGAAGTCATTGATTAATGGAATTCAAAGTGTCCCTGGATACCAGATCCTAAGGTAGCTAAATAAATCACATCATTTAGATACGTAAGAGACTTTAAAAATTACCTACTTGAGTACACTCTGTTATGAAAAGTACATATGGTTAAGTGGTCCAGGGGGTAGAGTCCTCAGAAGAGCCTTATTTAGGCATGGTGATTCAAAGTAGAGATGGGCTGTGACAGTCAAAAGACATGGAGGTGTGGCTCCTGTGCTAGACCAAACCTAGAATGAATACAGTTCAGGAGGGCAGGCAGGTATCTGGCTGGTACTTTCCTAGCAGACAAGGCAGGCTTGGGGAGAGTGAGTGGATTGGGGTTGGGTGGGTGGAACTTAACATCTGTGTACTCGATAAATCCCTGCTGCCTCTCTGCTTTGGTGAAGATGTGAACCTATGCTCATGGCCCTGAAAGAGACTGTCCTTTTTATTAATAGCTGATCTCTGAGGATAGGATCCGAGTTTTCTCATATACCACGTCATTCAGTGGCTGTTTCCACCAAGAAGGGTGTCTGTTCCACACAGCTGGGAGGGCATGTAGGGTAGTTCTGTCTTGACATAACTTGTCAGATTTGATTTTTAACCTCTTCATGTGACCTGCCTTTCTTCACAACCAAAATAACACCAAGAAATCTTCTCATAAAATCCATACAGACCTTTAACTCCAAAGTTAAATCTAAAAATTAGATTGCCTGCCAGTACATTGCTTTTCCCATGGCATAATATAGTTTTGTTTTGTTGCATGCACATGTGTGTGTTTCTTTCACTCACCAATTTACTTATTCTTTACTTGTAATTTGTTCAGCAAATGATTGTAGAGTACCTAATATGTCCTATGCAGTCTTTTATACTTTGGGACACTCAAATGAATAACACAAATCTCATCTATACACATACATTGACTGGAGACAAAGAAACAGTAACAATAGAAGCCAGGGGCTGTAAGGGAAGCACAATGCCTGTGCTATGGGAACACAAAGGAGGCATGCCTAACTCTTCCTGCTTGGGTCTGGAAGCCTTTGTAGGGGGGAGCCACCAAAGAGAATTTTAAGGAATTTCCCAGGTTGAGAGTCATGTTCCCCAAATGGGGTGCATTCTGGACAAAGAAATGGAAAAATAAAGTGTGCGGTGCATTTGGGGTTTAGGATGGCAAGGGGCAAAGCCCCAGGGTGGAGTGCAAGCTCCATTTAGGCTTGATCCCTGGTCTACCACTTGCTTGCTGTGCAAACTTCGATAAGCCTCTGATGTCTCTATGCATCACTTTCCTCATCTGGCAATGATAATGATATCTGCCTCATAAGGTTGTTCAGCAGATTAAAAAAGATAGCTCATGTCAAGTGCTTAGAGAAGTGTATGACTCCATAAATGCTAGCTATTTTTATAGCTGAAATTAAGGGTCTGATTGGGAAAAAGACAGGGAATGAAACTGAAAGTTAGGAAGGAATAGAACATAAACTTTTCAGACTATGGTATGAAGTTTGGATTTTATTTGTATCCAAAAGCATGTCTTGGAAATGCTTTTAAGTAGGATGATGGCCTGATTAAATACCCATCTATAAAAAGGTTTCTTGACGGTGATATATAGGTAGAAAGCCCAATTATGAGATCCCTGCAGAAATGCAAGTCAGATGAATATTAAAACTAGAGACAAGGGAAGTAAAAGAGGACTGTGAATGGATATAAAAGATTGTAAAGACAACCTAGATCATCTAGGGACTATATTGCACATAATAAATAGCCTAAAATAATTGGTATTCTTTTGTTTGCATAACTATGTGGATAGTAATGACATTCCTCAGAAAAGAAAATTCAGGAAAAGAACGAGTTGAAAACAATAGGAGTTGGCTTTCAGATAGAATGGGCTTGAGGTACTTAATGGCCTATCAAGGTGGACAGCTATAAACAGATGTCCGGGGTTGAATATTTATTCAACATACATCTTGAAATGCAGAATTAGTAATCCTGAGCGTAAGTACAGTTAAGCCACAGAAAGTATGAAATAATAAAACTAGAATTTACTGAGTATTTTTTGTATGCTAGGACATAAAGTAATCTCTTTGCATGGATAATCCCATATATTATGCACAACCCCTGAGACAGGAGTTAGATGTTTCCCATTCAACACATAAGGGAAGTTGTTTAATTGCAAGTAACTTGCCAAAGCTGCACAGCTAGCAAGTGGGGACGAGAAATGCATCAATTACTATTAGAGTCTTGTGACGGATCCCTCAACATAATTGTGGGTTAAATAAAGAGAATGTATTTTGTTTTAATCTCAAATAAATATAGAGGGACCTTCTAATTTATTTCCCTGTAATACTTAGCATTTGGTTTCCTTCTCAAAATCTATCCTGTCTGTATTCCAACCAGCAGAAAAGATGAAAGAAGGAACTCAAGTATGCCACCCGGGTTTAAAGACACTCTCTAGAAGTTGGACACAACACTTCTGCTTACATCCTATTGGCAGTACTTCAGTCACATGGTATGCCTAGGTGCAAGGGAAGCTGGGAAATGCAGTATTTTTTTTTTCTCCTGGGAAGCTATTGCTCACATAAAAATGCGAGGTTCCATTGGTAAGTATGAATTAGAAAATAAATACTGAAATAAAACTGACAGTCTCTACTACAGGGGTCTCCTACATCAAAATGCAAAGTTAAGAAAACTTAACTGAAGACATCAACTGGATTCCTGGAGGACCTCAGCATTAAATAGGACAGCTGGACAAAATGAGTTCAAGAAGCACGCTGACTAGGATAGGTCTTAGACCTACCATCACTATCAAAAATCCATTGATTATATGGATATCTAGGCATAACAGTAGGTAGAGCACACTGAAAAATTAATATTCCTTGTAGGAACTTGGTGCACATCATGCAGACAACTCTGTTGAAGAGAAGCACGGAGAAATCTGGAGAAGAATTAGAACTAGGTATAAGTTAAAACATCAATTCAGTTCAACTCCCATTTTAAGGACTACTAATAAGCCAGGCATAATGAAAAGGTGATCATTTCCTTATCAAATGTTTGTTCAAATCATAAAAAGGTTTATCTCAGGGTTTCTGTACATAGTGAACTTCCCTAGTGCTCTTAAAATGAACTCAGTTTAAAGACACTGAATTCACAGGTGATTTTCAGAAATACATTAATGAGGCAAGTACCTAAATGTAAGTACCTAAGATGTACCCAAATCTTGGGCATAGAAAGAAATGAGATTAGTGCAAAGAGAATCATTGCAAGTAAATATTTAGATTTGAAGGGGTGGAACAAGTGTTTCTGAAGGAGTTCCTTTGGGGAGATAGGTTTTCATGTAAGGCACTTACCTTGAATAGTGTCTCATAAGAATACCTAAACAGAATCCTTAAATAGACCTCTGTGTCCTTAATGCTCTTGGTTCTATGCTGAAGCTACTTTTCAAGAGTCTCTATATAATTTTGGAAAAAACAAAACAAAACAAAACAAAAAATGTTTGGGAATGATGAAGATGTCTTATCAATTATGTCACAGACCTGAGAAATATGTGAGAGGAGAACAGAAAGCCTGTGCAGGTCATACTGTTTATCAGGTATACATATGTATATACCACTCACCCAGAAACAATTACAAATTCAAATGGAATCAGGGATTCAATTATAGGCTTTGAATCCTTGGGATGCACATACTTACTGTGGCCTTTATAACTCTAACATTGCCTTTTGCACCAAAGATGACTGGGTCTCATCCGTGGGTCTGAATTCTGTGATTAGAAATTTTTGCTGAAATCTAGGAAGATTTGTTTACTACAGAAGGCTCCCCACCTTCAATCCTATCTTTCATAGCTGTCCTTTTTGGTTTGGTAAAGCCTGAAATTTCACCACTAGAAAGTTATTATTTTAGCTTAAACTCAATAGGACATTTTTACCTTCATTATACAAAGATTTCTAGTCATGGAATACAGAACTCTTTTCCCCTATTTACATTTCAAATATCAAAGGAAGGGCTAAACTACCTGAAACTGGTGGAAAAAGAATACAGAAATTCAAATTGTGAGTATATGTCCACTTCCTTGTTTCTATACTGCACCTGATGTTTAGAGAACAACCCCCAAATTCTTTAAAAGCCTCCTCAATAGAAGAGGCAATTTCTTAGCAGGTACATTAAATGTTTGGTTAAATAGTCCTTTTCATTTTTTCATTTCTGGTGATAATGGAAGTTGCAAATATTTGACTTCAGTCAAACTGTCCTCACTGGTTCTGAATAAGGCTGGAACTTTTTTTGCCTCTTTGTCCTCACTAATGCTATTTCTTACCTGGATGGTCCTCGATATTTCTTTCTTTCGTGTTCAACTATGCTTTTATTAAAGTGAACTACACATAATCTCGTATGTATACAGCTCCAGAAATTTTCACTAAAAGATCACACCTATGTAACCACTTCCCAGATTAAAAAAGTAGATCATTAAAGTCCTCTGAAACAAATAATACAATATATGTTAAAAAAAAAAAAAAAAAAGAAGAAGAAGAAGAAGAAGAAGAAGATAGCAGGAGGGGAAGAATGAAGGGGGGGAAATCTGAGGGGGAGATGAACCATGAGAGATGATGGACTCTGAAAAACAAACTGAGGGTTCTAGAGGGGAGGGGGGTGGGAGGTTGGGTTAGCCTGGTGATGGGTATTAAAGAGGGCACGTTCTGCATGGAGCACTGGGTATTATACACAAACAATGAATCATGGAACACTACATCAAAAACTAATGATGTATGGTGATTAACATAACAATAATAAATTTAGAAAAAAAAAGTACTCTAGAAACTCCTCTGGTGTTCTTGTATGCAACAGAAAAAGACTTTTCTTCTACCCTCTTAGGTTGTATTACTGGAGACTGCAAATTAAATTTACAAAAGAAAGACTGACCATTTGCTCTCCTGTGTGTGCTAAACAACACTCAAGGCAACTGCCAAATGAATCTGGGGCCATCCACTGGAGTTCCCAAATGGTGAGAAATTGGCAAATTGATTATATTGTCCCCTCCCTTCAAGTGAGGATTCTGAATATGCCTTGATTTGTGGGGACACTGCACCTAGCTTAACCCAAGGTCTTCCCTGTTGCCACATAAACCAGATCACCCCCATTTTGGGGATTAGAGAAACTGAGTACCATGTATGCATACCCTAGTTGAATAGTGATCAAGGTCATATTTTAAGGGTCATGATGTACAAGACTGAGCAAAAGAACATAGCACTGAATGAAGGTTCCATCTCCCCTTTAACCTACAGGCAAAAAGGCTGGTTGAAAGGAAAAAAGGAACATTAAAGCAGCATATTAAATTACTATAAATCAAAACCACTTTGGCCAGGTGGACTAAGGCATGATCCCAGGCTTTAACACATTTGAATGATCAACCACTAGGGCCTGTTGCTCCATATGCCACATTAGGGACCCCTACTGAGACACCCAACAGTGTAAAGGCATAAAAGTCATGGGAGACAGCCAATGCCCCTATTCCTAGCGAAGATCAAAGTGCTATGCTGCTGAGAACACCAAACCCCATCATGCCTGGGAGAGGCATTAGCTTCTAGAATTTGCAATGGGATGTCCCACTGGGATGGCTGAGTTACTTCACACCCCTGGGTGAGAGGGAACTACTCAGTCTCCACTGGGATCTCATTGTCCTGCTGTAAGCTGGACCTGTTGAAATGCAATATGCCTGAAATGGAACATGCATCATTGAAGGAGGGGAGAAGGTGGGGATCCTGATCTGGCATATCCCATCCCCAGGCCATATCCTCATGCTTGACAGTGATGCCCCCCCAAGGCCAAAACACAAGGTATGTACAACCAGGTCAAGTTCCTAAGGCTGAAGCCACATTAACATCTAGGGATCAGAACACACATATATATCTTACAGAAGGGAAAGAACTTCTCATACAAGTTCCTACTAAGTATTTGTCTTCTTGATCTTAGTCTTCTACCATTCCTGTAGTTTTTGGTCATGAGATGGTCATCTAACAGAAATACCTTACTACAATGGGTCCATCTGCATACCCAGCAAAGGAATCAATACAACTATTGGGTATGTGGGAAGCTGCCATTCTCTAGCTCATCGAGATTGTGGTTGAAAGTGGTTATTACCACTTCTGGGACAGAGGCTAAAAGGCACTAGAGCAGCACATTAAGGAAGAACAAGCTAGCATTAGTACTCTTAATTCATCTGATGTTACCAATACTGATCCCAACACCTGGCCTGTGACACATACTACCAAAAACACTGGGCATGGGTATTCTTTATCTGTCAATCAAACTACACAGGCAAACCATCAAACTGCTGGCCAGCAGGGTCCTAAAAATACCACCATCAGAGGCATGGGTGGCTATACTCAGATTTGGAATGGATTTGTAGGCCCAAAAAGCTAGGGGTCTTAGGAAAAAGAAAGATAAGACATAGCTTCTTGTCATAAGAAAAGTCATTTTAGGCTCTTGGCCTTCTTGTGATCTATGCATGACCAGCATTTTTTGCCCAAAGGACATTTCTCAAAGAACTTCCAGGGATATGTTGAAATTGCAGAATTACAGACCTCTGCAGTTAATGATTTTAAGGAAATAAAATAATGTAAGAACAAACAGCTACAGGCAGGTCAGGAGATAGCTTAATTATATTAGGGACAATAAATCAGTGGTGAAATTCTCCTTGCTGATTCAAAAGTGAAGACTGAATACATCATAGAGTTCTCTTTTCAGGATTTAAACCCCTTTGAGTGCTTGAATATCCAACCAATTGAAGTCAGAGAATTAATGATGCTAACTAACCCTTGTTGGCCCTTGTGACTTTGATCAACTTAGAACTGGACTGTGTCACTTAGAGATGGCTCTTACCCAGTTGTATGTTGAATTCCCCATCACACAAGCCCATTCATGAATATGTATGCACCCTTAGCTTAAAACTTCCCCAGTTTTGCTGTCCAAGGAGACATTGCTTTGGGAAATATCCCCGGTGTTCTCTTTTACTTGTTGCAAATAAAACCCTCCCTTTCCTATTTTTGGCTTGGTTGTGTCTTTTGGCTCCACACCCAGGAAGAGGTAAATCCAGTTTTGGAGTGATAGATTCATGTGGCTTACCCCTGGTTAGCACTCATTCACTGCTATGTTGGCAACAGAAAAACCACTCTAAATAAAACAACCCCACTGTAGCTGAGATATGGGATAGGTATCACTGGAACTACACAAGTCTTTCTGTCACATTAAGGGGGGCCAACTGGTTTGACACTGACTGGTCACACCACCTAGGTATTTATTGGGTAGCCCCAAATAGGACCCAGTGGTTGTGTGTCACAAACATTTGACTGTGGCTTCCATCTGGGTGGCTTGGTCACTGCATCCTGAGTTTTTCTTGGCCACAGGAGAGAATCCACCCCATGGAAACAAAAGCTGCCAACCTCCCTTCTCCTCAAGTCCAGGTGGGCACGTTCTGTCTTCCACTGTCATCATTTGGCCGCCATCGTTATTCTACTGGCCTGAAGGATGTTCCGGCACATCAAAGGCCTTATTAAATTACACCCCACCCCCCACCTCGCGCGCGCGCAGAACCTTAAATGATAGCCGACAAAGCCTGTCCTCACGGGATACCGAGACATATCCCAACATGGGATGGTCTTAAAAACTATCACTGTCTCACAAGGGGGCACCTGTGCCATTGCGAGCAGGACACTGCGTTCACACCCCAGCACTCAGCTAATGTAGCATCTTCATTAAATCCATGAGGATAGGAGTGAACACCCTGAGGGATCCGACTCCCAGCCCCTGAGGGGGCTTAACCAATCAGTAGTTTGAATCATGAGGCTCTTAGTAAAGAAAACTGTCACTTACTTTGGGAATCATTCTCTGGATACGGTTTTCTCTCGCGTGAACCTCCACGGCTGCCCTGGTGACCGCCTCAGGTGCACACAGGTAGCCGCCCATCGAGCCACCTCCACCTGAAGGGATCCCTGGCTCAGCCCAGGAGCCACGAGGAGCAAGGGGCGCCTAAGGCTAAGAGCAGGTCACGGAGGTTGGAAAACTGGAGGAGGCCGTGGAGGGGATGAGACTGGTTGACCCGGGATTTGGAACCCTGCAAGCTGGGGGATCCTCACCCACTCCCTGAATTCGGAATATACACTCGGCCAGCAGTCCCCACTCGGGAGACCTCTTCCAGAGCGCAGCCGTGAGCGGGCACGTGGTACTTAGACCCTCTGGGCGCATGCGTATTGGCGCCCACTTCCGGTCTCGTTTAAGCCCTCCAGACCCCCACGGTTAGGTGGTGCGCCGCCTGCGCCGGGACCAGCTTCCTGGGTGAGTTCCCTCCTCCTGAAACCCTCCGGTTCTCCGGCCCTGCACGACCTGCCTCTCTCCAGTCCCTCCTCGCCCTCCAGGTGTGCTGCCAGAACCAGTAGTAGCAGGTTAGGCCCGCTAGTGTTGGTTACTTGTGGGAAAGTGACTAGGAACTGTGTGGTAAATAAGGGTTGATTGGTAAGGTTTGTTACACAGATGAGAGTTGTTTTCCTTTCCATGATAGAGGAGGAGAAGAAATACTTTTATAAATGCAAATTTCTGTAACCTTTACAAAGGTTTTAAGCCAAAAGGAAGGCGGAGAGTTCTTTGTGTGTCTGCTGTTTCTCAGCTGCTTTCAGCTCAAAGTAATCCTTCTGTCAAAATGGCATATTCTGACCCCCTTCACGCTCTTCCCGTTATTAGCAACCCCTTTCCTGTCTCCTCCCATGGATAATCACTGGCCTGACTTTCATTCTCATTGTTTTGTTTCAGCTGGTTTTTAAATGTATATAAATGGAAACATACAATCTATATGCTTTTGTACCTAGATTTTTCTCTTAGTAATATATTTTATTATGTTTATGATAATCATCCATGTTAATGGATGTAGTTGTAGACCACCCATTCTCCCGGCTTCATACGGGTCTGTTTTATAAGAGTACCACAACCTCTTTATCAAGTCCAGCACTTAATAGGTATTAGGTAGTTTCCCGTATTGGAATAGTATAAGTGGTGCTGTTATGAAAATTATTGTATATGTCATTTGATAAATATGTATGTATTTGTTAGGTATATACTCAGGAGTGAGGAATTGTTGAATCATAAGATATGAGTATAAACAGCTTTAGTAAATATTGCCAAGTAGATGCAGCATATGAATTCTGAATGTTCTATATATTTATAAACACTTGGTATTTTCTTCATTTTTAAAATTTTATTTATTATGGTAGGTGTGTAGTGGTATTGCAGTGTGTCTTTGATTTGATTTTCCTGTCTCTATGATGAGCTTCTTTTCATAGGTTTGTTTACTATTTGGATATCCTCTTTTGTGAAGTTCAGCCCTTTTGCCCTTTTTACCATTAGGTTGTCTGTTATTGATTTTGAGAGATATGTGCATTACAAATGTCTTACTTTGTGGTGTGAATTTTTACACTCCTCATGGCATATGTTAATTTAAAGAAAAGTTTAATTTTATGATTTACTTATTTATTTATGAAAGAGAGAGAGCACTCGCGTTCCGGCACAAGCAGGGGGAGCGGCAGGCAGAGGGAGAAGCAGGCTCCCTGCTGAGCAAGGAGTCCGATATGGGATTCCATCCCAAAACCCTGGGATCATGACCTGAGCCGAAGGCAGATGCTTATCTGACTGAGCCACCCAGCTGTCCCAGAAAAGTGTATTTTTAAGGTAGTTCAATTTATGAATTTTTTCTTTATGTCTACTGTGTTTTTTATCTTGTTTAGAAATCTGCCTACAGCTCAGGGCCATGAATGTTTTCATCTTTGTTTCCGGCTCTCTAGAAGTTTTTACTTTTTTTTTTTAATAGCAGCTGTACTCAAATAAAATTCACATACCATGCAATCCACCCATTTAATGGTTTATGGTATGGTTAAGATTGTTTTTTTTTTTTAAATTTAAGGGTTCATTTACATTTAGTGTTTTTTTAATATATTCACAGATATGGGCAACCATGACCACAGTCCATTTATATGTGTTAAAAGAACATTAGTTTTAGAACCCACTCTTCATAGTTTTGTTTCTTTTACAGAGTTTCGTTATCTCTGTAAAAATGGATGCCAATAGGTCAATTGGATAATTAACCTGCTAATTGGTTAGCAAAAATACCCATTTATATAACTATGTTCTGTGACTTTTATGAGTAATTCCAAAGATGAACGTATTAAAAAATATGTTGACCTAGTAGATCTTCTAGATGCTTCTCCTTTCTTCACTCACACCATAGAATTCACCTAGAAGGTGGCTTGTCTCATTTTATATGAGATAGTCACTGATTGGGTCCATCTTTTAAAAATAATTGATTATATAATACCATGTATTTTTTTTAAAGATTTTATTTATTTCAGAGAGAGAGAATGAAAAAGAGAGAGCACAAGTGGGGTGAGGGGCAGAGGGAGAAGCAGACTCTCCGCTGAGCAGGGAGCCCGATGCGGGGCTTGATCCTGGGATTCTGGGATCATGACCTGGGAAGAAGGCAGACGCTTAACCGACTGAGCCACCCAGGCACCCTTATAATACCATATTTTTATAAGTATCTTCCTCCTATAACAGAGTAGTTAAATAGAATTCAAAGATGGCATAGGGCAGAGGTTGGTAAACTACAGTCCGCTGATGGCCTGCTTTTTTAAATAAAGTTTTATTGGTTCACAACCAGAGCTATTCGTTTACATCGTCTGTGACTCTTCTCACACTGCAACAACAAAGTTGAGAAGTTTCCACAGAGAGTCTGTGGCCCACAAAGTCTAAAATATATTCTATCTAGTCCTTGCAGAAGAAGTGATCCCTAGTCTAGGGTGATAACTTGATGATTCCTACAGAACCAGTTGAAAAAGAAATTTCAGTCAATCAATTAGTTGACCTGAATCCATCAATAAATATGTATGTATTGAGCCTCTACTCTTATTTCAACATTCTTGGACATAAAATTGAGGGATAATATAGATGACCTATATTCATAGGAAATTTATAATAAAGTCAGGGAGACAAAATATTCATTTAAATAGAATGACACGGGAATATATAACTGAGTGTTTAGTATAGGTAATACATTTTTAAAACTCTTATTATTTATATATGGCACTGAATCTTTCCCATAATTCCTAGGAAATACTTCCTTGATATACACTGGCTGACCGATTGAGGCCATCAACAAGTATCTTGGTTGCTCCCTCAGTTCCACTTCCTCTGAGCTAAGATGTCTTCTCATTTCTGATATGGCGAGAAGTCTATAAACTAGTTCCCTTAAACTAGTAAGTCCTTGATAAATGACACACACACTAAATTTTGTCAATAACCAGGATGTTCCTACAGAGCAATGGAATTTTGCTAGCTATGAACAATGGATAAATGACTCATCTAGTCTGTTTAAATGACCTGTTTGCTGTTATCTGCACATAGTAATTTACTGAAGGAAATTGGATTTTGCTGGCCTATACTTCCTGCTTTGTTCACTTTGGGCTTCTTCCCTCATCTATTCTGACTCGTAAATGAGCCAATCTTACTTCAACATGATGCTTTTAAAGTCTAATACTTTGTGAGGAACTTTTTTTCTAATGATACTCATGAAATTAAAATGAATAACTTGCTGTTGAGAATATTCTCATAAGACTATGAAAATTAAGATGGATAAAATATTAAGAAAATATTTCTAGAAATATTCTAGACTTCCAATTAATTTCATTAATGTGAAATAGGATGTGAACACAGGAAGTATTTATGTTTTAGGTGAATGAAACTTCTCTAGCCATGAAAAGCCAGAACAGATATTTTGGTTAATTTGCTGCCCATTGTCACTAAGTATTTGAACAAAAGTGGCTCCTCCAATCAAACTGTGACACTGAACTTAATCAATCAGCTGACCAGTAAGTAGCTGCTGAACATTTGCTTAGTGTACAGCATTAACCCTTATACTCTAAAATTCTGGGAACCATAATAATTTTGATTTTTTAAAAAAATAAGATTTATTTTGGAAAACAACATATGTAGATGGAAAAAGAGTGAAACATTAAAGAATATTGGGATCTTTCAGGGGCCTCGTCCACCACTAAATACGTGTGAAAAGCTAAATAAATTATTTGTAATTATAAATACAAATTTGTGATTTATAATCTTCCAATGTACCTAAATTCAGAGAATTTATAAAATAGATTTTAAGATAATTTAAGACACCTTCAATGGGCTTATGGATATTCAGCTTATCATTTCAGAATGGAAAGACTTTGAGAAGGATAGTGTTGAGGATAGCATTCCAGGAAAAACATGACCAAAGGCATATAAAGAGAAATGGATAAGCATATGAGAAAAAAGCTGATATGCTTGTATGTTAATCAATAGGAAAATTGAAGCCAGATTTTTGTGGACACTCAGAAACCAAGAAAAAAGTTGGATTGACATAATGAGCAACAATTAGCTTTTGCAAATTCTTAAAGAGGTTGGCTAGCCATAATGTGAATATTTTGTTTACAATGAGAATTATCCCATAGAATCAGGACTTATAAAAGGTTTTTAAATCTGGGCCAGCATTTATTTTGTTTGATAATTGACTAGTATAAACATGGGGTTTTCTTTGTCAATTATAATGGGGTGGTAATTTATTGACTATCTTAGTAACTAGCTTTGACCGTCTTCAACTTAAAACTGTGAAAACTATATTCATTAAACTTGACTAGAAAAACCTTTTGTGACCCCGTCTATCCCATTTTTAAGCCTTAAAACCAAAATTGCTCTTTTGGATTGTACTAAGTCAGCCTAATATCTAAATTTCTCACAATTTCATCCTCATCTATGTGCATTAACAGCCCAGGGAGAGTTCATAGTGATGTTTATCTTGTTCATATACAAGGAAACATGTACCAAGTTGATTGCCATTCTTTGGCTCAATTGAAATGGTTTTTGTTGTTTTTGTTCCCTTAAAAACAATTATCCTCATAAATTCCCTTCAAACATTTTTTGTTTGAAATTGTTACATAAGACCACTGATTCTGGGGTACCTGGTGCCTCAGTTGATTAACTGTCTGCCCTCAGCTCAAGTCATAATTTCAGGGTCTTGGGATTGAGCCCCCTGTGTTGGGGTTCCCTGCTTAGTAGGGAGTCCACTTCTCCCTCTCCCTCTGCCCCCCTCCACTCATGTGTGTGCCCTCCCCCCCTCAAATAAATAAAATCTTAAAAAAAGAAAGACCACTGATTCTACTTCCAGCAAAACCACAAACAAACAAACAAACAAACAAACAAACAAAAAAAACCCCAAAACTAAGGTGATTATCTGGATACAAATGTAGATATAAAAATGCTGAAAGTAATATGAAATATATCCAGATATGATTTGCAGCAAAGATGAATAATAGGCAGTTGATCTAAGGCAAGCTAGTGAAGTTTTTAAGAGGAAGATGCTTAGGAACTCAATGAAGTCATGAAGGACACAGGTCAGCAAAATGTCTTTGTTGAAATGCCACTTCAAAGGTAGTTTTAGGAGAACCAGTAGGAATTAAGGGTAGTCCAGATGAAAGTTAAAAGACCTCTAGGAACAGCAGGTTAGGAGCAGAATTCAAGTTTATAGAATCAAGGGAACTTGAGGCAGAAGTGTAGTTTGGCATCTTCAAGAACTCAATAAACCGCACATCAGTGCCCTCCTCCCCTCACTTTAATCAGAAAATGTATCTCTTATGGGGGTGCCTGGGTGGCTCAGTCGGTTAAGCATCGTCCTTCAACTCAGGTCATGATCGCAGGGTGCTGGGATCAAGTCCCACATCAGGCTCCCTGCTCAGCGGGGAATCTGCTCCTCCCTCTGCACCAGCCCCCCGTCCCCAACTCGTGGTCTGTCTCTCTCTCCCTCTCTCTCTCTCTCCAAAAAAAAAGAAAGAAAAGAAAAAGAAAATGTGTCTCTTATTCAGGGAAACTGAATACTTAAAAATGTGACCTGTCTCACCTTCTCAATAACTGTGACCTGTCTCACCTTCTCAATAACTTCCAACCTAAAACCTCAAAACCATCTTTTCTCTCTATTGTCCCTCCCCCGCACATCTCTCTCTCTCTCTCTCTCTCTCTCTCTCTCTCTCTCTCACACACACACACACACACACACACAAATTACTTCTTCCACTATGAGAAATTTAGGTGCAACTTCTATTCATAATCAACCTTTCCATCTTCTTAAATCCGTTCCTTTTGCATTTTCTATTACCTTATTACATTGGTTGTCCCCACTCCCATTAAATTGGTGCTCTTATACTTTAAACTGCTCCAGCCCTGAAAATAATTTCCTAGGACAAGTGTCCCTCCAGCACCTTCCTATCTCTCTGCTTTCCTTTGCAGCTGTCCTTTCTGAAAGATTAACTAACATTGCCTATTTCTAATTCCTCAGCTGCTACTCTCTCCTTACCTCCTGAAACTTATAATCTGATTTCAAACTCCACTGCTGTAGAGAAACTATGTTCACCAAAGCAGTAAATAGCTTCCTGATTGCTCAGTTACACAATCTCTTATTTACTTGGAACTCTGGTGCATATGCCATTTTTGGTTATTTCATCCTCAAGTTTCCCTCTTCTCTTAAATTCTGTGACTCCTCAGTTTCTTCACACTTATTTTCTCTGAGGGTTCAAAATTGGTATCCTTTATGAAATCTTCTTCCATTAGGCCATTACTTGTGCGTTGAGCTCTTCTTTATAAGTTCTCTTTAGAAAAACCTCGCTATACTTTTATTTTGTAGAACTCAATAGCAAAAGACAAAAACAGGAAAAAAATGAAAAAAAAGTCTGATTTTAAAAATGCTGAATATCTGAGTAAATGTTTTTCAAAAGAAAACATACAAGTACATTCAAGTACATGAAAAGATGCTAAACATCATTAATCATCAGGAAAATTCAAATCAAAAGTACTGGATATTTTAAAATTATATAAATGCTTTATATCTCCTTGTAAAATAAGTCTATTAGAGCACTTCCTCTCAAATTTTATTGTGCATATAAATCACTGGGGAATCTTGATAAAATGCAGATTTTGATTCAGTAGATCTGGAAGTGAGAGCCAAAACTTTACATTTCTCAGGTAATCTTGAGAAATGTCTGAGGTCCACAGACATATTGAGTAGCAAGCTATGGTGGCCTATGTGTAGCTTGATGAGACCGAAGAGGTGTGAAAAGACAAGCACCTGGGTATAAAGAAATTCCTTGATCAGGCAGTCCTGGAGGAAGCCTGTGGGGGTCAGTTTGCAGGATCCTAAAAATATGAAGACAGTTAAAAAGAAAAGAATGAGAAAGCTAAGAATAAATTTTGTCTAATTTTATTTTTTTTCAGGAATAGGCCAGTACAGTACCATCCTTAGACCTGGGAAGCAGGGATTCCTGCCTTTGGGGCTGTATTTCAGAGGCTTCTAATCTGGCCCTTCTCTGGCCACAACTGTTCCCATGGAGTGAGAAGCCTTAGGGCCAACAAGATGTGCCTTCTGGCGTCCATGCTCCCTCATCTAGACCATGTGCCTACTTCTCTTCTCAAATGTCATGGGCCCACCTCTAGGACCTACATGAGCACTATTCTCAGAATATCCACTCCAAGGCAAACCATGCCCCCCATGCCAAACAGCCAAAGGTAAGTTGTTTAGCAGTTGGTGGTTGTGGTGGGGGGGGGAGGTTGATGAAGAGGAGAGTGTTACTTACATCCACATGGCTGAGACTCCTTGTAGTGTGCAACAAAAGGGGCTGAGTGGTCAGAAAAGGGGGTGGATTATAGTCCTCCACTTGTGTTTTTGCCCTGGGCCCCACAAATATTAAAAGACAGGCCTGGATCTGTGTGAGAATTGTCAGTGTTTGTGATTATTTTCTTTTTGTTTGGTATCTCTGGGACTGCTGTTGAAACAGGTGGAACCCGGGCTAGCCTCCATGTTTAGTTTCTGGAAGTATCCTTTGTCCCCAGTTGTCTCCTTTATTATACCTGAAATACCTTAGTATAAATCAGTTTTTGTATATTCAAGCAGGGAAGCCGTTGTGGTAGAGAGGATCAGAGGCCTCTGAAAGTGGAGGGTAGGTCTGTAAAGACCTTGGGAACACAGGGAGAATAAAGGCAAAAGACTTGTCTTGTTTGCTTTGAATGCTGAATGTCAGGTGCAGAGCCTGGCACTCAGTTCAGGGTCAATAAATACTACCGATCTTTTGATGAATGAATGGACTGATGAGAAAGTAACTCCTATAACAAAATGTCTTGACTTTCCTCTCACCTTCGCACCCTCCTGGTCCCACTTCAAACCAGAGCTCAGCATTGACAATACCAACTAACGGGAAGCCCCTTTTTGAATATGTGGTCAGACTGGTTGTGGATGGGAAGGAAACAGTAATATCCCTTAATCTGTCGTTAGAGTGAGAGAAAACTCTCAATATTTCCTAGTCTATGAGATTTAAAATAAGGTAATAGATTCTAGTCCTGCCTCTACCACAAACTAGGTGTGAGTCTTTGGCAAGTCATTAGATTTCACTTTCTTGAGTTACAAAATGAACACTGTAGTAATAGACATTTATACTTAGATAAAATGATTAGAGAAAAAATGTCTTGAGATAATATGGTACTATAAAAATGCTAGATATTAATTTTAATTATAGTTAGTACAAAAGTAAAGTCTTCAGTATTTCTTTGTTTAGATTTGGACAGTATATTTAAGATGAGAGGAAATCCTGGAATGATGTTGTACATGGTGCCTCACAGACACAGATAAGAACTACAAACTCGGGCGCCTGGGTGGCTCAGTCGTTAAGCGTCTGCCTTTGGCTCAGGTCATGATCCCAGGGTCCTGGGATCGAGTCCCACATCGGGCTCCCTGCTCAGCAGGAAGCCTGCTTCTCCCTCTCCCACTCCCCCCTGCTTGTGTTCCTGTTCTCGCTATCTCTCTCTCTGTCAAATAAATAAGTAAAATCTTTAAAAAAAAAAAAACTACAAACTCCCTTGAATTTGGTCTGATTTGTTTATTTAAGATAAGACTATACAGATATAGTGAACAAAGGCCAACAACTTTTTTAATTGTGGATCAGTTTTTGAATGGAGAGTAAGGTTAGAAAGCAGCTGGATGTGAATAAAGTTCAGCCCTAAGCTGACCACCATTGTGCAGGAGCAATTTTTTTTCTAGGTTACCTATTGATAAATTTTATGATGTGCTTTTGCATTTGGTGGATGTATTGAATTTCTACCAGATTTACCAGATCATAGTATTATTGTCAAAGAATACTGCTTACAGTATCAGGGACTTGATTTCAAATCCTGACTCTCCCTTTAACTAGTTTTTCCATCATAGTTAAGGCAAATTATTCCTTTTATTTTCATTTCTCCTTTAGCAACAGAGGAATTATAATAAAGCCCACCATTTTTTAAAATTTTATTTATTTATTTATTTTATTGTAAGGCTGTTGTGAGGAAAGAAGGAGAAAGACAGGAAGACAGAGAAACAAAGAGACAGAGACTATAAATATGCTTTGGAACATGTAAGTCCCTGTACATATCATGGCCGTTGGTATTATTAACTGTTTTCTAAGGTCTAGCCTGATGAATAATGGTCATTTTGACACCTATTCTTCCTCTGGCTTCTCTTATGATGAGCATCCCAGAAGGACCAAATGATTGGTTGGGGTTGAGAGTGGTTCTGGAAGAAAGCAAAGACGGCTGTTGTACAGGGGGCTGATCCTATTGTCACCTGGCTGTGTATACTGGCTGTATAGACTTGGGGTTACATAGACCAAATTACCCTAATCTTTGGGAAATCAGCATGTGACTTTAACCTGTGTAGATTCTTTCATAGCTTTGTCCTACCTAAGGAATAGTGCCTAGCTGAGACTATGGTTTTCATAATAATGGCAGACAACTTTAAGCACTTCATGATTTTGAGTAAAGCATTTAATAAATCCGATCAGCAACAATACCATCTGAAACTAACAAATGCCAAAACTATGGAGAGGTACAAACTTTTAACTAGAAAGCCTGCTATTGATTCTGCTTTCCCAATGTAACTACAAATATTTAATGATCTACAGTCTTGAACAGCATTTGGGATAGAAATTTGGATGGTTGTGTGATGTATTTCCAACAGTCATATCCAGAAATAAATAGCCGGGTGAGTTAAATTAATGTCTTTGTGTGCCTACATACACGCACACACAGAGATGCAAATACACACATGGCTATGTCTATAAATAGACAGCAAGCTCACATATATTTATACTTAAATATTTACATATACCTTAGGCAATTACATCTTCCTATCAGATTTTTTTTTTCTTGAAAACCCTACTTTCCAACAAGATTTGGATTTCTACAGTGGTGCAATTATAAAGACTGAAAGAGCATCTAAAATATAACCTGTCATTTCCTGTTCTCACCCTGCCAGCTTAGCTAGGGAACATAACCAACCACAGTGACCCGGCATCCAAAGGAAGACCCCATGGTTGTTATCATTCCTTTACATTTCACATGATAATTATGCTCTTTCTGTGGTTGGATGATTTGGGAACTCAGATTTAGGGTGAAAATTATTATGACTGCATTAAGGCTTGGCTCCCACATTTCACTGTCTTTTTACTTTAATGGTCATTTAAAAGACATTTGTAAAGTTTGACAAAGCATTGATGACTCTCAATAAGAATAATGTGCACATTCAAATGGAGCCTGGCTTCCCAATAAATCTGAATACAGGCTGTTAAGACCTGTCTGAGTATTTTCTCCAGATTTGCTGCAGAACACTGCCATCAAGTGTGAAGCTGGAGAGGTAGTTTCCAGAGGTATTTTCAGTGTGGATGTAGTAAAGGAGTCTCCCTGAAAACTGACCCCAAGATTTTTTTTTTTCAATTTTGTGACAAGTTCTCAGCAGATGTCAGATGCCTTTTAAAACTTTTCAGGGGATCTCACATCTACAGGTCTTTTAACCTTTATAGCAAAGAAGAAATATGTCACATTAATGGCAGTAAAGACTTGTAGGCTATGACTCTGGTGTTTTTTTCAGGCTTTGAAGCTAGAAATGAACAGACACGAATGGCCACCTGGTGCTTTCATGAGTGCCCCAAATCATTCTGCCCAATTTTGTATTATGAAGAAAACTTCTACTTCTTAGTGTCTCAGCTAACTTGGAATAATGAAAAAAAAATAAACACGCAAACAAAACTTCCATTTGTTTTTTAAAGCAAGTAATCTCTATATATGAATGAATCCACATTATCTTTTAAAGTGTGCTGATCTAAAATGTATATTGCCTGACACAGAGTAAACACTGTATATTGAATGAATATAAAGTTAAGTAATAAAACTCAGCCTGTCTTTAAAAATGCAGCAAAGTAATCCTTCAGCACCGCATGTTCCCAACAATATATAATTTCTGACCATATATATTGTACTCTCCTCACACAATAAAGCTTGTACTCCAGCCAATATTGAAAGACCAGCAAAACATCATGTTTTCCTATTTCTCTGACTTTTTAAAAATGTCGTTTCCTTTACCTCCTATATTCTATAGCCGTAACTTTACCAGCAAATATGTCTTGGAAATGCACCTTAGAATTCTACTCATTCTTCCATGTCTAACTCAAATTTCTCTGTACTGAATCTGAAATAATCTTCTCATCTCTGATCACCTCTAGGACTGAGTCTGAATCTCACATCTGAAGGGAATTTCTGTCCTTATAAATATCAATGAGTGTATGTCCTACAAGTTTGAAAGCTATTTGAGGGCAAGGCTTTATTTCATATTTTAGTTGATCAACACTGCAATATCTCCCACTGGCTATCCAGAAGTGATGCCTGTCTGTGACCCTAGACATGGGCAGCCCCATCCAGTTTTCCCAGTGTGTTCCACCTGCCTTTCAATGGTCC
The DNA here is from genome assembly GCF_004348235.1 of Phoca vitulina. Lineage (NCBI taxonomy): Eukaryota > Metazoa > Chordata > Mammalia > Carnivora > Phocidae > Phoca > Phoca vitulina. Next base: position 876,060 of record NW_022589727.1, read on the forward strand.
AAAACTTGCCAATTCTACCAATTTTTAGCAGGATATCCAGAAACCTAGGGGTTTGGTGGCGATGTGGAAAAGAGAGTATGACTGGAGTCTGCACCAGATCTTCCTCTGAATTAAGACCACATATTTCTTTTGTTATACTATAGCCATGTATCCATTCACATAATATATCATCTTCCAAAGCCTTTGAGATGCCTATAGGCAGGGCATACATAAGCAAGTTGTTTGTACATGCAAAGCATTTAGTTAAAGGCCATGAACATTTGAATTTTATTAAGAAGAAAACTAATAGGAAATAAAGTGCTGGAAAATGAGATCAGCTAGGGTAAGGGTCACATTATATAACACATTTTTAGAGAAAAATACAGATTTTGAGCTCAGAGAAGAGAATTCTACACAATTGGCATGAGGCATATTCAGTAATTAGCTAATAGTTACTATACCATATGCCCAGTCTTACCTACTGATTGCATGTGGTCCAAAAGAGGAAGTTTATAAAGTTCAATTGAGTGTCAGTCTTGTGTGTCAAATACTTTTAAATAAAGGAATAACAAATTTATACTTCCATCTCTAATAGATAGAAGTATGACATCTGCTTGAATGATAACAGTTTGGAGCCATGATGACAGGCTCTATGCTAAGTATGTCACATACATTATGCCTTCACTTCCCCACAGTATGATAGGTAGGTAAAATTATTCACAAGCTATATGTGAGAAAACTGAGAAAGCTTTAGCCATTTGCTCAAGTATACAGTTAAATGTCAGGATAGTCATGATTTGAACCCAGGCCTATCTGATTTGACTCCTTATGCTTTAAACATTCTGCATGGTATTATAATGTAATAGTCACTTTTAAGGTGATGGGGTATAAGTTGAGTTGTTTGGTTTGCTGTGGGTCAAGGTGACCGTTATTAAAGACTGACTGTTGACTTAGGTGTAGAATTTGCTACAATTGTCTCTTCTCATTTTCTCCCATTGGTGTGAAATTCATATATGCACATAACACTCTAGAAATCCAAATTTTGTATTTCCTTTGAAACATGGCTCAGATATTTCTTCCTACAAGTTATCTTTACTCATTTCATATCATTATGACTATTCTGAAATTCTTCATATTTCATCAATGCTTAGGTTTATCAATTTGTATTTACATTTTTTCATATGCTTTGTAAATGTTCCTTAGTTTGTTCATGGAGTCAGCCTAACTCTTTTGCAAGTTCCTTGAGTAAGGAATGGAGTCCTATGGAAGTTGCCATCCTTTATTTATTCCTACCTAAAGCATAGTACACTGACTCATAGAGTTGCTACTGGGAAAGTTCCTGTATTGGCTAATATGTATGTCTAGGTGTCTGAAAATGTTTTATGAGTGAAAGAAGTTATCTCAAAGCTCTGAGTTCTATGTCATATTCCTCCTAATAAACTACATTTTAGGTAAATATTAGAATTTCTTGTATCCAAAAAAAAGTGGATTTTGCCACAAAGATTATAAGAAAAGTCTATATCTATGCTGTTGATTTGGGAAGTGAGAAACTGTCAGAAACTGCCATTGGTATCCAAGCAGTGAGTGTTGACTCCAGTATATTTGGGAAAACTTTGTAAGCACTGTCTTTCAGTGGAAAAAGAGTGGTTCTGGGAGTGAGGGGCTTGGGTTGTATTTTCTGTTTTCTCACTGTTGAGGTGAAATGTAGAGTGTATTTCTTGATTTCTTGATCCATGTTTCCTCACCTGTAAAGATATTATATGTGCCCAACCCATTTCATGGACGATGAAGATTAAATATAACACAAGAAGAAGATAATTAAAAGTTTAATGCCCACATATAAAGGATTAACAACTTTGAAAAGCATACATTTGAGAGCAAGAATAGCAGGCTTTGTTCTCCTTCTGGGTTATGCATCAGTCTTGTCACTCAGCAGTTGGTCTGGGCTGTGGCTTAGCTATTTTAAAGGAATCTCAGTCCACAGCACTGCCAGTGCACTCCTCGCTGATTAAGTGGCTCTTGAGCTCTGTGGGCTAAGAAGTGCTATTCCATTGTATTCTATCAGTTGTCTAGCAGGAATCTTAAAAAAAAAAAAAAAATGTTAGCAGCACAGATCTCCATAGATAGACTGAGCAGAAAGGGTTGGAAAATTACAAGGTTAATCATTTTAGGAATATCTTAGAAATGTCATTTTGCCCATTATAAGCAATGCTGTGATCTGTTTTCAATGTAAGTATGTGTGTGTGTGGGTTTGTGTGTCTGTGTGTCTAATTAGCATAATATTTTATAATGTGTTAATAAAATTGAGTCCTACTGACGGGATTAATCTCTAGAATTGACAGCTGTCCTGTAGAATCAATGTGATTTGAGGGATGAGATATAAAACTTTATAACTGTGGCTTTGGACTAGCTACAGAGCTATATGAGCCATAAACTTAAAAGTAACTTCTAGCAGTGAAGGGACAAACTCTCAAATAACCCTTCCCCATCCCCTAGCTACTATGTAATACTGTCCAAGGATTTCAGTGACAATGAATCAGTAGTAGCCCTACCTGGACAACACTTCCAAAGTCAGCCCTTCCCTGTCCCAAACCTACTGTCTTAGATGTACAAAAGGCAATTCAAAAATTCAAAATCCGAGTTCAAGGAGAGACAGAACTCTTGCACAAATGGAAACCAAATCTGGCAACATATTAGAGGTCCAGTCACTATTGACTAGAGTTAGTGGATTATCCAGTATCCAGTGAGATTAGAATGGGATCTTTTATATATTCTAATGCTACCCACTCCAGTCTGTATGAGTGGAGACTACTTACTTTCTTCACTGTAGGGCTAGTGGATTATAATTCTGCCCCTACCTGAGGCCCAGCCACTTCCTGCCCCAGTGCCCAAACCTGATTTCTTTTCATCCAAGCTATCGGCCAGAATTTTTCTTAAAATTGAATAGTCCATCCTAGAACCACAGCTCTGTAACCTAACTAAGAGAATACCTACTGCCATGCCTTGAATTAAGCTTAATTTGGATACTGATTCCAATTTGGATCATATCTAAAGCCATGATATGCCCTTGTACATTGCAAATAGGTCTAACTGTTCCTCAGTTTTAGTAATTCCAACACAATTACCATGTAAGTTACTTTTATCTTAACTCATCTTTTCAATATACTCCCATTTCCCAGACAACTCTTTTGGTCCTAGCATCTTTGTATGAGGCATACATAGGAACTAATCTGTACTTTATTATTTATGCTGGGTGATTTTATACTTATTTGCTCATAGCCAGGCTCTGCTCTAAGACCTCTAACTGCTCAGCTTTTAATAATTATGTTATTCCTCTAAGCTCCTTTAACATCAACCATCTATACCATTCACTTAAGATATAACAAAAACTCCATTTAGTATTATTAATCTTCTGTGGTACATAGTCTGTGACCTCTAATGTTATACACTTCCAAAATGCAAGCTGTATGCTTCATAATTCTTTTAGTATTACACTGTGCTTTGCAGTGTCTTGCTCATTCCATGTATAATAATTATGTTGATGATAGTGATGATGATTGTTGCACTTTTCTCTTAAAACTTCTTAATTTATCCTTCTACGCTCAATGCATTGCTCCCTAGTTCTTAATTTGTCTATTGCTTCATTTCTCCCTGCAAAACAGTGTGGCTTGGATTGCATAATCTTAGTGAAAACTCAAATGACTAACAAAGTTGAAAATGGAAATAATTGGAATTTAGTTTGGTTGGGTCAGATATTTTGATCATCTGATTACCCAAATCAGATTGGCTACATGACTAATTTCATCATCTTGACAGCATCAGCTTTTAAAATGACTCATCTTGGATTACTGACTTCCATGGCACTGAATAAACATAATTACAACTGCTGGATTTGGGAATGATATGAGCTCAGACTTTCTTTTATCATTTAAAAGTCCAAGTCTATGCTAACAACACCAAATAAGAAATTTGAGATAATCCAGCAATTCTGTGTGGTAGGCTAGAGGGACAGAGGTGGAGAGAGAAACTATGTATGATAATTTTAACTTCCTTTTGTCTTTTCAAAGTATCTTCAAAAAAAATCACAGTTAAAACCCAGTTGTTATTACTGTGATCTACATGGGACATAGGGAGAAACTGAAGCTCAGAGAAGATAATGGAGTTTTCTAAATTTATGTAGCTAATGATTAGAATGCTTAGTGCTAGAATTCTTGGCCAAGATGGTTCCAGTTTCACCACACAACCACTGCCACTTCAATCATTAAGCCACAGGAATGAAGATATTTCTAAGTTATTATGGTAGGATTCCTGTCTTTCTAACCCTGTTGCTGATTTAGTCCTTGCCTTAATCTGTCTGAGCAGGGGTGAAAAAGAGGGTTGGGCTAGTTTCCTCTCTTCCAAAATTATTTCCTAAATCTTGATATCTGCCAAAAGTTTGGACTCAAAGGGACCTTTAAAGCCATCTAAACTTTAATTTCAAATATTTCTTTGAAACTAAGCTTTGACATGATTCCTCAGGAGCCCTAGCCACCTGCCAAGTTTGAAGTGCTTTTGTTCAGCTGTTTTTAACTTACTGCTGAGAAAGTTCCTAATTTTAATAAGACGGAAAATTGTATTTTTTCCATTGCCCTATAACTCCAAAACAACGAAATGGGTGTGCTACATGAAAAAGTAAAGAAAGAAAAAAAAGCAAATACAAAATACACAGCATGATTATTGTTGGGATATTTTGATAAATATATTATGCATTTGGAAAAGTGGCGTACCAATGTCAGACAAAAGACAAAGACAACTGTCATTAACCAACCCATAATGATTTACTGATTGCCAGGAATAGATCTAGCCCTATTTGTCCTTTTTAGGAGATAACATAGGAAGATACTGCCCATGTTTTTTTGGGGGGGGGGCACTTACTCTACTAATTAATTTAAATCATTGAGTAAGATGTTGTAAATCAACAAAGTAACACATTTCAAATAGCTGTATCATTTTTTTGAAAACATTATTTCAAATATAGTTATTATCTATGTGTGTTGGGAAGAAGCAGATGAAATTTGCTAATCCAATTTATTGTTGTTTATTAAGTGGCTCTATTAATTGGAACCAGTGTTTATGAACCTGTGCAACCCATCTGGGTGTGAAGAGGGACAAAAAGTTAATAAACAATTTTCCTCTTCTCTATCAGTTCCTTTTTTAATTTTCTGAGAGAATAGCTAATTTCAGTCTTGCTGATTAGATTGACATAATTGTTAAGACAGCAAAATTATATCACATAAGCCTGTAGCTATGATCTCAGTTGAAACCACAGTCTATGTAGGTACTAAAGGCTGTCAAAATACCCAAGAGAACAAGATGTTTGAGTAAGTGGTTTGCTTTCTTTTCCCACCCATCAACACATTTAAGCCGTAGTGGTAGACAACTGAGTAATTCTGCCTGATGCTGTTGGAACACCCTCTTGTCCTAAAAAGAAAGCCAAAGCTTTCTGGAGTAATAAGTCACCTTTTTGCTTGTCCTCTGAAAACCTGTCCATGTCCCACCTCTGACTCAAGAGAATAGAATATTGTCACTTGAGTGTCTGCCTCCTACATTATCACAAATAAATGTTGCAAATCACAGACTTTTCTCTAGAAAGTGAGAGACAGTTATTTTGCAATAATTCAGTGATTTTTGTCTCTATTATTCAAGATGATTGATGTAGATGTAATCATTCTGTCTCTTAGATATTGGTAAAATAAAATGACAGTTGTTGGCTGTGCAGTAAGGGACCATCTGTACCAAGATGCTTGGAGGAATTGAAAGGTTGGCATTTTTCACAGCACGAGATAAAGGATCACAATTACTCAGTTTACGAAGGCTATGTCTAAATAAAAAATCCAGGTCTGGTATTTCACTTCAAATCCTGAATTATTTGGATTGTTTGCCAGAATTAGAAGAGATCAATTTTGTAAACATTCAAGTGAGATTATTTGGGTGTTTTCATCTCTCTGTGTGCTTAGAATGCCCAGACTAGAATTACTTCTCCCCTTATGCCCAAGCATCTAACTGATATCTATGCATTTAGTCTAAGTTAAAGTCTACCTCCTCCAGAGCAACCTGAACTAGGATTGGGACAGCCTATAATTCTCTTCCTGTTTTATTCTCTTACTCAACAAAAAACGTATAATGGACGTATACTTTGTGTCAAGGAGCTGGGGTGGTGAGAACCAAACATGAACTAAAACATTACCGTGCTTTCCAGAAGGATGATAATAATGATAATAATAATAATAGTAGTAGTAGTAATAATAATAATAATAATAATAATAATAATAGTGGTTGAGTGAATACTTTGCCCAGAATTTCAACCTGAATCTACATAATGGGAATTTATACTAATGCTTCTTTCCTCTCAAGCAATGTTAGAGGAGGAAATATATTCTTCCTTGTCCATCCTTCACTTCCTACCCATGGGGAGAAATCACTAATCCAGATGGGAGGCTGCCATCCTTTAATTCTTGATCAGAGCTACCTGAGGTGCCAAATAACACAGCTCAAACTTGATCATTGTGTTCTCTCTTTCTCTTTTCCTCTGCTTTCCTTGTCCATCACTGTCATGTTTTTAGACTTGATGAGTTTAACATTCTTACAGTGGAAGGTTAATATCAGAGAACACTTTAGCTCTAGAGAAGGAATATTATCCAGTGATAACATTTTACTTCCAAAGAAGCTGTAGCAATATTTAGAAAGTTATGTTTCACAAATATAAACTGAATGCAAAATATCTTACCAATTGTAAGTGCATTTGAGAAGAAAGATGAAGCAAGCATCATTTAGAAGACATGAAATGTGAGGAGGATCTGAAATGAAAGGTAGATTTTGAATAGGTAGAAAGGAAAGAAACTCAGGACAAAGATAATAAGAGAGTTAGAAATTGAAGAAAAAAGTACATTGTATTCCTTATTAAAGTGAAGAGCTACACGGCTTTGGGGTAACTTTTTAACTTTTATTTTTTCATATTAATCATCATTAACATATATTCATACTTAAGCAAATTAAAGGGTTAAAATAAATTATTTTCATTAGTTCATATTTTTGGCTCTTCCAATAAATACATTTCTTTAACTGGGTCATATACCTGGTACTCCCTTCTTCTGTGACCTTCCTTCATTTAGAATAGTGATATTCAGGTAATTGAAACATCAAACTTGTAACTTGTTTTCCTCTTTGAAGTCTGAAAAGCTACCCTAAAGTAAAGATTTACTTGTTTGTTCACCTAAACAAAGGGACCTCTTTCTCTTCCCTTCACTTAAATTTTAAACCTTTAGACTCTCCCACTTTCTGTGACCCCTTTACAATGTAATTTAAAATGTATCTTTAAAAATGAAATTTCATTTTAAAAGAAACTTCTTTTTTCAATAGCTCTTGCCCCTCTTTCCTTGATGCTATGAACATTTTTAAGTTGTTCAAAGGCAGAATCTGAGGGGTACCAGTTACTATCCTAGCATCTAGAAATATCAGGGCGAGGTTTCCCTGGAAACCACATGCACATAAAAACCATGCAGAGCAGACTTGGTTTCATCTCTAGTTACATTTTCTATTGAAGAGAGAAATCACCCCCACTTATATTTTGTTTTAGAGGTGAGATTCAGGGCAGAAAGCTGTGGAGGCCATTTTATTGGGTTTCAACATCTAGCAGACTAATGAAGGAGTTACAGTTTCAGGACAGAAAATACAGCTAAATATGGCCTAAGCCACATATAAGCCTGAAAATGAATTAAAAGCCCCACATTGCCCGGTGACAGCATGGAAGGATGTCCTGGGTAGCCTCCTTGTCCCTGGTAAAGGAGAAGAGAATGGTGACTTCTCAAGGGGAGAAGAAAAGGTTAATTATCTCAGGTTCATCAGGGTGGTCAGTTTGGAAGAAGGTGCCCACCAAGCATCTTTTACTGCTGAGATAATGGAAGAAGCACACTGTATATCATACTGCTTTTCCATGATGTTACTATAATAATCAGAAGATAATAATGTCTTTCCATTAACTCATGTATATTATAAATATAGACTTAGTGCGCTGTAACTCCTTAGATTTGCTATGAGGTGATGACAAGTCTTTAAAAAAGTTCATATTGTCTTGTCTGAATTTCCCATCACAGAGTCTACGATTCTGTAGTGTAACTATACAGATGTTTCATACAGTGTTTCAGTTAGCATGTGCTTTCATTTAAAAGTGGGACCAGTTTTTCCCTTTCATGCATAAAAGTCTTGGACCTAACTCAAATGGATATATTTCTTAAGATCAAACTGGTAACATGGTAATGCATTAAATTATGGAGAGTACACAGTAGTTTTTCAAAAGCTTAGACTTTATATTCCATTTCCTGGAGACAATAACCCTTTAAAAAATGAGAAAAAAAAAAGAAGAAGAAGAAAACGTGTCTTTACCACTAGAGAATTCCAAGTTTTTGATAGAGGGAAAGTTCACATTAAAGAAACATAGGGATAAAGGTCATCCCAGTCTGAAATTAATATCCCTGCTTTCCCCAAATTGCCAAAAGGCAAAAAGGCTATAGGAAAGAGGGAGAAATGCCACTACCTCATTTTCTATAGTGTTACCCACAGAGCAGAAGCCAGGTCTCATCTGAAGCTTCTACTTCTGCTGGTCCAAAATATGGCCATTAGTTAGCAATTTGGAAGAGAGAAAGTACATCAGATGACAGAGGGACATTGCTTATAATTCTGTACTCAAAATGGCCCATTGTTAGTAGTATCCTGTGTTACAGGAATTAGGTTATCTTTGTTTGCACTCAAGCTAACCAGTTTATTATCTACTTAAGTATTTCTACATCTTTTGTTCATCATCAGTTGGCTACATATTGATTATTTTATACTTGTCAAGCTGTTTTCTTGTAACATCTAATAAAAAAACAATTATGCATGCAATTTCTTAATGGGCATGGGATCAAGTATTGGAAGCTAAAAAAAATCTCTATTTTTCAGTTTTAAAAATGAGGAGAATGAGTACTATGATTGTTAAATAATTTGCCCTAGAGTCCCAAACTCATCATCATCTGGAGGTGATCTGAGCCAAAATGGAATACGAATCTCCTAATCTGCTATCTGATAATTATGAAAGAATTTTGTAAAAATTGAGTAAATGGAAATTTGAGATCTTAAATACTCTTATTTAACATTGTATTATTTACACAATTTATGGGGCAGTGGGCCTGCCTCTTAGCCTTTACTGGAAGAGCGGTTTTTAAATTTTCATTAATTCATACCTCTGTGACAAATCAGCTAAAGGTTAGAGGGATTTGAGTGGGGAGGAAACAGTGTTATGAGGTGGTAGCTGAAGTCAACATTGGCTTTGAACTTTCTTTCCTGGTTAAAAGAATTAAAAAATGAGAAAACCCCATACTGCATTTAAAATTCAACATCTGTTGTGCAATTTGATTTTTCCATATATCATTGGTATTTATTTCTCATAATCTATGGTTTCAACAGAGGAAGCTAAAAAGTATGGTGGGCTGCAAGTTTGTAACTATGAATCACTGAAACTTCCACTGTGGGGGATTCTATTGTATTAGCAGGAGGGCAGGCTATCAAGTTTTGTAAGGATGTGAGAAGCAACAACGAAACAAATAATGAGACTTGTGCTGGACATTTGTCTTGTTTTCTGCTTGTTTATCACCTCAAGAGCAATCTCAGGATTTGGGGGAATTTTCTCCTTTAGCAGTGATGCTTGCCTAATGAAGAAGCCTTAAATCTCCCTTGCCAGCTTCCTTTAAATCTGGAATGCAGCATTTGAACTCTGCTAATTGGATGATGTTTCACAAGACCTTGATTTGGGACTGAGTCATCAGAGAAAGCATACACCCAGAAGAACCACTTTTTGGTGAGGACAGCATTAGAGACCTGTAGTTTCCAGGGCCAGCAGCAGTAGTTCTGCTGACACCTTCATCAGTGTTACGGTCTGTGCCCACCAGCAGCACCACAGCGTCTTTGCGGGAGTCAGTCCATAGCTAAGCCAAGTGTTGTTCCCAGATACATGGATTCAAAGTGTGACATTCTAATCTTCCTGTGCTAGTTACTATCCCTTAATAAATTTCTTTTCTGATTTTTGTGATTTTCAGTTAAGATCCCTTCCTGACTCAGCCCCTTACTATGTACAGACATCTTGCCAATTATGTTATATATTCAACATGATTTTATTCCATACAAGCATCCTACTATACAGGAATGTTATACAGTGAAGCTCAGAGATGTTAACTACATTACCTGAGATCATTCAGAGAGCAGAGACTCAATTTAGATATGCACTTTCTAACCTTACAAAATATGAGGCTGTGTTTTCATTTAAAAAGCAAAAGGCATGACTGGTTTACACAGGAGTATAAAATGAAGAAATACTGAGCTCAAGAATCTGAACCCAAATCCCTCAGCAACTTAACATCTTAATACTACCTGACATAAGCCAGCTATTCTTAAAAATCAAGGGTTATTATTTCATATAGTCCCCTGCCTCTTCTTAGACTATTTGAAAAAGTGTCCTTCTCCCCTCTTTTCCACTTATCCAACTTCTTACATTCCCGGTCTCAGGTAGACCTTTCCCTGGGTAGTTTGCCTTTCATTCATCCCTTTCTTTCTTAACTTCTATGGCATCTATTGCCTATATATGATAATCAGATGACATTTAGCCTGTGCTTCCTTACCCCCTTCTGTTTAGATTCTATAGCTCAGGGGTCAACAAACATTTTTTTTAAAGGGCCAGATAGTAAATATGTTTTTTGTTTTTGTTTTGTTTTGTTTTGTGGGACATACAGTCTCTGCAACAGCTACTCAAATATCTCTTGTAGTGAAAGCAGCCATTCACAGTTAGCAAATAGATGAGCATGGCTGTGTTCCAATAAAACTTATTCACAAGAGCAGGTGGTCACCAGGGTTAGTTTGCAGAACCCTGCTGTTCTCAAATGTTATATCCCACTGGATTGGACAGCCAGTTCTTAGCATTCTTAGTGATTACATATTTTTGCATTGACTTTGCCTCTTTTCTGTTTTAGTCCCTCTATGCCTTACTTCTGCTCCTTTGTATTACTTTCCCAAATATTATACCCATTCACAGATCTTTGTTTTCATGCTCTTTTGGCAAGAACCCAGACTAATAACATTAGTACCGGGAGTGGGGGTTAGAAATTAACTCATGGTGTGTAGTATCATATTTATTGACTCTTATCTTTGCATAGTTGTGATAATAGGCATATGGGATGTGAGGCATTGGGTTATATGACACCCAGGGCCATTAAAACCATATGGGGGGGGGGCGCCTGGGTGGCTTAGTCGTTCAGCGTCTGCCTTCGGCTCAGGTCATGATCCCAGGGTCCTGGGATCGAGCCCCGCATCAGGTTCTCTGCTCAGCAGGAAGCCTGCTCCTCCCTCTCCCACTCCCCCTGCTTGTGTTCCCTCTCTCGCTGTGTCTCTCTCTGTCAAATAAATAAATAAAATCTTTAAAAAAAAAAAACATATGGGGAAAACTTCAATTATAAGGATTATGAAATAAATCAGAATTTGTTAACTGCTTTGGAAACTATAACGAAAGATAATGATGGACTTAGACACCTATCAACTCAAAGAAAGCTATGAAACCAGAGTGTTTCCACTGAAGAGTTATAGAAAGCACTTCTCCCTCCAGTATCTGGTAGAACTGTGCTAAAAATGAGTCATAGTATTTAATTTTAAGCATGGTAGAGTCGCCAAGGAAACTTAGTGTGCAACCCTGACAGGTTCCCTATGTCAAAGTTAGAGACCTGAAAGGAAACAATTTGAGGCCTAAAACCTAGAATGAAAATAGTTGTTAGATGAGCCTGAGAATCTTAAAAGCCCCTTGATTTTTTTATGCCAATAGAAGCATATCCCTTCCCTTGATAGAGGAGAACAGATTACTTCTGCTTAGTGATCCTATAAATACTCACCTAAGGCAGGTGCCTCTCACAATGATGCTTGCTGACTAGAAGATCTACTCCTGCCTCCACTATATTGCCTTCATGCCAAATACCAGGGTCAGGACTCAGTATAACCCAAGTAGGAAATAGAGCTGCTGCTCTTTGGGAACATAGCTTACACACTGAATCATTATAAAGTCTTGACTAATATATACTAGAGGTAATTGGTAAACATGGATGAAAGTGGGTCTGTAGAGTCTTTCACTGGTTAGGTGAAGGCTTACCATGTGAACACCCACCATTGTCTTGAGATTCAATACTCGGGCAAGATTTTCTGGTCCCAGTACATTACTAGGTGGATCTTTGAAGCTGGGACATGATAACTGTTTGTATAGTTAATGAAGTGGAGATGATATAGAAACTGGAAAATCTATTATGAAGAAGCGGTCAGAAGGCTCAGGGCAATAGTTTGCCATGAATTAATTGTGAGATTGGAGAACTATCAGCTGACTTAGTTCTCTTGGTGGTTCCCAGGATGCTCCTTTCATTTGGGCAGTAATGAGTGTGCTAGTGTGGACATAACTGACATCTCTGGAAAGATCAATGTTGGCTCTCCTCTAGAGACCAGAATGGGCAGTGGAAGATGCTGCTGTGGACTTGAGATCTCTCATATGATGCTGTATCCCTGATAATTAGAATACATAGACCTGGAAACCAAAGGACAGAAGCAGGATTAACTCCTCTCACCATCATTTTCAGTCACTCACTTGTGGAAGTTTTTCTTTCTATTTCTGTAAATTTAGGCTCTGCTGGAATATAGGTGCTGAATCTTCTTGGGGAAATATTCTACCAGAGGATACAAGACGGGTTCTAAAGAACTTGAAGCTAGAACTATCACATGGTCTCTTTAGGCTTCTCATGCTAGGAGAAACCAAGTCAAAAAAATCAAGTTCTTATGTAGGTGGCAGTAATCAGTTTTAAGCACTATGAACAGCTAGTATTCCAGCTATGTAATGGGAACAGAAGATTCACTATGACATTTCTTAGTGCCTCCATTTTCAGTAATAATGGTTAATAGTCAGTTGCAGCAATTAAGTCCAATAAAGCAAGGCAATTAAGGACTCATGCATGAAATTCAGATCACATTCTAAGCAAGCCACTTAGGCCAGTTGAAGTATTGGTAAAGGGTGAGGAATTCTAGAATAATTGAGGGAGGGTAGAGATGATAAATATCAGTATAGCTTCAGGATTAAGTTGCTACGTGAGGACTGCAGCCTTTTCTATTAATTCTCATGTATTAATTATATGAAGAGTTTGTGACTGGCTTCCATCTTGAATGTGATACTTTGCTGCATTGAATTTAGTGGAGGGTATTAACATATCTGAGTAATGCATGGGTTTGATTGTGTTGTACCCTTTTTCTGCATCACTTCAAATCTTTTTGGCTTTAACTCTTATTTCAGCCATTGTTTCAATAATAAATTCCACATGGTCTTCAAATAACTTCATACAAGAGCAAACTAAAAGCCTTCAAGTTCTCCTGTTTCTTGACCCAGAGCTGCTTTTATGTGTATTGTAAGACACCCATAGGAATCTACTCATGTGTCTGAACTGATGCATGAATGACCCAAAGTGCAAAGTTGTAAGTATCCCATATGGTAACTTTTCAATTATAGAAGATGGGAGGTGATGAAGAAATGTTTCCTTCTTTGTTCCCTGCATGGAAAAATCACAGACCTATTTCTTAGATTTTTTGGATTCTGTGGGATGGAGCACCCACTATTGATAGTAGTGGCTAACTGAACGATGTACCCTCACATTGACCTTTCCTTTTCCCCTGCTTGACTCCACCATGCATAATTTCTGCTTTCTGTCTATAAACTTTACCTCAGAGTCTTTTTGAGAGGAATTTAGGCCACGCAAATCAGAAAGAAGAATACTCACATTTCACCCCAGGGTTTCCATGAATGAATGAATGTTTGATTGCTTAGTCTAACAGTCATCAAATCTGGTGGAGACAAAGAAGTTCCAATCTCTTGGATTCTCCAAAATGCCAAAGATACCTTATGGAAGGGAATTGCTGACTGTGACCCCCCCCCACAAAAAAAAAAAAAAAAAAAAAACCTGATAGGGTAAAAGTACTAGAGAAGTCCTGTGTTGGGTTTTTATATTTCATAATGCATCCCAAATTCAGATGCAGGTGTGATGATTCCACAGAGCTGGTGATTAGATGGTGCACTTGAAAAGATGGTATAGGCCATATCCTTTATCTTTGAAAATTTTAAATTTTCAAGTGAAGCTGACTTTACTTGAATCCTTTGGTGCCTTTCCTATTAACAGCCAAAGATAGAGCTTGATGGAATCATAATATTGCATATTAGTAACTCTAATCATTATTCTAAATGTAGTTTGCTTTTTGTCAATTACAGTTCCTTAGGGGGCAATCCAAACTGCTGTGTAAAGAAGGCTCAGAAGAACAGCACAGTTTAAAGTACTACAGTGGCTTTTATGTTGATTGAGTTTTTCATTTTAGATTTTTTCAAAACATAAACAGTTTTTGACATTAGCTCTTCTTAAATTCTTTTCAAAATTAGAGTATAAAATATTCTAGGAACTCTGCAAATATGTAACATAACTGACTTGTTTACCAAGTGTAGTGAGTAATAAAATGGCTTAGAGTCAAAGAATGTTAGGACTAGAGTCTTAACAATAACCTAAATATATCTTCTATTGGCAGTTGAGTTAAGTTAAGGGAGAGTTAGATAAAATAACTTGTCAGTTCTATGACCAGGGCCCTTGTGTCTTGACTGAAAGTCAGTCTTTTCCATTGGGAGATTGACAAGATTTGGGGAAAATTGTATTTCTTTTCTTATTTTTTAAAAATAATTCTCATAGTCTTCCCTGTTTGTGCCTTGAAACAGAAAATACTGATAGGAATAAAATACCAGAAAGTGGGAGTGAGAAAGAGGGCTGCTGGGATCCTCAATGTTTTCCATGTGGAAATATTTCAGATACCTTCCCAGTGGCTAGCACTGGCCTTAGAGAAGAACCAGCTTCTGAGAGACATCCTCTGGAGATAATCTTCCTGAGGAATAATCTAGATCTGTTCATGGAGATAGAAGTGGCCACTCCAGTACCATCGCAAGTCTGATTGACTTCCCTCACATGAATCCTCCTATTTGTCATCAGTCTGTCTGACCTCACTTATTGAGTTTCCACTGCCATTTCACTTTCTGTTCTATTAGATCCTGGTGCAAAGGCCTGGATAAGCAATTTTAGTACACACGGAAACTTGCTTCGAGACGAATTTAGAGAAAGCTTCATTCTTCTTTACCTGTGGAAAATCTGAGCATGCAGACAATGTCTAAACCATCTAGATATATCAGTCCAGATAGGGTAGCTTACATTAAGATAACAAACAACCCCAGAACCTAGTGGTTTGAAACAACAAAAGTCTATTTCTCATCTGGGCTACATGTCCAGTGGAAGTTACCAGTAGGGATGAGGGAAGGGGAGCTATGCTCATCTTAGTCATTCAGGCTAACAGAAGCTCCCAATCAACATATGCTTCTGTGATCAAAGAGGCTGCAAATGGGAACATGATGAAGTGCACAGTTATTTTTTTTTTCCAAGAAGTGATACTCTGCCCAATTCCAAGGGGGTAGGAGAAGAGAGGTAGAAATATTTTGTAAACAGAGGTAATAACTAGCACAACTCCCTTACAGTCTCCCCATCATCACTCATAGGAGAGGATGTGTGAACCACCTTAAGTTCTTGCTCCACCTCCTATGATCCTCTGTTCTGAGCCTGCTTCTCTTTTCTAGCTTCTGTCTTCCCTCCTGGAAGTGGAATGGGTCCACTAGCACCCATATATTTGGCATGTCTCTAACATTCTTTCTGTCTAGATTGGTGTGATTGAATCTCTGGATACTACCTGTGGAAGCACAGCTATGTGTAACTAACAGGCCAACACCACATCACTCTTGAACTCACCCCAAATCACTCAGAACCCAAGCTTATGTATAGTACCTCAGGCTTATGATTGTACAAAAGGGTGCTTCTGGGATAGATTGAGAAAGGGAGAGAAATGAGATTGGCCTGTAAAAGACTTGAAACATAGCAATCATATAAAGGAAAATGCTGGGTGGACTGAATTGATTTAGAAACTAGACTTAAGATTATTAGAAAGGAACCAGAATACCAGAAGAAATATTTGAAATTTTAGATTTGTTGTCTTCCTACTGATATGAGATACACACACACACACACACACACACACACATACAGTAGATACAAAGAAGCTATTAATTTGAAAAAGATTTCTAAAAGAGTTGATTAAAATTATGTACATATTTTATTTGACTACTATTATATGAAGGGTCATGGATTTATAAGATGAGACTAAAGGGTAAAATTATAATTGGAACCCATAGGAATTTGTTATAAAATACCACTCATAACTAAATTCCTTCCAAGTCTCACTATATTGGTCAGTAAAGAAAACACTGAAACCCAAGAGTTTGGTTCCAGGCGCTGTTCAATCTCTAATTAGTGGGATAAACTTGGAAAAATTAGTTTGCCCTTTTGGGCCTCATATTCCTCATCATCTAATGAGAATATTGGACTACATTATCTGAAAATTCCCTTTCAGATATAAATTAGAGAACCCTTATCTTCTTAGCATTATATCTACTTAAATGGCCTAGAGAGTCAGATCCTAGTAGAATTCCCCTTTGACTGTTTTATTGACATCTTGGGCATGGCTCCCCATCCTTCCTTCTGAATAACAGACAGCCCTGCTCAGACATCCCAAGTGTTTGTACAATAGCCTGCACTATTTTATTATCATTATTATTATTATTACTATTATTATTGTGATAGTTCAAAAGAGTATAGACTGTTCTTCATTCCACGGCCAGCTGTAACCTATTTGAGTCACCACACTGACCTCACAAAAAGGAATAGATATTATTAAAAAGTGAGTTTGGTAAAAATTCTTAGTTCATGCTAGTGAGAGCTGCTGATTCCTAAGATAGCTCTCAGTCAGGCATTAGGCCTATTCTGAGCACAGAGATCCTCAGAGTGTGATCAATCAAGGCAAGTATCTTGAAGCTTTTTACTTCAGGGGTTCTCAGGTTGCTGGGATGTCTGTTTAAAAACCACCTAGGCCAGGGCAGAAGGCCACATTCCTGGGCTACACAGGACCATCAATTTTTTGGCATGAAATGATTCTCTGCTCTGGGTCTCCTACTATAGCAAACGAAGGGGTTAGATCAGAGCAGTGGGTTTTGAACAATTTTTCTAAGCTGTTGAACTCCCAATTTATAAAATGGGTAAAAATGGAGTTGCCCCTTCATGAAATATCAGTACCATGGCCCATTGATGGAACACTAGGGTGGAATTGAATAGAGGCCTATTCTCAAAAGACATAAATGAATTCCTAAGGCCATTGTCTAAGTTAGATTAACCTAGGCTATCTGTGTATGGTCCGATAAGTTGTCAGGCTTCAAAAAGGATCCCTCTGAATGCTTTAATTAGGAATAGGCATATAAACAAGAGTTTAAGCTGAGAGAGGAGTTTTGGGGTACATGGAGGAGTAAGTGGAGGATTGTAGTGGTGGAGATTCTGAAATAAGATCACATCCTGGTAATATTTTGAATTCTGTGACAACAATATTCTTTAATTGCCTGGATATCAAGAATAAGAAAGAGAACAGAGGAAAGGTTGACTTCAAGTATTTTGGCCTAAAATGTGTAAGGATAGACTTGCCATTAGCCTGTGAGAAAGTTGGCTGTGGGTTATATCTTCATGTAATTTATATATTATACCATATAAGATAGTAATATTTAATAATCTAGATTATATATGTTTTTATGATATACATGTTTTGATCTATATAACTATGTTTATATCTGTATGTGTGTGTATGCATATGTATATGTATGTACATATGTAGTAGGAGGGGAAGTTTCCAGGAGCTTAAATTTAGATATTTTGAGATAGCTTGTAAGTTCATGAATCTCCTAGTGTTATTTTCCTATGAATATGTAATGTTACAAATACATTTGTAATCATACTTAGACAACATTTTATAACCTTTTTCCTTTGGACCCAAATGAACAGGGAAAATCTTTGTGAAACTACAGAATTGGATTTCTGCTATTCTTCTATCAATATCTTCTCCAGGGTCTCTCAAGGAGGTAGGACACTTGACCTCTAATAAATAACCCAAGGTTATTACTACTGTAATAAACCAAAGGATACACACTTTTTATTTTCTGAAGCATACAAGAAAACATGGTATATTGGGATAGATCAAGCCCTTTAGGCCAGGATGATGATGTATGGTGAACGTTCTTGGAAGGAAAGGCAATTCTCTGATGGTGCTACAGTAGAATTATGGAAAGTATATGAATGGATTTCTCCCCAATTTCCACATTCATTTGTACTTCCCAAAGCCTAACCTCACAAAGGAGAGGTTTGGTCTCTTGAAACATTTCTGGGTTTTGTAAACACAAAATGTGCCTTAAATTAACCATAGGCCAATTGACTCTGAGGCAGATTGCTGTAGACCTATGATTAAATTTCAATGTGGGTCTTTTCATTCTAGTTCAGACAACACATTACTGAGTTCCCCAGTTAGAACTCTGTCACACATAACCTCGGCCCCTGCCCAGAGAAGTCCTCCCTATAATTCCAGAATAAACCACTCTAGCTGAAAAACGTTGCTCTTTGCTACCCAGAATTGATGGGTGCTAGGTCTTTCTGCATTCTATCCCTCTCTGAACAAAGGTGACAAAGACAGGATTTACTGATTTGTTCCACTCATACCACATGGTTAATAATTTCTTGGTCATATGCTGCATTTCTAAATGCTGCACTTCTGTTATAAAGTGCAGATCATTTCAATAAACTAAGTGGAATTGGAAAAAGCTGAAAGTGAAAAGTCCAGAGTATTGGTGAGAGGCTTTGGAGCAAACAAGAACATCATTAAGTCAGTGAATATCTTGAACAGAAGTAGCTCCACAAAAGAGGCAAATGAGCAAAACCAAAATTGTGAGGTAATCAAAGAAAAACTTGCTATTGTCCACGTTTGCCTGTGGCTGACTGCATTTCCAGTATAACCAGGGACACAGCAAGTTTCCTGTGATGGCAAGAGTTGTGCAGTGTTCTGAACCTCAGCCTTATATAGAGCAGCTTTTTCATAGAGCTCCCAGTCTTCATTTCTTAGCCCACAAGCAAAGTGGACATTTGGCACAGAAGCCCCACAACTTTCAAATCCAACAGGGGCCAGGGTGACTTTGTCCACTGTTGTGGAATGTTCCATGGAGTGACCACACACTCCAGACCCTGGCTGACCCATATCTCACAAGAGCCATTTGCAAAACAGAAAATTTGCCTATAGATGATGAACTTCCTTTGGACATTATTCCATGCCGTGGGGGCTTTATATAAGGTAGCAGCTGTGGATGAACTCAGAGACTAGAAGCTTGTTCAGAGGAAGAAGTTGAATTTTATCACAGTGTCCTGGAGAAAATTACCCACCTTCATTGATTAACACACAGTGGTGACTCTAATGCTTTCCTTTACATACATAGCATGTTCTAATAAATATTTAATGCATATGCCAATTAAGAGTCCTTAGATCCTTCTATTAGGTCATGTTCCTTGGTACTTGTAGGTAGGATAATATAATCAATCTTATATTTTTCTGAAATAATGCAATTATTCTTGGTAATGCAGTTATTCTTAATTAGTGTGATATGAGCTATTCTTATAATCAGATCTCTCATTCTGTTTTTCTTTTTAAAATTTGAGGTCTTATTGAAGTATGACTTACTAACATAGGTCAGGTAAGATTCCAAGACTTATGTGAAGGTGGCTTATTGGGATATACTGTTAGGGAATAACACTTCCATGCATGAGATAAATAGGATTGCTCAGTGGGAGAAGTTGAATTGTGATGCAGTCATAGGGCAGCATCAACCAATGTCATGGGGTTGACACTACAGAGTTGGTCTGAATTGAGGTGAGGGTATAGGCCTATGTACCAATGCATCAACCAATCATAGAATACAGGCTGCCCCAGGGGAGAAGGTGCAGATTCAGGGAAAGTAAAGCAATCTCATTGGTTGAAGGCAATTTCCAGTGAGCAGTGCAGCAGTGAGCCTTTAGCAACAGCTTTCCCAGCAGCTGAGTAATGAGCAACTCAGTCCTGAGAAGGGGATATGGCAGCTCAGAGAAGCCCTCCATAATGACTGACTACAGTTCACCCCTTACACTCTGATCTACTGAGTTGGTAGTCTAAATTCATCTCTCCTGGAAAGAACTGCTCCAGGATTCTGGTTGGCTTTGTTTCCTGAGAAGATTTACAAAAGGAGGGTTAGTATGGAAGCATAGTTCCTTTCACTACAACTGGCTCTTAAGCCTCTAATTGACACTCATCTCTCTCCTAGAGATTCTAGATTTCCCTCATACTGTCCTGTCTCCTCTGGTCCAGGTGGCTTACTGGGTAGGACAGTCTAGATCCTCATTACTGAAGCATCTGAGTACCTGAACACACATGTTTTCAAACACAACATAACAAGATTTGTGGGATGCAACTAGAGCAGTGAGAAAGAAACTCGTAGTTTTTAAAGATTTATATTAGAAAAGAAGAAAAGTCTAATATAAATGTTCTACAATTTCATTGTAAGGAAACAGAAAAGGAGGAGAAAATAAAACCCCAAATAATTAGAGATAAGGAAAGGATAAAGACGGGAATGCAACTTATTGGAATAGAAAATAGATAAATAATAGAGAAAGTCACCATAACCAAAGATGGTTCTTCCAGGCTTTTTGTTTGATTCTTTGTGGCTTGATAGCTCATTTCCTTTTATTGCTGGATAAAATTTCATTGTATGTATACAACATAGTTTGTTTATACACTCACCTATTGAAGGGTATTTTGGTTGTTGCCAGTTTTTTTTTTCAGTTATGAATAAAAATGCTATATACATTTAGGTACAGGTTTTAACGCGGACATAGTTTTCAACTCAATTGGATAAATATCTAGGAACATAATTGCTGAAGCACATGGTAATATGTTTACATTGGTGGGAAACTGCCAAAATGTCTTCCAAAATGTCTGTGTCATTTTGCATTTCCATCAGCAATGAATGAGAATTCCTCTTGCTCAGAATTCTGGCCTGAATTTGGCATTGTCTTTTTTGAGAGGGGTGGGGTTAGCTATTCTAATAGGTGTGTAGTGGTATCTTGTTGCATTATTTGAAAGTCACTAATGATATATGGTATTGAACATCTTTCCAGATTCTTATTTGCTATCTGTATATCTTCTTTGGTGAAGTGTCTGTTCAGATCTTTTGCCCATTTTTTAAAGACTTTTTTTTTTAAAGATTTTATTTATTTATTTGACAGAGAGAAAGAGCACAAGCAGGGGGAGTGGCAGAGGGAGAGGGAGAAGCGGAGGTCCATCCCAGGACCCTGGGATCATGACCTGAGCCACCCAGGTATCCCAAGACTTTTTTTTTTTTTTTTTTAAGAGAAGTTTTAGGTTTAGAAAAGCAGTGAGAAAAAGGTACAGAGATTTCCCTTGTATCCCCTGACACCATACATGCATAGCCACCCCCGTTATTAATATTGCTCACTAGAATGGTACATTATTTACCAAAGATAAACCTACATTGACTGATCATAATCACCCAACATCCATAGTTTACCTTAGGGTTCACTCTTTTGCTCATTTTTAAAATTGAGTTGCTTGTGTTTTTGTTGTTGAGTTATAGAAATATTTGCATAGTTTGGATACAAGTACTTTATCAGATATGTGTTTTGCAAATATTTTCTCCCAAATTATCAATTGCTGTTATATAGCAAAGCCATTGCCTTTGGTATATTGACCTTGTATTGTGCAACCTTGTTAAAAATTGCTATAATTGCTACTTTCCAGAGATTTTTTTCATTAATTCAGTGGGATTTTCTGTATAAGCATGTCATGCACAAAGACATTGCTTTCTTTCTAATCTATATATGTTTTATTTACTTCTCTTGTCTTATTGTACTAGCTAGGACTTCTGGTACAATTTTAACTAGAAATGGTAGAAGCGAACATCCTTATGTAGTTCCTGGTCTTAGGGGATAAAACATCTAGTTTTTTGTCATCAAATATGTTAGTTTAGGTTCTTGCAGGTGTTCTTTATCAAGTTACAAAAGGCCCCTCTATTCCTAGTTTGCTGAGAGTTTTTATCATGAATGGTATTAAATTTTGTCAAATGCTTTTTCTGCATCAATTGATATGCTCGTATGATTTTTTTCTTCATTAGTATGTTGATGTGGTTGATTAAATTAATTGACTTTTGAATGTAAAAACAGTTCTGCTTATCTGGAGCAGATTTCACTGGTCATAACATAATAATTCTTTTACGTATTTTTTGTACAATTTGATAATTTTTACATCTATGGTCTGGAGAGATATTGGTCTGTAGCTTTCCTTTCCTGTAGTGTCTTGAACTGGTTTGGGTATTATAGTAAAACTGACTTCATAGAATGAGTTAGATAGTGTTCTCTCTGTTTCTATCTTATGGAATAGAAGAAAATATAGAGATATTATAACATTTCTTCCTAAAATACTGGTAGAATTCACCAGTGAAACCATCTTAGACTGGTGTTCCCTTTTTTGCAAGGTTATTAATTGTTGATTCAATTTCTTTAATTGATATAGAGCTATTCAGATTATTTTGTTGTTCTTGCTAAGTCTTGATGGTTGGTGTCTTTCAAGGAATTCATCTATGTTATCTAATTTGTGCATAGAGAGTTGTTCTTAATTATTCTTTCAGTGTTTATGGAATCAATAGTAACAACCTCTCTTTTATTTCTGAGGTTAATAATTTTTATCATTTCTATTGTTTTCTTGGTTAGCTTGGCTAGAAGTTTATAGATTTCATTGGTCTTTTTCAAGAACCGACTTTGTTTCACTGATTTTTCTCTGCTGATATCCTCTTTTAATTTCACTGATTTCTACTCTAATTTTTGTTATTTTCTTGTTTGTTTTAGACTTAAATTACTTTCATTCCTTTAGTTTACTAAGGTGGAATCTTAGATTATTGATTTTAGAGCTTTTTTCCCCTTGTAATTCAGTGCTAATTTCCCTTTAAACACCACTTTCATTACATCTCCCACTTTTCGATAAGGTATACTTTCATTTTTGTTTAGTTCAGAATATATTTAAATTTATCTTAGGACTTCTTTTACCTGTGCATCATTTGGAAGTGTGTTGTTTAATCCCCAGATATTTTGAGATTTTCCACCCCTCTTTCTGTTATTGACTACAGTTTAATTCCACTGCAGTGTGAGAACATACTTTGTATAATGTGTATTCTTTTAAAATGGTTTAGGTATGTTTTGTTGCCCTGAATATGGTCTATATTGGCAAATGAACTTCCATTTGAGCTTGAGGAAAATGGTGTATTCAGCTGTTGTTTGATAAAGTATTCTATAAATATCAGTTAGATCCAGTTGACTGATGGCAGTGTTCAACTGTATGTTCACTGATTTTCTGCCTATAGTATCTATCATTTACTGTAAGAGGGGTGTAGGGGTGTATTGTTGAGACACAACTGTGGGTACTACCTCAAACCTATCAGAATTTTTGGTGTAGGAATGCCAGAATATGTGTATTTTTAAAAGCACTACAAGTTGTTCCCTTAGGAATTGCATAGGTAGGATAGCAAACTACTACCTTCATGAGAATTAATTTTTTATACATTGCCCCCTGAAAATGAAGGAGAATTTAGTTTTACAAGTGATAAAACTCTGATATCAGAGCATAACACATTCTCTTGGAAGGTCAAGCTTAGAATGTACAGTGCCTGGGAACCGTGGGCAGCCAAAGGACACACATGTAGAAATGTGTATGGCAAGACTTAAAAATTCCATGTGTTGTCTTGACATTTTGGAGTTTCATGGAGTCACAAAACTCTTAGCCATGAATTTCCCTGCTCTTACCAGATATCGCTCCCACCCGGTGGGAAAGACTTTTTACCCAGCTATCAGCTAGCCCAATTGCACTCCACCCTCTGATTACTACGGAGTCTGAATACCACAGTCCCTGCTGGTTCACTCTATTCCTGAGTGAATAAATGTTTCACCTCACTCCACCTTTCCACCCTCTGTGGTCCTATAGAGAGAGTGCAGTGTCCTCCTCTCAGGCTGTTAATATATGTGGCTAATAAATTGCTGCCACTCTCATCTGGCCAGTGTTGGGTGTCATGTGTTCAGCCATCTCATGCTGTTTTGGGTGGAGGGTCCCTCATTCACCAAGAGGTAAATGGGGTGATTAGAATTACATGGAGTATCTAAAAGAAAGGGGAATGAAGCAGGAACAGGAAAGGAGGATATTAAAGGAGAACTGTAGAAAGATGGCATTTTTTTAAATGCTTAGTAATTTCAATTATGGTATAATTTTACTATATTTCAAATAAAAAAATTATCCAGCTTTAAAAATGTATATATACTCTTTTCTATAAATTACATGCTTTTATTATAAACAAGGTCATTAATGATGTCCATATGTATTTTCCCTTTAAATGAAGCAATTTAAGAAATGGAAGAAATATACAGCTGTCAATTTGGATAGACACAATGGATTTTTTTCTGAAGATATTGTTTCTTCAGTATTAACTCTTTAATCTTAGAACTTTGAATCAGAACTGTGAACAGTCTGTCCTGCTGGTTCTGTTGAATTCCCCTTAAACTAAAGGCATGCCAAACTGAATAGAAGTACTTCTCTTGTTAAATAAAACCAATAGGGGGCCTGATCCAAGGAATGCTTGGCTAGGTAAGCAGGCTGAACATGCTGAGCAGCAGTTTAGAGGCACTCTGCTAGGTTTTCCTTTTATTTATTTATTTGTTTGCTTTTGTTTGCAGAAAACACTGCCTCTGAAGTCCAGGGTTGTGATAATCATTCAGATCCTTTCTAAATCACAGTTGCTTTACCCAAAGGCACTGTCTTTGTAGAATTGAAGAATCTTTAGATTGATGCATTCTTGATATAAAATGCCTTCTTTAGATAAAAAAAATAAACAGATACTAAATTTCTTATTTTTTCCTTCTGTTTGATACAAAATGAAGGGAAATGACACCAATTAGAAGATTCCATAGAATATCCTTTATTCATAATGTGCACCCTCTTTAAGTCAATAACTTTTTTTAATAAAAGAAGGAGAGGAGGAAGAAGGGTGAGAACTGTAAGGAGTAATGGAAGTCTTCTAAAGAAATGAGAGCATGATAAGGCTTACTTCGCTTTTCTTTTTAGTCACTCTCTTGAAACTCTTCTTCATCCCCATTCCTCAGAAGTAACCCATCCTTGTGTCCTCCTGTAATGCTGTATTTAAATCTCCTCTGAAAGCTTGTATTAGACTGAAAGAGAGGGAGTCAACCATATATCAGTTTTTCTGATTTTTTGCTCTCCCATCTTTATATCCCTGGGATGGTGGCTGGCTCTAGGTGGACACTCAAAAATACTTATGGAATTGAATTTATTATGTTGTTTGAATTTTTAGTTACTGCCAGTGAGGTTCAGGGACTCTTCTGTCTTCCTCATCCTCCAGTAGCCAAGAGTTCCGTTTGTTCATTTGTATCTTCAGCAACAGCCCCACTCAGAGATCATAGGAGCAATAGTGGTATTACCTCAGGAAAAACATATAGGCCATTGGTTTCAAATGGAAGTCATCTCTGATCTGAAGGGAAGAGAACAAAAATAACTTTGTCTCTGCAAATCACTATGATGCCAACTGGTTCGGTGCCATGACTCCTTTCGGGTTTAGAACCTGCCCTCAACTTGACCCCTGACTTGCATATGACTTTTGGAACACCTGGATACAAACTGATCTTACCATCCACCCTTTTTGGTCTCCACACACCTTGCAAGTCCAGTTGGGTATCTTTTTCCTTGCTAAATCACTTTCTGGGCTGTGGCTGGAGATTTCAAATCAAAGGCAGTAGAGTTGGCTTGTTGGATTGAGTCATTTTTGTCAAAACCAGCAGCTGTGTCACTTCCCAGCAGTTTCCCTTTTCAGCTCCTTCCCTCCTGTTTCTTTTAACTTTATCAGTAATCAGTAATGTCTTGCTGAGTTCTATTACCATTTTGCTTAATTTTCCAATTTTCTCCTCCCTAATTGTGCCTAGACATGCTTTGCATCCAATAGTCTTCAATTCCTGGGACCTTATTCTCCGGGCAAGTTTTTAAATCTGTGAACATGCCTTGAGGGCTGTTATGGTTGAACTCACTTACCCCATTCAAATTTAAAATGGGCCTCTCAGGAACTGGGAAGGGAACTAGCCTGTCATGGAGGACAAGAGAACATGTAAATGCCAGTGGGATTTCAGATACAGGTACCACAAAATCAGTCCTACCTAATGGTTCCTATCTGAAACCCTCCATTAAAGTTTTATTCCTCAGCCTTACAAAGCTTTTCCACCTGTTGGAATACTGTTTGCACCTATTTTGATCAGTTATACCTCAATGTGAACGTCTTTAAACATAGCACTTCCCCAAAGCATAATTTAATAGTGGAGAGGGACTGTTTCTTATGGGTAGCTGCATACCTGAGGTATTTGGGAAAGGTTCCCCAGAGATGAGATAAATAGAGCAGAAAGGATTAGCTGGGAACTCTGGGAAATAAAACTCAAGGTTTTCAGGAAAAATGGTTATGCATCTTCATGTTGTTTAACTTCTCTATCTTGGTCCTTCGTGGGAACAACAGCAATGCTTCAGACTAAAGAGATTAATTTTCACTTAGTGTATCATTTTTAAGAATGGAACTGGTCCTCTGAAAATTACCCTGGAATTCTTAAGAACTCTGGAGCTTTCTGCTTATATCTTACCTAAGGTAGCATATTCTAGGCATTTGGGATTTCAAGGAGCCAGTGCTTTCAAAAGGCACAAAATGTCACTGTCTTATTTCTGTATTGCTCTATATGAATACCTTACTTCACGTTCTCTTTTCCTAAGTGTAATCACTCTTTGTGCATTGGCTGCCCTTCACTGAGGTCAGTCTTTCTCAGTCTATCCAAGGGTTTTAATTCTTTACCTTAGAGATTAAGCAATTATTTCATTTACAGAACCGTCAGGGATTTTTAACGCAAATCTATTAACCCTAGAAGCAAGCATTTATGGTTTTTTTTAATCCAATAAAAAAGTCCTCGAAATCAATATCTAAATGACAAAAAATCCTTGCCATCATTAGTCACTGAGGTTTTTTGTGTTTCCCCTTATAAGATTTAACTGATTCTTATTCTTTGACATTTTTGAAGCAAGAACAGCCTTTTTGAATTCATTAGTGGGGTCCTTAGCTGGGTACTTCCCTCCTGTGAATCCAGGCCCTTCACAGTTCAACTTTCTCTAGCACATAATTGCAAGCTCTGTATCTCTCCCCTCTGATTGTGACTTTTAAAAATTGCCTCTGTTCATTACCTGCTTTTTTTCCATAAGGCCTTGTGAGAGTCCTCTTAATTTTTGAAGCTTTGCTGGATCCCAGGCCACCATTAGAATAAGCAGAAAATGGGAAAATTTCATCTCTTACCGTGAGAAAGTAGCTTAAAGCACTCCCTCTCCAAAGGTCCTTTTGTCTCTCATTTCCCACCTGCACCCCAACACATAGGCATGGGAGATCTCAGTAGGAGGACAGCCATGTGCTCTACTCAGAAGCAGTTAGACAAGGTCATGAGATTCCCTTTCACCTCCTTCTCCAAGCTTCTCCTGGCATATGCAGCCTGCAGAGCAAATGGGGAGCACTGGAGAGGTACCAAGCTCAAGAACCTCTCCCCTGCCTGCAAAACATTTAATGCATTTTATTTGAAAGTCATTTACTGCTTAGGATTTAGGTTTGCCTAACATGCTAAATCATTCTCATGTGGTCCAAGAAGTAACACCTAATTTGAACTTTACCCGTAACCCCCTACTTTTGGAGGGACTGTGTTTTAGGCTCCAAATGACTAGGAATGAATTCCTCATAGAGAATTCAAGGAATTGCAAAGAGGAAATCTTTTTTTTTTTAATCTTATTTTTGATAAAGAAAAATTTAATATTATAGTCTTATTTACTCAAAAAATTTGTCTGAGAACGAATTATGCAGAAATGTATTTGCTAAGCAAGGAGGTCTAGTTGTTACAGATTATTGGCTACAAAGAACTAAGGGACTGAGAATGTGGTGCTATAACTCCTTCTGGGGCATCCATACCAGCAGTCTCCAGACTGCAAGAAAGATAGATTCAAAACAAAACCAAACAAAAACAAAATCACTGGCACCTGGCAGCTAGAAGCTGAGAGCCAGGCTGGGGTATTCTGAACTGAACATGGACAAAACAAAAAACTTTCACAGAATATAAACAATACTGAGACGAAGCCATGTGTGACCCTGGAGGAACATGACAGGGACACAGAGACTCTGTGATGAAACTAGATGAAAGGATGTCATGGAGCACAAAAATAACTGAACACCCCCTCCTTCTACCTCACATGAGTGACCCGTATTTCTTTATCAGTAACAACTCTGGTTATACAGTAATCCTCCCACCTGTGGCTTCAGGGTGCCAAGATACCCCATCACAGAATTGCCTGTGCTTCCTGACAGCACCCAGTCCAGAACTAGTCACTGCTTCGCATAAGCCCTCCTAAAATCACCTTGCACATGTTCAAGTCCTAGCATGAGCCCCTCCCAACTCCCTTTTACCAAGATGTTCAAAACTCCTCTTGTGTGTGCTTTCCCTTGCTGCTAACTTGTTTGAGTACGGGTCTGTTTCTTGTGGTCATTGACCAATATGTTTCAATACATAATACTTCACAAATGATTAACTAAAGAGAATTTGTCTAAATATTCTTTTTTAAAAAAGATTTTATTTATTTGTCAGAGAGAGAGCATGTGCACAAGCAGGGGGAGCGGCAGGCAGAGGCAGAGGGAGAAGCAGGCTCCTGCTGAGCGGGAGCCGGAAGCAGGACTCGATCCCAGGACCCTGGGATCATGACCTGAGCCAAAGGTAGATAATTAACCGACTGAGCCACCCAGGGGTCCCTTGTCTAAATATTCTTAAAACTAATATATTTTAAAATAGCATTCATTGGCTTCTTTTCCCTGATTAGAAAAGTTAAGCATGGTCATTGTAGGAAAGTTGGAAAACATATAAATACCTAATTTTTATAAGCACACTACCATTACTGCCAGAAGGATTAAATGCCACCACATCACTTAAGATACACAGAGCATCTAGCACATCAGAAAATAATTTGCCTGCAATATTATAGTAAAATAGGTTTCTTTTTTATCCTCATTTGCAAATTAGGAATCTGAAGCTGAGAATATTCAGTGGCAGGGCGGCATTTAAACTCCTTTGTCTTTTAACAAATCCATGTTTTCATTTTGTTTCTTACCATGTTTTGAAATCAAATCATTAATTATTAGTTTTCTAGAGCTACCATAACAACATGCCACAGTCTGGATTGCTTGAACAACAGAAATTTATTTGCTCACAATTCTAGAGGCTGGAAGTCTGAGATCAAAGTGTCAGTAGGTTAGATCTCACGAGGCCTCTCTCCTGGATTCGCAGGTGGCCGCCTTCTCCCTATGATTGCACAGTCATCTCTCTGTGTGTTGCTCATCTAGTTTTCTCTTCTCTGGATTTAAGGCCCTCTTTTGTGATGTAATTTTACCTAATGGCCTCTTTAAAGATGTTGTCTCGAAACATAGTCATATTCTGAGGTACCAGGATACATACGTCAACATATGTATTTAAGGGAGACACAATTCAGCCCATAACATTAATGTATGGTTGCATTTCCTTCCTTTTTCTTATTTTAAAATTGTTTTTATTTTTTAATAGTCACAATGCTGTATACTACATTTCTAGAAATTATTTAACTGATAACTAGAAATTTGGTACCTTTTGTACCTTTTGACTGTCACCCATTTCTTCTGCCCTTTACCCCCACTTCCATATCTATCAACCACCAATCTGTTCTGTTTCTGTTTTTGTTTTTTAGATTCTAAATTTAAGCAAGATCATAGAGTATTTCTCCTTCTCTGTCTGACTTATTTCACTTGCATAATGCCCTTAGGGTCCATCCATGTTGTCACACATGTCAGGATTTTCTTCTTTTTTATGACTGAATAATATCCTACATCCTCTTTATCCATTCATCTATTGATGGACACGTAGGTTGTTACATATCTTGGCTCTTGTAAATAATGCTGCGATAAAGATGGGGTTGCAGATATATTGAAGACATTTATAGGCTAATGTCTTAGGTTGCTGCTGCCTGATGCAGTAGATAACATTTGGAGCAAACAATAGATTAACCAAAAGTTTTGAGAAGAAAAGCTGGGAATGAGGTAAATTCTTAAGGATTTTGAAAAGTCCCAACATATTCCTGGGACTCTAGAAGGTCACACCCACGTTCAGGGCTATATGTATGCTCAGGAAAGATGAGAATGCCTTAAGATCTCACTTCCTGCCAACCTAGCGGCTCAAAGGAAGCAGGAAGCAAAAGCTAAGGCAGAGTTGTCAACTAAGTTGCCGATGTTGAAAACATGTCCCAAACACAGACACAGAGCCCATTGGCAAAGACTGGAAGATTGTTTTTTTTTTTTTTTGGTTCTACTCATTTAAAGAAATGTTTGTCCAATCATTAGCTAACCACCAAGCCAATAGAACAGACTTCAGAGAACACATACAACAAAGAATACAAACCTTATGGAATATGTTCAGAAAAGCCACTAAAACTATAATAAGCACAAACAACAAATCTTAGGAGAAAGAATCTAATTTCCGAAATTTCTACATTATATTAATCAAAGTGTCCAGGT
The DNA here is from genome assembly GCF_004348235.1 of Phoca vitulina. Taxonomy (NCBI): domain Eukaryota; kingdom Metazoa; phylum Chordata; class Mammalia; order Carnivora; family Phocidae; genus Phoca; species Phoca vitulina. The sequence goes on from NW_022589727.1 coordinate 906,811, forward strand.
TTTCAACAAAACAAGTCATGCTCGTTGCATTTTTGTTTCTTTAACTAAAATAAGGGCATACACAGGAAACAAATTAAATCAGTAGAAATGGTGACTGAGAAACTCAGACCTACTGTCTGAGAACCTCTGGAATCGACATTCAGGAATCTAAAATTTTAATGACTCTCCTAGATGATTCTAGGTCATTTGAAAATGATGGCAATTTGGTTTCTTTCTTTATATCTGTATAACTTTTACCTATTTTCTTGTTATGTTACATTGGCTAAGACATTGCACATTGAATATGACCAATAATAATGCTGGTAGACATCCTTTAGTATTTCTCATTTTAAAGAAAATGCTTTAAATGGTCTACATTTAGGAATAAAATTTTCTATTGTGTCTTGATAGATAATTTCTAGAAGTTTGAGGAAGGTCCTTTGTATTTCTAATGACAGGTGTTTTTCATATGAAATCCAGACAAGGAAGTTTAACTAGTAGCTAAAAATATCCATTAATAACAGATTTCAAGAACACACACAGACACACAGACACACATTTAACAGTAATACCCAGTGAATCAACATGTTACATATGTGAACTAAAAGTCCTGTAGGAAAACATTCTTAGTTTTATCAATATTAAAATAGAAATGATTGTCAGATTTATTAATTGCTAATGAATTTCCACACATTACAATAAAAACTTTTGGCTCACTGTCTTATGAATTTCATAACAACACTATGAGGTAGCTAAAATAAGACCATTTTATTGATGGAACCTGTACCAAAGAGTAGTTAATTAACTTTTCCAAATTTTTAAGGATCCTCTCAGTAGAGTGAGGATTTATGTTCAGACCCAGTGATAGTAGTGCTAATCTGCTTAGCAATTATGCAATTGCATTATGCACTTATGCAGTATATGTCTGTGGAATGCAGTTTATTTACATTTCATGTACAATGTCAGGAACAGTTTATAGAAGCAAATAAATGCTTCATATTGAGAGATGATAATATTTTCTATAATAAATGCCTTTATCCCAAATATGTAGAAAACAAACAAGATTCTATAATTCCTCTCAATTTCATAAGCTATAATAAAAACATTCTTTTGACTCTACTTCACTAACTGGCTTGTTACCCTATTTCTTTATTACTCTTGTCAGCAAAACTCCTTGGAAAAGTTGTTTATCTCACTTTCTCCAAATCTTCTATCCAATTATTTCTTAATTTTTTTCCCCATAAGCTCTCATCCCCACCATGGCAGTGGTCGTCATGGCAATGGCATTTCACGGTGACCAATTATTACCACATTGCTAAATTCAGGGTCAGCTCTTAATCCACACTTAACTCATAATGTGACCACTGATTTCTTTCTTTTTACTTTCTTCACTTGGATTTTAGAACTCCACACTCACTTGGTGTTTTTTGTTTGTTTGTTTTTACCTTAATCATTTTTTAGTTATTCTTATTCATTCCTCCACTGCTCCTGATTTCTTAAAGCAGAATGCTCCAGGGCTCAATTCTTGTTGCTTTACCTTTTTCTATCCTCATACACTCACTATCCTTGGTTTTATAGTCTCAGGGCTTTAAATACTATGAAAATGCCCCTAACTTCAAAATGTATCAAAAATAGCTCAGCCTCTTTCTGAATACCATACCCATATAGCCAGTGCCATGCTCAGACTAGACTAATACTGGTATAGAGTGGTTTTGTAATGTCTGCAGAAAGCATATTAAGGAAACAAAAATTGAATCAGGTTTTTATTATGACCATGCCCTACCAATTCTACATTAGGTCATGGTTAAATATTTCTCCACCAAAAATCTTTTACTGATCTAAGTTCTAAACAATGGTTTGTACATTTGATAGATGTTCCTGTCATCCTGCCCATGGTGTGCTACAGTATATAGTTAACTACTTATTAGACATCTCCACTTGGATATTTATTGATATTAAACACAACATGCCTAAAATTTAGCTCTTTCATCCAAAATTTGAGATTTCCTCCATCTTTCCCATTTCAACTGAAAGGCAACCAAGTGTGGCCAAAAATCTCAGTTATCTAGGACTCTCTCTCTCTTTTTTTTCTCTTCCCACAACCCAGACTGAATCAAGTAGGAAATTCTGTGATTCCTAGAATAGGATGTGTATTCTTCTACCTGGACAGCAGAGATCTTTTGTGTTTTTGTTTTGTTTTCCCCCCTGATATATTTTAAGCTTAGCAATTTTAAAAAATAGATCAAATATTTCTGAAAAGTCTTTTGTCATTGTTATTTAAAAAATGGTTAGCAGTCTGCCATCACATTTTGAGAAACCTATCCTATTTCTCTTTTTCTTTAAAGTTTTGTGGAACTATTTTATTTGAAAAGTCATTTATAAAAATTACCTATCTTACAAAAGTAGGGACCCGAAAGGCTACGTGCACCCCGATGTTTATAGCAGCAATGTCCACAATAGCCAAACTGTGGAAAGAGCCAAGATGTCCATCAACAGATGAATGGATAAAGAAGATGTGGTATATATATACAATGGAATATTATGCAGCCATCAAAAGGAATAAGATGTTGCCATTTGCAACGACGTGGATGGAACTGGAGGGTATTATGCTGAGCGAAATAAGTCAAACAGAGAAAGACATGTATCATATGACCTCAT